>NW_016815631.1:353817-434183 GCF_001698545.2 Rhinopithecus bieti | reverse complement strand
AAAAAAAAAATTGATGATGAATACTCTGTGCTCTGTGCTGGTCACTCTACTAAGTACTTTACTGAAATGTTCATTTTAAGTGCTTTACTGCAATTTGAGTTTCTTGGGGGAAAACTCTGCATCTTCAATCACTGCATTCCTTGTAACAAGGACAGGGCTTGACAAAGAGTAAAATGTGTGTTGAATGAATGAATTCTCATATCTGACTTTTCTCCCCTCTCTCGTCTTTCAGCAAATTTTGTATTTCATAATACATTTTATTCAGTTCTTCTTTCACTTTCTTCTTTGATGCCAACAAGGCAATAATTACAGGAAGCTGAACTTGAGTCTATATTTATACTTCGTCCCATAATAGAAAACACTATTTCAAAGAGTAAATGAGTTTGTGAAATGCTTTCAAGGTAACTATTATAGACACTGCATAGTAACAAGCAAAATGGCAGCACTCTCTCTAAACTGTACTGCTTTCCGCCCTTCTCAGAATTTCCAACTCTTAAAGTTCTCCTCTGGTTTTTCAGAGGCCCATTAGTCTCTCACCCAAGGTCTGCCTCCTTGTAAGAGTTTTGCCCTTTTTTTGATGATGTGTTCTTTACATGAACACATCAAAACCATCAAATAATGTGGTATCAGAGGTCAACTGCTTCTAAGATTTCAAGTGCTTGACTGTGGCTAAGGGGCAGTAGACATCTGAGAAATCCTCAGCTCGTGATTGTTTATTAGTAACATAAAACACAAGCTCTCAAGCAAATAGAAAATGTACAAAGATAAAACTTTAATTTGAGCTTCTTTGTGTGAGTCTGGGCATAGTCAGGGAAAATAACTGTTACTCAAATTAATCTTGTTTTTCTTTTTCCATTAGACTCTCTGCTCATCTTGTCCAATGATGGCACAATATACAATAATGAAGGATGCAAATTCTACTCTAGAACCACTCCACCCTTTCTCTCATTGTGTCTCTTCTGTTCTGACTCTGTCCCTCAGAGCCAAAGTTCCATTCTAGAAGGAACTAAACAATAACTGGAATCTCAGAGAAAATTAGTACCTCCAGCTTGTTAGCTGATTTAACAGCTAAAGCTATGCAAAAACATTTATGTTAATCACATATGGAATCACATTGTCTATTTTAAGTGTAGTATTCTAATTTGTGTTTTGATATTTTTAAATCTTGGAAAAAGTAAACACTAACCACTCCTCAGTCTACTTTGCTTGTTCCTTTTCCTATCCCTCACTCTGAGAGTTGGAGTAGTCCAGAGATCATCCTGACCCTTTTAAAAGGGTTGACCCTTCTCTATCTTGTCCCATTTCTTTTAGTCCTGTCCAATGCAATTTTCTATGATGATGAAAATCTCTATCTGTGTTGCCCAATAGGTAGCCAATAGCTATATGTGTCTATTGAGCTTGAGATCTGACAAGTGTGCCTTGGAAACTGAACATTTAATTTTATTAGCTTTTAATTAATTTTAATGGTAGCTGCATGGAGCTAGTGGCTACCATATTGACTAAAGTGGTAGAGTAGGATGGTCTCATTTAATGCTATGACTTTGAACTACCTTCACGATTTTACATCCAAATCTTATTTCAAATATTTCCACTTCTTATCATCACTTTGGTTACCCTAGTCCAAGCAATCATAGTTGCTTTCAGCAACTATGGCATCCTATCTTGTCTTACTGGCACTATCTTGGGTTTCTTGTGTTAAACCACTCGTGTTTTGAGTGATTACTCTGACAGCTATGTGGAGAATATACTTCAGAGTGTTGACAATATATTCTCCACATAGCTGTCAGAGTAATCACTTAAAACACAGGTTGCACACATCATATCACTCCCCTGCTCAAATCCCTCGTATTAGTTTTATTGGTGCTATAAAAATTACCACAAACCTAGTAGTTTAAAACAGCACAAATTTACTTTCTTACCTTTCTGTAGGTCAGAAATCTGATGCACGTCTCACTGGACTACAATCAAGGTAGCCACAGGGCTGCGTTTCTCTCTGGAGCCTCTAGAGAAAATCAGTTTCCTTATCTTTTTCAGCCTCTAAAGGCCACCTGCATTCCTGGGCTTGTGGCCTCTTCCTCCATCTTAAAGCCAGCAAGAGAGCATCATTCTAGGCCAGCTTCTCTCCTCAGCACTTTCACTGACCACAGTCAATAAAGGCTCTTTGATTTTAAGGTCTCCTGTGATTAGTATGGGCCCACATAGATAATCCAGGATGATCTCCCTATTTCAAAATTCTTAACTTAATCATAGATACAAAGTCCCTTTTTTTCATGTAAGGTAACATATTCACAGGTGCTGGGGATTAGAGCATGGGCATCTGGGGGCCATTATTCTGATTATGAGAGACTTTGGATCACTTGCTTGATCTGGTCCTTTTTTAACTCTTTGAACTCTTTCTACTACTCTGCTCCATTCTTGTGACTTCACAATAGTCAATATTTTCTTCTCAAACTTTCCATCTAGCTTTAAACTTCTTCAACATTTTCCTTACCCTTCCCATTTTTTTTTTTTTTTTTTTATCAGGGCTCTATTCAACTCAACTGTCACTTCCTTTGGGATACCTTCTCTAACCATCTTGACTAAAAAACAAAAAACAAAAACCCAACAACAAACACATCAAAAACAGCCCTCCCTGCCTAGATTAAACTCTACTAAACTTAAGTCTTACTTTTTAAAATTGAACTTATCATTATCTGAAATTATATTAAAATAAGATTTGTGTGTTTGGATCTTAGCTATCCACCAAAGATGCAAGCTGTTGAAAAACAGGAACCTTATCTTCTAGTTCATTGTCAAATCTCCAACACTTAGGAGCATTTGTTGAATGAATGAATAATTGAATAATGTGATATATAATGTTTTCATAATAATGGAATTTGATTAGGTAATTCTGACCACATTTGATAAACGTTAACAAAGACTTAATGTTATTGAGTAAAAGGACATATTCATCCATAAATAATCTATATCCATTTTTGCCCATTATCAAACTGAAGTCTCAAGCTAAATTAACTCTATTGATATAATTTAGAGAGAAAATATCATAATCTTATGATTTCCCTTGAAGGCAGAAACTATATTTGCTTACTGTACCATGTAAATGTAGGTGCACAATAAATTACATTTTATGAGAACAAAATAATTCTGATAAAAGTAAATGGGGCAAACACTTGCATGACCGATAAAAACTAAATTTATCCTTATTTTCAAGAATAACTTTTACATCCATTTCACTGATTAAAATTGTATACTCCATAGTGCAGAAGTCCCCAATTTCTCATTAATACCTGTACACGGAGTAACACACTAGTTGTTACCATGGTAATTTACAAAGCCTGTAATTCTCAGGCAAAGTCTGGCTTCTCTCTATTAAATATTTATAAAGAGTAATTAGATGTTTTCATACCTTCACAACTTCATGTGTCTGCCAAATATTTCATATTCTGGATTTCACACTATAAAGTTAAAACAATTAAAACAAATTAAGCACAGAATGGTGATCAGTGACTGGATACTGAAGCACGTGCAAGAGCCTTTAATATATTGTTCATCGTACTCTTGAATGGATCTATTTTAACAATTGTCTCCCTTGACCAAGTCAATAACTGCTGGTCAGAGTTGCACATTTTTTAGAGGTTAGAGAGTTATGGTATCAGGTTCATGCAATTTATTCCATGTCATGGGGTGTGTATGTAAGGAGGGAAAAGCCAGAGGAAACTGGAAGTACGAAATCCTGGTGTTCATTCCTGAAACTGAAATAGGAATAATGATTATTTCATAAAGCCTAAAATGGCAGAAATCAATTTAAAAAAAAAAACATAAGGTATTGCTTTATACTGCCCACCTGTGAGCCTCTCCCTGCTTCCTCGTCATTTTTATATTAAAGTTCATGTTAGTACATGAATTTTCTTACACAGTGATCCCTAGCTTGAGTAGCCACACACAGTGTCTAGTTTGCCTGTGACAGACTGCTTTATGTTGGTTGTCTGAGGGTCATTACTTAATAGCTTTTCCTTTAGCTCTAAAAGATATCTTGGTTTGGATGATACATTATATTTGTACCCTAACACTCACCCATATGCATTGCAAGAGAATAGCAGCTGGCAAATGTTACAATGAAAAAAGAAAGATTTTTATATAATTGTCGGTGTAAAAATGCAATAATACAGTTCATGTTTTTCCATGGAATTATTTCCGTTAATTGGCATGAGATATTGTCTTTTGGAAATATAGCAGCTGAGTTCTGGCTTACTTACTTAGAGAAAATTTGTGGTATATTTCATTGTGCCATGTTGGTGTGTGTTGCATACATAAACACACACAAAGGTCACACACTTGTAAATATCATTACAGAAGTCAGACTCAAGTTGTTTGTTTACACTGTAGGCTCAGACATGTTCATGCTTGTCTAGAGAGCTAGTAGGATAAGTCTGTGTCTGCACTGGGACAGGTAGAAGAGTGGGTTCCATTCACATAATGAGCAGAGAAACCTGATAAAAATGTGAAGACTCATAAACTTTGTCAAACCGGAATGGATCCACTCAATGTGATTATGAATTAGTGTGAGTGTGGATGTGTGTCTTCCTACACAATTTGACTAGTGTATTAAGGTAATCAAGTAATGATAATTTAACAAATTCTAAGGGTGATTATACTTAAAATTTCCTATCGTTATACATTTACTCACTCCCATCCCTCATTGCAGTGTCTCCTCCCTCCCTTCCTCTCTCCTTTTCTTCTTACTTCTCTCCCTCTCTTCCTTCTTTACTTTCTTCCTCTCTGTCTATCCATATTTAATCAAGGATAATTATAAATAGTATAAACTTGACAATTGATCCAACTTGCCAGATAGTTCCCACCCAGGAACCACATACTCATCCAAATACACAGATTTTATCACATACACCTAAAACTTGTAAATTCATCTGATATCAACTTTTTTTGACTTTTAAAATCTTTCTCTATTAGATCTATTATTCAGACTATGATGATAGCATTTTGAAATAACAAGCCTCTCTCTCTCTCTCTCTCTCTCTCTCTCTCTCTCTCTCTCATTCTGTTTCATTTTATTTTAGTGTGGTAAAAACACTTAACCTTATGAGATCTACCTTTCTAACAAATTTAAGTGTACAGTACATAATCAACAACCATGGACTATAGGTACAAAATTGTACAGCAGATCTCAACAACTTATTCATGTTAACTGAAGGGATTCCTGTTGATTAGTAACTCCTAATTTCCTCCATCTCCTGGTAACCACCAATTCCAACCTTTGATCCCATGAATTTGACTATTTAAATACTTCATATAAGTGGAATCATGCTGTAGTTTTCTTTTTGTGACTGGTTTATTTCACTTAGCACAATATCCTCAAAGTTAATCCATATTGTTGCATATTACAGAATTTTCTTATTCTTTAAGGCTGAATAGTATTTTATTGTATGTCCATGCCACATTTTCTTGATTCATTCATCTGTAAATCAACATTTAGGTTGTTTCCACATCTTGGCTATTGTGACTGGTACTGCAGTGAACATGGGAGTGCTATCATCTTCTCAAGATCCTGCTTCCAATTCTTCTGAACAAATACCCAGAAGTGGGATTGCGGGATCTTTTAATATTTATATTTTTAATTTTTTGAGTACTTCCGTGCAGTGTTTTCCATAGCAGCTGCACTGTTTTGCATTCTCACGGAAAGTGTGCTAGCCATATGAACTTATGATAACCTTGTGTTTTAACCTGTCAATAACTTGTGTGCATGTAACCTTTTCACATATTTATGTCATGTTTCAAAAATAGAGTGTAAGGTCCTTTGGAGCAAGGATTGTGCCTTATATATGCTAGCATAAGAGATGAACAATAAGTATTTGTTACATCATTAGCATTGCTATACCACAAAGAACTAGGAATAGATGTTAGAAGATTTGGGATTAAGTTCCAAATATGCTTCTAACGTTTGCATAATCTTGGGCAAATCAATCCTTTTGAGACTACTTCTTTGTTTATATGATTGTGCATAATTTATCAATAAAAAAGCAGGCAGGCAGACTTGGAAAGAAATTTGTAAGATGGCTTATAGGCTTTGTTCTCTTTCTACCTTGGGCTTCACCCCTTGAAGGTATGTTGTGCCCTAAAGCAGAACCATGCAGTCCCATTCTGCCTATTGCTAATTTGGCTTCTCTAGATGCTCCAATGTAATCATACAAAGCAATGTGTGAACAAGGGCTGTGGTGCTGTAGCAGCCTTGCTGCGAGAAATAATGGACCTCCTCTTCTTTAATATAGGAAAGAAAGGATTCCATTCATCTTCAAGTTGCCAATACACTGTATTTGTCTGGAAGCTCACGTCTTATAGATTAGAATCACAGCTTTAAAATACAGTTTGCAAACAAGTAAAGTGTTTAGTAAAAATTCAAAGTAAGGCTTTATAAGGAAGGACACCCTACCCATGAAAGAGAAACCAGGCAGCTAGCTGGGCTTCAAACACAGAGGTAAAGACAGAAAGTCAAAGCATTTTGGATCCATAAATCAATTTATGGAGTTGATGCTTCTATTAATGTTAGGACAGCATGACATTATAGTCACATAAAAGGACACAAACCATAAGGTCAAATGCTTCCCTGCTGGCCACACACTGCCTGCCTTTGATTACTATTTCTTGTTTCTGCTTTAATTGGCTATGGGATGATTCTGTCCTATGTGAACCATATATTTGGTATGAATTCTTATGTTTATAAAGATATGATATATCATAGCTTTTATTACACATATGTATCTTTTACATAGCTTTTAGGAATGTCTGTATCATGGAATTGTTGTTTGAGACATTTGGGAAATCTTTTTGTAAAGCGGGTAATAAGCTCAGCATACCTATATCAGCTGTCAAGATAAGGGAGGAATAATAGTTCATTTGATTTTGAGAATGGAGGCTCTTGTTAATATCAATGTATATTTACCTGCAGGCTACAAATGGAAGAGGGTGCCCAGGTTGAAAGTAGCTAGAAAGTCTAATAAAACCATGAATCAGAGCCAGACAGATCATTTAGGATCTGACAAAAGGTGGTTTCAAGGCATCATCAATAACAATAATATTGGGATCCTCTAGAGCTTCTTATAGTTTAATTAGCATAATTAGTATTTTCATATACATTGTCTTGTGTTATCCAGGCACAGTTCTATAAAACACATGTTGTTATCTTTATTTTGCTGAGGAGGAAGCAAGTGTAGAGAGAGTTAATGAGTTAATAATTGTCCTAACTCTACTACTCACCAGCTTATGCAAGTAACCTAACGTGTCAGTATCTTGGGTTCTTTAAAAGTAAAATGGGGATGATAATAATACTTACCTCATACTGATGTTGTAAGAAATAAATAAGTCAAAGCATTTGGAAAGCAAAAGATAGAGTCTGACATGCAGTATGCATCCATAAATATTAGCTGAAGATTGTGCTGATTGTACGAGGAAGGTCTAGGATTTAAATATGGGTCTTCTGATGTTGAGTCCAGTAAGTGACCTATTGTGGCATAGCTGTTCTTTGAGTAGAGGTGTCTGGAACGGAATCAGATTCCTTAGATTCTGGAACTGTATGTACTTCTGTGTGTTTGCAGGGAAGGAAAGCAAGCAAGAGGAGCTCAAGTTAAAAATATGAACAACAAGGAGCAGGTTAATTACTATGAAGCATAAATTGAGAGAGAGGGCCTGATATTAACTCAACCCTCTCTTCTCTGGGAATTGGGGTCTGATGACTTTTAGGGTGGGGACTATTTCCCAGAAACTGCTAGCCCAAGGGCTGTGGGCAGAGGTGAGGGGTGGACAACTGGGGTGTCCATGACATCATGACAGATAGTTTACATGTCATATCAACTTAGAGAATGAAAAGTCCAGTGATATTTCTTGATCTTTGATGACAAAGAAGTCATAAAATACTGTTTTTAGATTGTGCCCTGGAATGTTTTGCGGCATACAAAAGAGGAAGGTTAAAAGTCATGAGTCAAGTCCCTAGTGTGATTGAAAGACTTTTGAAAAGAAATCTATAAAATCTCTGGTTGTTAATCTTATGAATCCTGGCATGTTTATGCCTCATAGACTACTATCTCTAATATGGGGGTTAAATTTGGATAAAAAGAAAGAACTATGTAATAACTGCAAGTTTCTACATTATATTCTGCAGAAAGTTACTAACAAGTACCACTTCTGGGATTTTTAGCTAGTTTTAAATCTCTGAGTATCAATTCTATCATTGGAAAGGGATTCCTACTTTATGAAATTGTAAAAATCAAATGAGAAAATACTTTGAAAACTGTATGATGCATGACTAATAATCTACAAATTTAACATAAGCTTGTCCTTCTGTTCAATTGTTGGTTGTCTAATCTCAAACTCTCCAAGGTCACTGGCTGAAGATGATGATGAACCATGCAATTTGAATTGCCAATCATACCAATGATATCAACAGAACTGTTGGAAATGCACAAAATTTCCCAGTGACAGATTACACAAACCTGTTAAGATATAGGAAAACTAAAGTCAGAATGACTAAGTAGGAGGCCCTTGTAAAGGGACACTTTAGAGAAAATGGACCTTCTATGATTGAGATGATGAGGGTGTCTCAAGTTAGGAGGAGGAGCTGCATTTGTAAAGAGGTGATGAGCTCAATCCTAGATGTGTTACAACCTTGAAGCAGAACCTCAGAATCACTTGATTTATTCATCTCTACTGCCATTTCAAGTCATTTACC
Source organism: Rhinopithecus bieti (assembly GCF_001698545.2). NCBI lineage: Eukaryota > Metazoa > Chordata > Mammalia > Primates > Cercopithecidae > Rhinopithecus > Rhinopithecus bieti. The sequence goes on along the minus strand of NW_016815631.1, from coordinate 425,446 downwards.
ATCCCTGAATAGTCCCTCTTCTCGAGACCTGGCAATAATGATCTTTCTTTCATCGCTGCTTGCCAAGATCCTCATCATTCTGGGCTGACAACGGCCACAGGCTCCTCAGGGTTGGCCTGCCTTCACTTTTGCTCTTCTGATTTCCTCACTCACCCTATTGGCATCTAAGATGCTAAGTACAAAAGTGTGTATTTTTAATCACTTATTTCCCAAGTAACATACATTTAGGAGCCTGTTGATCTCTTCCTTTGTTTAGCCCCAGTGAGCCAAAAATTTTACTTTAGAGAAGGCTGCTATATGCTGGGCTAACTCATTCTTTCAGTTTAAATTTTATATAAAAACTCTAAGGTTCTTTATGATTCCTTTCAGAGGACACATTGATAAAGTAAATGGTTATTCTGAAATTGTTGCAAAGCTTCCAGGGAAATGATGTTTGAATACAGTAAAATGCTTAAGTGAGATATACCAAGTGATTAGCTCATGCCTTAAAGTTAACTAAATATTCATAAATAATTTCCATAAACCTCATGTTACAAAGCTTACATTTGGTTGCAGTAGTGTTAAAAGTTTTCCTGAGAAATGAAAAAGTATATGAAACATTCTGGAAAATTTTAGAATAAGAAAAAAGTATTCCCTAATGTCCCAGTGATATCTAAATGTGTGTTGTGAATAGTTGCAGAGAGAGTATAGTAATTGCAGTTTGATTATGAAATGAAAATGAAATTAGGTGAAGATTCCTGAATGGATATGACACTTGCAGTCAAGATAGTAGTTCAAATTCGACCAGTTGGTAATTTCTTAGAATCCTAGACAGTGACTTAATAGTAGTTGGGCCTAATGTATTTGATTTTTTTAATGTATGGGCCTTTATAAACTAAATTATCTTTATTTCTTCTTATGATTTATGATATCCAGCAGCCTTCAATGGTAAAATTATGAACAAATAAGTCTATTAAAGGTCATTTCAATCACTATCTTGCAGGACATGCTTGTGTGCTCTTGACCTTTGAACATTAAACCAATGGTTTGGTATCACAATATTGAAGGTCATTAACTGTGATGGATCTATGAAATTAAATAAGATTGCAAGAAAGAAAGCTAAAAGCTGTCAGTAGCATATATATGAACTATATTATATGTAGTATATGTGTATGTGTGTGTGTATTGAAAGAGAATGGAGAAAGAGGGGAGAGGACGAGAGAAGAAAGAGGGAAGAGAAAATCAACTGTATTAGTATATTGAAGGAAGGGAAAAGTCAGAAAATGTATGTGCTTTTTTAGAGGAAATACATGGTATGCTGATAGGAGAGCGGAAGTTCAGGGAAGATTAAGTTGGAATCAGTATAATGGTCACTTTATTACCTCTGAGATTTTTCAGTCTCCCTTCTCAGCTCCTGGATATCATATATTCCCTGTGTGGAAATGCTAACCACAGCTTGGTCCACCAAGAAGTTTTTGATCTTAGATTAATTACTTCAATTCTGTGTCATTTATTTCATCAAATGTGAAGTTTCATATGATAACACTCTCTCATCAGTAGAGAGGAGCTGTTTCTTTTTCAGACGTGGGGATTTATGATACTCTATCTATGGAAAATATATTATCCTGATTGCTTACATAGAGCAATTAACACATGGCATTAGTTGTTGTTTCCCTGTATCCCCTAACCACACGGTGAGCTATTTGACAACAAGAACTACCTTATTTATCTCTATAATTCCAACAGTAGGCCCAGGGCCTGACTCATAGAAAATGCTCATAAGTGATTATTGAATTCAAGGAAATTTCAATTGTATCAAAAGGGCTTATGATAACACATGAGTCCATTTTACTCAACAAATTACTTAGTATAGTAAGTTCAAAGGCAAATTTTTATGCAGAACTATTAACAAACCAACAGCAAATATTTTTAAAGTAAAATTTTATGGTACAAGATTTCTTCTATAAATAGCTCCATAACAGTTACGCACAAAAGTAACTTAGAGATAAACTATATTGTGGAGAAGTCTTGAAATGACACTTAAAGTGTGGTTGCTTATTGAAATGGAAAAGTATTCTTCAATCAAGATGATCCTAGAAAATGTTTTAAAAGTCCTGTCACAATAATAAGGAAACTGTCTGAGGCAGCTATATTTGTTTCAGAATCTTTTCCGGAAATTTACAGGGCTTTAAGCATGGAAGGGCCAGGGAACTGGGAGATGGAGAAGGGTAAAAAAAGTGTTGAGAGTTTGATAAGAAAACACTCTTTGGTACTCAAACAGCACGACTTCATGTCATTTGAATTCGCAATAGGGTACTCCGATTACCATTTAAGCCATGGGACACACAATATATTGGATTTACCTCTGATTTTTTTTCCCATCTTTCCTCAAACTTTCTCACTTGGGCACTTACAAGGCAAAGAGAAAAGCCAAAGTGTTAATACACAGAAACAGAAGTATTTTTAAATACTGCTATGGAACAGCACAGCTTGCCTTCCCGACAACCAGGCAGAAAAGGCTGAACTTTAAGTCAAGCTCAGGGTGGTGGTGCACTGGCTCTCTGTGTGGAATGCCCTACGGGGTGAAAGATCAATTCAGCTTTGCTGAGCCGTGTCAGCAGTGGCTGTCTTTAAGATGCTGACACGGCTCTGGTTGACAGTTTGAAGAAATTTAACTGCTTTGATAAGGTTAAAGGGGGCAACCAACCACGAATAGAAAACAAAACATAAGGCTGCTTAGAAGCTTGATTGCATGGTAGAAATGAGTTGTCAACCGGCAACATTACCAACACCCATTACCTCCTTTTCATTTAAAAAAATAAAGAAAGAAAAAGACAAATACATAGATGCAAATAAAAGAAAAAAGCAAAGTCTCTCACAAAAAAATAGCCCACTGTATTAGACGTTTGTCAGTTACTCTGGATGATACTGTTCAAAAAGTTTGGCTACAGCAAGTTAAGGGCACACAATGTCTATTGTTTTTGCTAACCCCTTTGAGAAGTTTAATGGGACAAATAAAAAATTTACTTGGGATCACGGAAGGAATTATGACCTTTCTGTATCTATTGGGAAAAATAACAAGCTTTGTATTTTGTTCAGAAAATAAATTTAACATAAAGAATTGCTGCTGATGTCCATACAATATAAAAATAAAAATTTTGTGAAATATACCTAAATATGTCCTATAATCTCATTTTTAAAAATCAAGCAATAAGTGGTAGTGTTCGTGCCTTGACCATTAATCATGGACACTTAGCTTTAGTTGGAAGCAACTCAATTTAGTAATGTGGCAAAAGGTTATCAAAATATTTCCTTGAAACCCACAATAGCTGTTACATGAAATAAAATATCTGGTTGGATATATTTCTTCACTTTGTTTTTTTTTTTTTTTTTTTTTTTAAAAAAGGAAATTGGCCAGGCGTGGTGGCTCAAGCCTGTAATCCCAGCACTTTGGGAGGCCGAGACGGGCGGAACACGAGGTCAGGAGATCGAGACCATCCTGGCTAACACGGTGAAACCCCGTCTCTATTAAAAAAATACAAAAAACTAGCCGGGCGACGTGGCGGGCGCCTGTAGTCCCAGCTACTTGGGAGGCTGAGGCAGGAGAATGGCGTAAACCCAGGAGGCGGGGCTTGCAGTGAGCTGAGATCCGGCCATTGCACTCCAGCCTGGGCAGCGGAGCGAGACTCCGTCTCAAAAAAAAAAAAAAAAAGGAAATTGCATTTGTGCGAATCTTAGGATGTGAATACCCATATTGTAAAGATGTTATTTGGTGGAGTTAGTCACAAAGCATAACCCTTCCGATTTCTGTTTATACTATCGATGAGAGAACAAATCTTGAATTACTTGAAATTATATAAACAGTGCCATTATTTATCTATTACTGTTCTAGGGATTCATCAATGAAAAGAGCAAAGGTATCTTCTGTCATAAGGCTTAAATTGAGAGGAAGGGGTCATAGATGGATGAAGAAAGAAAAAAATAAACATGACTATTGAATTGCCTGGCTGGTATGTTAGAACATGATAAAGCCTATAGAAGAAAAGGAAAGGTAGAGCAGGGAGAAGGGTGTGATGCTCATGTTGCACCATCAAGTAGGGTGGCGTTTGTGTGTTTCATGGGAAGGGAGAGATTAGAATTAAAGGAAGAAAAGGAGATACTGTGTGTATGAATGCAGGGGTGATGGCAGCAAGTGGAAGAAGGGTTCCAAACAGAGAGAATGACTTGTGAAAGACCCTAAGGCTGGAGGGTGAGGTTGGAGTGTTCAAGAACAACAGGAAGACAGGATAGGATGGAAATGGAGAAAAGTAGAAAATCAGGTTGGAGAGGGAATGTGGGGTGCAGATTATGTATATGAATTTGGAGGCTTTCGAAAAGACTGATTTTCTCCGATACAAGTAAGGAGTTGTTAGAGAATTCTGAACAGAGAAGTGACATGATCTTACTTATGTTTTCAGAAGATGACTGGGGCAGAGTGGGGAGGGGGAATAGAAGCAGGAAAGGGTATTTCAGAAAGTCAGGGGAGAGGGCTCAGACCAGTGTGATGGAAAGCAAGGTGTTGAGAAGTATTCAGATTCTGAATATATTTTGCCTAGTTTGCTTAACTTTTTGTTTGGAGCTAATTATATAGACTTCTGTTGGTAGGGAGACTGGAGGAAAAAAAAGAAAAAAGAAAAAAATAATTATATAAGCGTAGGGAAATTAGCAAAGGTAGATTGAGAATTCCTGTATCCTACTCACCCAGCTTCCTCTGATGGTAACATCTTACATGACCATAGTATAAGAATCGAAACCAATAAACTAGTAACAATATACACTGTTAAGTCAACTCCAGACCCTATTCAAATTTTACCAGTTCTTAACAATGCCTTTTTTCTGTTCCAAGAGTCCACCTTTGTTGCTTTAACTCCTAAGTCTTCTCCAAACTGTGATAGTCTGTAGTCTCCTTGGTTTTCAAAAATCTTGTCTCTTTTGAAGAGCACTCATCAGTTATTTTGACAAATGTCCTTCAATTGCAGTTCCATGATTTTTTGTGATTGGAATAAGCTATGCATTTTTGTCGAGAATACCACAGAAATGATTTATACTTCTCAGTGCATCACATCAAAGGTTTCATAATGTCTACATGTCTTATTATTGGTGCTGTTTAATCACTTGTTATAATGGTGTATTCCAGATTTCTCTATTTATAACATTAATACTTTGATACTATGTAAATCTCTTTCTCAAAATTCTACCCACTCATTTTTGTATCCATCAGTGGATCTCATCTCCAACAATGTTTTACTGTGGTGCTTGTCTAATAGTGATTTTCCATGTCTTTTCTACTTTTATTAATTAGAATTTTATTGTAAGGAAAGTGATGTCTTTTCCCCGAAGTATTTACTGATTCTATTGTTCATTTATGGACTCAGGGAAGTATCTCTTATTCTATGGGTTAAAATCCAATACCATCATTATTTATTTTGTGCTCAAAATGTTCAACTTTGACTCTTGGGAGTTTTTTCAGCTTGGCAGCTCTGTTCTTTCTGCAAGCCCCATCTGTTTTGTTTGTTTGTTTGGTTTGTTTTGTTTTTTGATCACTTCCTGTTTCTGGTACCACAAGACGTTACCTGCTCATCTTAACCCTAGCTCTTGAATCAACCAATCCTCCACTGAGCCCTGGTTCCTTTTATTGGAAAATGGTGTTAAGAAAACCATGATTAAGACACCAAGTAATCTGGTGTGTTCACTGCTATTGGATTCCATCTTTAGGTCCTCTTAGGGAAGAGAACTAGGAAATTCATGTGTACATTGAACCCTGTGGAGCAGGCTCACTGTGCCCTGGTTATCATCTTATCTGAGTTTGGTGAGAGGGACACCCACTTACAGAAAGTTACATGAAGCAGGGTTACTACTTACAGATAGGCAGCAAGGGAAAGCCTAGGATTCTTCACAAGCAGGTAGCACAAGGCTCAGGAAAGCCGGGGTAACTGGAGTCTTATCCGCACATGACTCACTTGCAGGGCAGTTGAGGGACCTGGGGAAACAGCCTGCCCGGGGTTTTAGACCACTGAGCCATGTGATTTAACATGCTAAAGAATTGAAGGACATCCTGTTTCTAGGGGGGACTGAAACAAAGCCGGAACTGTTGTTTCAATAATGTTTTAACTTGCTGCTTTCTATTCGTATTTGGATATTTTTCATGTTTTGGAGCCTTTTTAGTATCTTTTTTAAAATATATGGTGTGTTCTTGATATATTAGGGACATTAACTCTTTATTTGTGATGTAGTTTGCACTATTCTCTTCCAGGTTTTCAGTTGTCTTTTGACTTTGCTTATGATTGTTTTCATGCAAAATGGTTTTATTTTATGTAATCAAATTTATCAATCTTTTTTTACCTCTGAATTTTGAGTCCTAGTTAGAAAGCCTCTTCTTATATCAAATTTAAACATGAATTCACCTGTGTTTTCTTCTTATACTTGTTTGGTTTTATTTTTATTTTAAAATGTATATCCCTAATCTCTTTTGAGTTAATTCTAGTGTATCAGATGAGTAGTAGATCTCATTTATCTCTTTCCAAGTGACTACCCAGTTTATCCAGCACTGGTTATTAAAAAGTTGATCTTTACCTCAGGGATTTGAGATGCCACTTTTATCATATACTAAGTTTCCATTTTATTAAGGTCTAATTTTGGACTTTTTATTCTGTTCCACTGGTCTATTGTCTGTTTATGTGCCTGTTTTAATCATAGAGGTTTTACTGCAAGCAAATTTTAATATCTGTAAGGTTAAAAACCGTAGCAGTCTTCCTTTTTCATTGTTTTAGTGACTATTCTTGCATATTTGTTTTCCCATATGAGCTTTATTTTTAATTTTTTCTAACTCCATAAAATAGCCTATTCGTATTTGTCTTTGGATTACATTGAATTTATAAGTTAATTTAGGGAAACTGACATTTTTTATAATGTTAAATTGTCTTATCCAAGAACAGGGGATGACTTTCCATTTGTTCAAGTCTACTTTTGTGTCTTTTGGGAATATTTTAAACTTTTCTCATATTACTTTCATACATTCTTGTTAAGTTTATTTAAAAATGCTTATATTCTTTATTGCTATTATAAATGAGGTATTCTCTGCCATTATGGTCTGTCTTTATTTTTGTATATATGAAGCCTATTGATTTTTTATTTGTTAATTTTATATTCCACTGCTCCTTGAATTATTTTATTGTTTGAGTTATTATTATCATTGATTCTCAGTGGGTTCTCAGTTTGCTATCATATCAACTAAAAACAGATTGTTTTATTCCTTTTTTTCCATTCTTACGCTTCTAATTGATTTCATTTGTTAAATTTCTTTGGCTCATAGCTCTATAACAACGTTGAATAGTAGAGAAGATAGTAGCAGCCTTACCTTTTTTCTGATGTTAGTAAAAATGCCCCTTTTTCCCCACTGAATAAGATATGGTACTGACTTTAGGACTAAGATATGTATGTGTGTTTGTGTGTGTGTGTGTGTGTGTGTGTGTGTGTGTCTAATGAATATTTTGTTTTGTTATATTTCTTTTTTTAGTACTTTCTCAAAAATATGGGTATTTAGAAAATTTTATATTTTGATCTTTCTTTTCTTTTTTTTCTTTTTTTGTTTTTTTGTTTTTTGAGACGGGGTCTTGCTCTGTCGCCCAGGCTGGAGTGCAGTGGCCGGATCTCAGCTCACTGCAAGCTCCGCCTCCCGGGTTTAGGCCATTCTCCTGCCTCAGCCTCCCGGGTAGCTGGGACTATAGGCGCCCGCCACCTCGCCCGGCTAGTTTTTTGTAGTTTTAGCAGAGACGGGGTTTCACTGTGTTAGCCAGGATGGTCTCGATCTCCTGACCTAGTGATCTGCCCGTCTCGGCCTCCCAAAGTGCTGGGATTACAGGCTTGAGCCACCGCGCCCAGCCTATCTTTCTTTTCTAATTATACCTTTGTAATCCCCTTAGTCTCCTATTGTATGTTTACTTTTTACTGTGTTTATCAGTATTTTCTAGTATTTTGAGTGTGTATCTATTGCCTTACAACAATACACTTTTTGTTTCTTACTCTTTATTTTCTTATCTTCTTCCATTTTTTAGTAGCATTACTTCTAATTTGTCACAACATATATTAGGCTTTCACATTGACCTCTATCATCTTAATCTTATTAGAAATGTATAAAGTCCTCACAATCTGTAACTTTCCTGAAGTTTTCCCAGTAACCATTGTTTTGATAAAGCTTGTCCTCTAATAGAGTCCTCAAGAAAGGCTGATGGATGCAGAATTCCCTAAGATCACTAAGATCTAACATGTGAAATGTGTATTCCTATAGCCTTGATATTTGAATGCCAGCCAGACTGGATATACAGTTCTTTCGTACACTTTCATTGAGATGTGTAAAAATTAGCTTCCTGTTGCCTTGCTTTGCATATTGATTTTGAAACTTCTCCTGGTAGTCTGATTATTTTGGATTCAATGCCCCTTCTTTAATGCCTTTAAATTTTTTTTTCATTTGTCTTTCTTTTTCCTTGAGTACCTTCTAATGTATTCTTTATTTGTGTGGTAATTTTCTCATTTTCTTCCATTTCTCCCTGAGTTCACTGAAATATTTTATTTCAGTGTTTTAGTCTGTTTTAGTCTGTTTGGCCTTTCAGTTTTTTGAATTTCTGATTTAAGGGTAAATCCTCATATCCTTAAGGACTTCTTTGAGTATATTTAATTGAATTTGGAGTGTAAATATAATCATTTTCTTTGTTGCATGGTTGTTTTTCAAGGGAGTTTTATGTATTTGTGTGAAATTTTATTTTCTGCTTTTGGCTTTTTGGGGGGTTTTGTTTGTTTTGTTTCTGTTTTTTGCAATAGTTCTCTATGACCCTTGCTTTCCTTCTGTTCATTTTCATGATATTGGAGTGTTTTACATGATTCTTGGTTTAATGACTTTTCTCGCAGCCTAGCAAAATCTAGGTCTTTGAGGAGGCTTTTGTTGTTCATTTTGGTTTCATTGGTGGGAAAATACGTTGTGAACCATTTTATGGTTTTTTCTGGTCACTCAAGAATCTAAAATCTAAAATTGTCTAATTTCTCCCCAATTTACCACCACATTCCCAAATGGTATGTCTTCTTTTGTCTCCCACTTCTTTTCAGAGCTATGTTATTGAAAGACTGTCTTCTTAAACTGTGCCTGTGCTTTTAAACTGTATTCAACCCTTAAATCTTTAAATTGCACACCTGGGCCTTGATGCACCCTCTGTCCTTTAAATCATGCGTATGTTGAGCTTTGCAACCCCTTTCCCATAGAGAGTGCTCTGATCTGCCTCGTTACTTTTTTTCATAATTTCAGATTTTGTTTGGATTTAGTCTTTCTCATGGTCACCCAAACTCTTACACTTTGCTAGAGACTCCTTTTTGGTTTTTGGAAGTTTTTACTGTTTGCTTTTGCTTAAGGTACAGCTTTGTGACTGGGCAAAGGTGGGCAGAAATGTTAAGGAATAAGGGCTGTGGCTCTTGTTACTTTTTCTCTTTTTACCCACAGTTATTTTGAAGTTTCAGTATTCTGTTTTCAAGTCACATGGAGTGTCTGCTTTTGGGTAGGATTTTTATACTTCTTCTTCTTCTTCCTTTTTTTTTTTTTTTGAGACAGACTCTTGTTCTGTCGCCCAGGCTGGAGTGCAGAGGTGTGATCTCAGCTCAGTGCAACCTCCACCTCCCAGGTTCAAACGATTCTCCTGCCTCAGCCTCCCAAATAGCTTGGATTACAGACACCCACAACCTCACCCAGCTAGTTTTGTATTTTTAATAGAGATAGGGTTTCACCATGTTAGCCAGGGTGGTCTTGAACTCCTGTCTTCAAGTGATCTACCCACCTCAGCCTCCCAAAGTGCTGGGATGACAGGCAGGCATGAGCCACCATGTCTGGCCTGGAGTTTTATACTTGTGAAGCTATTTTGTAATGTTTGGGGAGGAAACTTAGGGAAGTTGATTAATACCTGATCTTTGTCTTCTTTAGATGCCTAGAAGAACTCTGGATATGTTTTTAAGGTGTAACTAATGAAATTCCCTAATAGGTTATATGTATGGTGTGAGAAAAGAAGACAGTCATAGATAATTCCAAGATTTTTATTCTAAACAACTGGAACGATAGTGTTACCATCACATTATGTAGAGAAGACTTCAGGTGAGAAAGTTTTGGAGAGGAGATTAGTGTCTATATCAGTGTCATTTTAAGCCAGAAAAGCAGTTTTTCTCAGAAGAAAGGCAAAACCAAGATTTTGTGGTTATTTCTCTCAGCCTTGTGACTCAGTACATAAACTTCATTCATGACCCCTTTTTAAATTTTGTTTTTCTTTTCTCTTTCTACATATCTTGGTGTTTTAGTCCATTTTCATGGTGCTGATAAAGAAATACCTGAGACTGGGCAATTTACAAAAGAAAGAGGTTTAAAGGACTTACAGTTCCACCTGGCTGGGGAGGCCTCACAATCATGGTGGAAGGCAAGGAGGGGCAAGTCATGCCTTACATGGATGGCAGCAGGCAAACAGAGAGAACTTGTGCAGGGAAACGCCTGTTTCTAAAACTGTCAGCTCTTGTGAGACTTATTCACTATCACGAGAACAGTATGAAAAAGACCCATCCCCATGATTCATTTATCTCCCACCAGGTCCCTCCCACAACACATGGGAATTATGGGAGGTACAAGATAAGATTGGGTGGGGACACAGAGCTAAATCATATCACTTGGGCTCACTCTCCTTTTTATTTTAACTCTCCTTGGCATTTTAAAATTCAGGTTTATCTCTATCTTTTGTCTTCAAGGTGCCTTGGGCTTTCCAACACTACTTTCACTCCTTTTCAGACAGAACCGATCTCAGACATCTAGAAGGTACTCAAACATATTGGCTTTTCTGTCTATATCTAGCAGCTTATGTTAAATATGCTGTGATTATAAGCGACTCTAAAATCTTAGTGGCTCACATCAACAAAACCCATTTCTGATTCAAGTTCCATGTCTGTTTTGGGTTGACTGAGCTTTGTTCCATATCCTCTTTGCTCCAGAATCCTGCCTAGGGGCACAGTCTCTTTCCAGACCATCGCTGATCTCATGAAGGAAGAAAAAATATGTGATGAGCTGTGCTTCTGCTCAGACGTGACACATATAGCTTCTGCTCACAGTGTCTTAAGCAGGGCACATGGATACTGACATCAATGAAGAATAGAAGTTGAATTCTCCAGCAAGGAGCATCCTCCAGCGGCATGGGGGTGGTGGGCATAAGATGTAGGTGGGCGGAAATCCAATTCTAATTCACCACGTTGTTCTCCTTGCCTGTGTCCCGTCTGAAAAAACTCTGCTCTCACATTGCAGGCTTTGCTGGCACTGTTAGTTTTGTCATGGGATGCATTCTAGCTACAACTCCAGGTTCCAATGTTCCAGCCACATGATGTGACTCCATTCTTAAGTTGATTTGCTTCATTCATACCTCTTCAGCTTGGGGTAGAAAGTCATCTATTTTTAATGCCATTTTTTTCTAGGCTTTGTTGAATTTGGAAATTTCCTGACTCAATCTTCTTTGACCAGTTAATACATGCAATTATTGACATGGCCATCCTTTAGAGCCAAAGATTAGAGCAACAAAGGGATATGTTCTTACAACTAGGAATATTTAGCTATAAACATATTGAGGCTACTCTCCAATTTTATTCTTAAATTTGACCTTGTACAACTAATAGGAGAGCAATGCCTTGAGCAAGGAAGACTTAAACTCAGACAATACCATTAATGAGTTAAGTTTAATAAAGTCTTAATTATTCCTGTGTCATCAAGATGGTTTTGATAACACATAATAGAAAAAAATGTGATATTTCAAAACATGTCACATCTGCCCTCAGAACACATTATAGGCCTTGTATTGGTGACATAGTACAGCTTCCTTGTTATTATCTCTTTTCTCTGTTCTTAATATTAACATTAGTCTGTATTCCATTTGTTCATACAAAAATATTTATCAATACCCAATTATGTGCCAGCACTCTGTGCTTTGACTAAAGGTATAAAGGAATTTTGTTTTTTTCTGAATGAGCTTGCAGTTGAGTAGGGAGATGCAATTAAATGTTAAACAAATGACTTTATAAGTAATGAATTACAGTTATGATAAATGTTATTGACAAGATGCTCAGCTCACTCATTGAGTGCATAAGGGAAATTTGATGGTACACAGATTGCTTGTGGGTGGGCATAAACCAGAAGCTCACAAAGGAAAAGGAAAAAGGGAAAAGAGATGAAAAGTTTGCTATGATAACTTCATGATACATGGAATTTGGAGACAGTTGTTAATTTACATAAACAGATATATCATAAAACTGACACATCACAGGGACTTCTGATGGTGTGTTACGCAAAAGTGGGTAGGTGGGTCCTCAATTAGTACCCAAAGCAAATGCCTATGTTAATACAACATTTAAAGCCAAAAAAAGAAGTTTTTCCAATGTCTAAGATGTATGAATTACAAATTTGGAGATTTCTTATGAGTTTACTTTGTCTCAAGGCCTTTTATTCAAGCTATTTAAAAGCCTATAGAGTTAGAAATGTTTTCTCATGAGCTCAGTATTGGAGAAACCATTTCTATTTCTAGGAGAGTTGTTAATTAGCTCGGTTACCTTAAGCGAATAACAACCTCTCTGGTTGTCAGTTTTCAACTCTAAAACGAAAGATTGAATTGGATGATCCAAGTTTTCTTCTAGCTATGCTTGCTAAATGAGTCAAATGACTGCAGCAGATTGAAAGGCAGTACATAGTATAACACACACATACCCGTAAGACTCTGTCCTTACACAAACCAGGCACCTGTGACATTTAATGACTTTTCCTCTGTTTTTACTCTCACTGTAATTTATCTGATATATTAGACACCTATACAAGGAAAACCATTAACTATGATATTTATGTATAAAGTTTATTTAGAGAAAAAATGTCCGAAGAGTCAATATGACACAGAATTTTCCTGGCATGTGAATTGTAAGGGCATTAATTTGGACACACAAACACACACGTACACACACGTTTTCTGCACACAAAGTATCTCTTGTCACCTTACACTTTTCTACTATTAGAGAGTTCTGAGTGTTCCTGTTAACGGTAAAAATGTATGTTTGTTTTTTATCTAAGAATGTCAGGTCACAGCTTTCCCAGAAAAATCATTTGTTCACACTTTTTAATTTGTACATGGTCACTTGCACACATTGCTAAGCCCCGGGATGTTCGCATCCATCTGTTGGATGCTTAGACATTTCTATCAATCACACAGCAGATGCTGTTCATTGAGAATCCTTGGCTTTTTTTCCCTGGCTTTTTGGATGGAATGGAGGGCCAGTAAGGGGTTCTGTCCGCAGTGCTTCAATTTCTAGTGGAGTCACTTGGACAGCGATTGTCCTCCCAGGACTGATCAGTACTCATGTAAGGTAATGACCTGTTCTCACAGTGTCTATTCCATCAGGTTTTCCCCATCAACTCGGTGCAGAATTGCTGTGGCTTAGATAGACCTTCAGAGAGCAATCCCAGACCACCTTTTACTACTTTTGACCCATAGGAACGCTTTATTATTCCAGGAACTTCCACAACAGTTCTACTCTGACCTATAGCTAAAATTTGAACTTTGACCTGAGCCCAGAATACTAACGACTCCTCAGGGGAAGCTGAGTTCTTCCACAGGGATTTGAAATAGCTCCTGGGTATCTCAATTTTGTCAGGAAGCCAGATATATTTTCATAGTTCTGGGCATGTTCAGCTTCTTAAGACAAGTTTTGGCTGATATTTATTAAGTAGATATATGTGTCAAGCTTAGAGCTAAGTGTTTCTGTATGTATTTTGAATGTAATTCTCACACAACTGCCTTGAAGAAAGTGAATGCTTTTAGTATGTACATTTTGCAGAAAAACCGAGTTTTAGAGAAGCTAAGTAACTTGTCTCAGCTTGCAAGCAGTATAGTCAAGAGCTTAAACCCTGAACTTTCTGATCAAAACTCTAATATAAACCCTAAGCTATACTGCACATTTTGGAATTTCAGTTCCTCTCTACCTTTGTTCTCTCAGCATAGATGAAACCTGGAGGTAGCTTTTGGGTTATAGAAAAAACTTTGGTCTTTTGGACAAACTTTTGAATTAAACAAAGTTAGGCAAAGTGCTGGTGCTGTCAATTACTAGATATTCTATACTGTACTTCTCTGAATCTCAATTTCTTTATTTATTAAAAGGAGATGGTAGTACACGTCTTATATGTTTATTAGCAAGATTACGTATGTAAGTGTGTGTGAAACTCTTAGTAAATGACTCATCTTGGCATCAAATCTTATCAGTAAATACTCATTTTTTTCATTTTCTTCTCAGATGACTTAAAGCGATCTGAATATTCTTCGGGGTATACTGGAGTCTTATGAGTTCAGGCATCTCTTCAAAGACCAAGAGTTCTCATAGTGGTGAAATCTTTCTCATTACTAAAGATCAAAATGATTTGCTTGTGAAGTCTTCTCTGATACTTTAACCAAAAACTTGACTTTCTCTCTGTTCCAGGGACTGTGATGATTATTCTGACACTAGTCTCTCTCAGTAGACTAGATTGTTTGAGGACAGGATGTAGATTATGTGCTTTATTCCCACTAACTAGCACAAGTTGTGTGCTACATTGTGCCCAATAAGATTTTTTGCAATAGTTGTGACAATCTATTACTGAACAACAAATTTTAGAACTCAAATTTTAGTTGTCTTTAATTATATGAGCTATAAAAAGATAAATGTAAATGTTTAAATCTCCAATAAAAGATCTAGATGTTTCTGATTGGAAAAGACCCACAAAACATGTTTTGCTGCGGAATCAACTTCATGTAAATGACTGAAAAGGGAATTTCCCATGTGCCGCTCCGTAAAGCCTGTGCAAGCAGGATGGTATACCATCTGAAACCGAATTCACCCATTGTTACCTAGTAAGATTCTCTCTGGGGCCCAGGATAAGATAGAAATGGTGGAAATTCTCTTTGACACAAGATATTAGAGGCATCAGAGACTAGTAACCACAAAATGCTTTTTTTGGAGGGACATTGTACTGGGTGTTTTATCTTAAACCTTATCCCCTCTTGGTATTTATCTTGAGAATGAGTCAAATGTGATATCTACAGCAGGGCCAAAATATGCCATTCAAGCTTGAGGCAAAGAAATTACTTGCTACTTCCTTGTCTTATATTAATGTTCTATCTAGAGGCAGATCATGAGTACTTTGATCCTCTAAGTAATCCATATTATAAAGTTAAAGTAATCAGTTAATTTGGTAAAATTGGTACTTCCAAATTTATTAGAAAACAAAATAAAGGCATTTTATGATGACAGATGATTAATATTAAGAAAATGAATGATAGTGTGATTTAATTTTCAATATTTTAAAAATAAGAAGTTTATTAATTATTGTGGCTAAGTGATCAGTGCAAAATGCCAGATAATTTAATTCTGAAAATTCTTTGGGGAAACTGCATTACCTGCTTTAGCTCTCTTCATTGACAGCTAATCTATTTTGTATGCCTTAGCCTTGAAGCAATGATGAAAAATATATTTACTCTTAACACTTTTATTCATATGAAGTATTAGAGGGATTTCAAAGAAGCTGGGTTTCTCCCTGATGATTAAGATTCTGTTATTCTATTTTTTTAATGTTGGCACCAATTAACATATCATTGATAATGACTTAATTAAAAAGATATATTGGTTTCTAGATTAGAATAAATAAGACAATGAAGGAGATAGCTTTTCACTCTTGATGTAAAGAAATCATGCTCATGGACTAGAAGAATTAATATTATTCAAATAACCACACTTCCCAAAGCAATCTATAGGTTAAATACAACTACTATCAAAATGCCAACATCATTTTTCACAGAATTAGAGAAAACAATTCTAAAGTTTATATGGAACAAAAAAGAGCCCAAATTCAAAGCAATCCTAAACAGAAAGAAGAAAAGTGGAGGCATCCACTTTCAAATTGGATTCAAAATCAGATTGCCTGATTTTAAACAATACTCCAAGTATATAGTAACTAAAACATGATAGTGGCATAAAGAAAAAAGGACACATAGATCAATGGAACAGAATAAAGAACCCAGAAATAAAACTCACAGTTTTATAGCCAACTGATCTTTGAAAAAGTCAACAAGAATATACACTGGGGAAAGAACATCCTTTTCAATAAACGATGCTAGGAATATTGGATTGCCATATGCAGAAGAATAAAACTAGACCCCTATCTACCACCATATAAAAAATCAAATCAAGTTGGATTGAAAATTTGAATGTAAGACCTGAAACTTTAAAAATACTAGAATAAAACCTAGGAAAACTCTTCTAGACATTGGTCTAGGCAAAGAAGTCATGACCAAGACCTTAAAAGCACAGGCAACTAAAACAAAAACAGACAAATGGGACTTAATTAAGCAAAAATGCTTTCACACTGATATGGTCTGGCTGTGTCCCCACCCAAATCTCATCTTGAATTCCCACATGTTGTGGGAGAGGCCCAGTGGGAGGTAACTGCATCATGGGGGCAGGTCTTTCCCGTGCTGTTCTTGTGATAGTAAGTCTCACAAGAGTTGATGGTTATTATAAGGGGGAGTTTTCCTGCACAAGCTCCTTTAACCTTCTGCCATCCATGTAAGATGTGGCTTGTTCCTTGCCTTCTGCCATGATTGTGAGGCTCCCACAGCCATGTGGAACTGTGAGTCCAATTAAACCTTTCTTTTGTAAATTGCCAGTCTCAGGTATATCTTTATCAGCAGTGTGAAAACAGACTAATACACATACATCAAAAGAAATAATTAACACAGTGAACAGACAACCTGCAGAATGGGAGAAAATATTTGCAAATTATATCATCTGACCGAAGGGTAATATCCAAAATTTACAAGGAAGTCAAACAACTCAACGAAAAACCACCAAATAATTACATTAAAAAGTGGGTTGAGGACATGAATAGGCATTTTTCAAAAGACAACAAAGTAATGGCCAACAATCGGCTGGATGCGGTGGCTCACACCTGTAATCCCAGCACTTTGGGAGGCTGGATGACTTGAGGTTGGGAGTTCGAGACCAACCTGACCAACATGGAGAAACACAGTTTCTACTAAAAATACAAAATTAGCCGGGCGTGGTGGCGCATGCCTGTAATCCCAGCTACTTGGGAGGCTGAGGCAGAAGAATCACCTGAACCTGGGAGGCAGAGGTTGCAGTGAGCCGAGATCGCACCATTGCACTCCAGCCTGGGCAACAAGAGTGAAACTCCATCTCAAAAAAAAAAAGAAAAAGAAAAAACATTCAATATCACTAACCATCAGGGAAATGTAAATAAAAACTACAGTGAGATATCATCTCACACCAATCAGAGTGGCTACTATTAAAAGGAAAAAAATTAACAGGTGTTGGAGAGGATGTGGAGAAAAGGGAACTCTTGTACACTGTTAGTGGGAATGTAAATTAGAACAACCTCTATGGAAACAGCTTGGAGATTTCATGAAGAACTAAAAATAGAACTACCATATGATCCAGCATTCCCACTACTGGGTACCTACCCAAAGGAAAAGAAATCATGGTATCAAAAAGACACCTGCACTTGCTATGTTTATTGCAGCACTATTTGCAATAGCAAAAATACAGAATAAACAAAAGCGTCCACCATTGTAGGACTGGATAAAGAAAATGTGGTGTATATACTTAATAGAATACTATTCAGTGATCAAAAAGAATAAAATCATGTCTTTTGCAGCAACATGGATGGAACTAGGTGTCATTATCTTAAACAAAAGAACTCAGACACAGAAAGATAAATATTGTATGTTGTCACTTATAAGTAGGGGTTAAATAATATGTACACATGGAAGTAGAGTGTGGCGTGATGGACAATGGAGACTCGAAGTTTGTAGAGGGGTAGAAAGAGATGGATGATACGAGGTTGCTTGGTGGGTACAATATGCCTTTCTCCAGTGATGGATACACTGAAGGCCCTGACTTCACCACAATGCAATATGATCAATGGAGTAAAGTTGCACTTGTACCCCATGAGTATATGCAAAAAAAATAGGCTTTAAGCTCAAAACACTTAAACATAAAAATAAGCATTTTATATTGATTCTGGGACTCAACCCTATCATTAAAAATGAGATATTGATGAAAATTCTAGTATAATGTGTTAAAAGTACAAAGGCATATTCTCCCACGTAGAAGTCCAGAGAGAAATGGAAGAGTCCAGGCAGCTCCATTACCATAAGATAGCAAGTTTGTTCCCATTTTGCATCATTATCCAAGCTTTTGACATGCATCCTCACCCTTTGGTGCAAGAGAGTTGCTGAATATTCAGTCATATATATATTTTTTAATTTTATTCTGAAATAAGGAGGTTAGGTAGAAGGGGTAAAATTTGCAATCTTTCTTTCCCATGAGGACTGTTTTTGGACTAATTTTATACCATTTTCAGAACATCAAATTGGCCATAAAGCTTTTAGTTGGGCATGTTGCAGAAAGGAAATAGAATTAGGTGTCTTTGTTACAGCTATAATAATTAAAATAGTAAACCTGACATAGTAAATAAATTAGTAAAAACTGCAGGTATTCTAAGAGCTTGTTATGTGCCAGGCATTAATCTAAGTGCTATCTGTACTGTTTCTTTCATTTAATATTTAAAACAATCATATTTAAATTAGGAAAATGAGGCCCAGAGAGGTTAAGTAATGTGTTCATGGTCATATAACAGTGGCAATACCAAGTCTGAACTCAGATTGTTCCACATTGTATTGCTTTTCTAAAGTAATAAAAGATCAGCAGAGCAGAATAGAGATTCCATGAATGGGTCTGTGCATACACAATCGTTCAATATAAGATAAAGCTGTAATATGGCCGTTATGGAAGACAGTATGGAGCTTTGTCAGAAAATTAAAAATAGAACTACCATATGATGCAGCAATACCATTTGTGGATATATGTCCAATGGAAATAAAATCAGTATTTCTAAGAGATATCTGTACTTCTATGTTCATTGCAGCATTATTCACATATGGAATAAGATATGGAATCAACCTAAATGTCCAAATATCCACTGATGTATGAACAGATAAAGAAAATGTAATGTGGGAGGTGTGTGTGTGTCTGTGTGTGTGTGTGTGATAAAATAGTTATTATTCAGTCTTAAAAAAGGAAACTGTCATTTGTGATACCATGAATGAACCTGGAGGACATATCACAAGTAAAACGGATTAGACAGAGAAAAACAAAAACTACAAGATTCCATATATATGTGAAATCTAAAAATGTTGAACTCATAGAAGCAGAGAGCAGAATGGTGGCTACTGGGGGCTGAAGTGTGGGGTGGAGGGAAGTGGGGAAATTGTTGGTCAAAGGGGCAAAAGTTTCAGTTAGATAGGAGGAATAAGTTCTGGAGATCTATTCTACAGCATGGTACCTGTAGTTAATACTAATGTATTACATACCTGAAAATTGCTAAGAGAGTAGATTTTAAACATTGTCACTACAAAAAAAGATAAGTATGTGACATGATAGGTATGTTAATTAGCTTGATTTAATCATTGCCCAATGTTCACAGATATCAAAATATCATTTTATATACTATAAATATATACAATTTTCATTTGTCAATTATACCTTAATAAGGCTGGGGAGGAAATAAAATTGTCATAAATTCATTAGAGAGAAAATTATAGAATCATGATACCAGAATATTGATTTGTTATTTAGGAAAAAACCAAATTCATTTCTCAATTCATACAATTAGGTAAATTTTACATTAATTTTTTAAAACTATGAAATACTTGAATAAAATATATAGATATATGTGATCTAGTACTGACTCAGCAAAGAACTTCTGATCATCTGTATGAGGAATAAGATGCAAAAGAAAAATTTATTTGACTTTAAAACCATTGTCCAAAAAAATAAGAAGAAAATGTAAAGAACAAGCAAAGAAAATGTAAAACAGAATATTGAGAACAAATTTTAATTTGATACATAAAATTTTATTCAAATCTGAACACACTAGTGGAAAAAATCACAAATAATGCACAGGAAACATAAACACAAATGAATAACCAACATAGGAAACATTAAATATGAAAAAATATCCTATTATGTTTCCCCTATCAAAAATTAACAAAATAAAAAAGCTGATCTTTGTTAGACTGCAGTATTCCTATATATTGATATAACTAATTTCAGAAAAGCAATGAAGCAGTATGCATGAAGTCTCCTTGAAGAATCTATACTTTTTGACCCAAAACCTTGACCTCTTAACCCCAGTTTGTGAATCTAAAAATATAGTGATATATATTTTAGTGATATATATCACTAATATATCACCTCTTAACCCCAGTTTGTGATACAAATATATCACTATATTTTTAGATTTTTAAAATATTTTTATTTAAATATTTTTAGATATATTTTTAGATATTCACTATATTTTTATATATATAAAGAATTATACAGAATTATAAAGAATTAATTTCAATTGTATTTAGCACAGCATTATTTGTTAGGCAGTGCTATAGTAAGAATATGTGTACTGTATAGTAACAGTATAAACAGTATAATGTAGAAAAGACTGCCGTCTACAGAGCCAGAAGTCAGATTCCACCACTTACTAGCTATGAGACCCTGAGAGAGGTCTCTAACCTCTCTGATTTTAGCTCTAAAATTCGCATAATCATCATCATAATAATGATCCCTGCCTCACAGACTTATCATTAGGGTAAAATATTGATGTATGCAATGGTACTTAACAGTAATTGGTACAAAAAGTTGTTATTTGAATTAGTATAATTATAATTTTTTATAATGATTATTATTATGGTAGATACATGGGATGGGCTTTTATTCAGCCATAAGAATTGTGTTCTTAAAGTTCGATAACATGAAATATCTCAAATAAAATGTTGAGAAAGAAGCATGTAAATACTATTATTATTATATAGTACTATTTTTCTATTTTAGTCTATTTTATATTTAGAGATTAAAGATCGGAAGGAGACTTATGAAAATATAGATGGCTTCTATATCTGGGATTGGTGGAATTATGAGTTATGTAATTCACCATATCAACAGACAGAAGAGGAAAAACCATAGCATCATCTCAGATAAAAAGCATGCATTTGGCAAAATTCAACCTTCTTTCATAATACCTCTCAGCAGACTAGGAAAAGAAGAGAAATTCTTCAAACTCATATATGGCATTTTTGAAAACCAACAACTAACATCATACTTTAGGAGTGCAAGACTGAAGATTTTACCCCAAAGATTGGAAAAAAGGCAAGAGTATCTGCTCTCACCACTGCTATTCAACATTATGCTGCAAGTCCTAGCCAGAACAGTAATGTGAAAAAGAAAATTTGTAAAAGACACACAGACTGGAAATGTATAAATAAAACTGTCTTGATTTTCAGATAATATATCTATGTAGAAATTCCAAATAATCTGTATTAAAAACAGTAGATCTACTGAGTTCAGCTAAGTTGTAGGATATAAAGTCAGCAGACACACAAAAAATTCTATTGTATTTCTATTGGCTACCTAAACAATTGCAAATTGCACTTTTATTTAAAAGTAATATTTAAAGTAATACCTTCCAAAAGGAACTACTTAAGGGTAAATCTCATAATGTATGTGGATATTCTGTATATTAAAAATTATACAGTACAAATAAACATCAAATAAAACTTTAATAAATGGTGAGATATGCCAGACTCATTAATTATAAAACTTCATCTTCGGCCAGGTGCGGTGGCTCACACCTGTAATCTCAGCACTTTGGAAGGCCGAGGTGGGCAGATCACAAGGTCAAGAGATTGAGACCTTCCTGGACCACATGGTGAAACCCCATCTCTACTAAAAATACAAAACTTAGCCGGGCGTGGTGGTGGGCACCTGTAGTCCCAGCTGCTCGGGAGGCTAAGGTAGGAGTATCGTTTGAACGCAGGAGGCAGAGGTTGCAGTGAGCCGAGATCACGCTACTGCACTCCAGCATGGCAACAGAGCAAAACTCCATCGCAACAACAAACAAACAAACAAAAAACCTTAATATTCTTAGATATATCAATTGTATCCCAAATTGACCTATGTTATCAACACAATACCAATGAAAACGATAGCAGGATTTTTTGTAAGTATCAACAAGTGGATTCTAAAATTTATACTGAAAAACAAAGGGGATAGAAGAACCAAATAAAAAACAACAAAATTGGAGAACTAACGTTGCCTAATTTCAATTCTCACTAAAAAGCTAGAGTAGTAAAGACAGCAAGGCAATAGCAATGGGTAGATACATAGATAAATGGGAAAAAAATAGCCTAGAAATAGACCAATACATATATAATCAACTGATTTTTAACAAATATACCAAGGAACTATCAATGAATCTTTCATAAACTATTCAATGAACTGTTAACCTTAGTAATGAGATTCAGAAAATAAAATTAAGTACGGAGTTCATTAAAACTCAAAGCTTGAGGATAGCCATCTGGGAGCATACACTCCAATTGGACTAAATAATATATAATTAACAGCAGTGGGGTTCTAAGGAAAAAGGAAGATGCAGTTATTAAAGTGCTTACAAAGAATTTACATTAAAATAACACAAGCTGCTGGGCATGGTGGCTCATGCCTGTAATCCCAGCACTTTGGGAGGCCAAGGCGGGCAGATCACCTGAGGTCGGAAGTTCGAGACGCGCCTAACCAACATGGAGAAACCCTGTCTTTACTAAAAATACAAAATTAGCCAGGTAGTGCATGCCTATAATCCCAGCTACTCAGGAGGCTGAGGCAGGAGAATCACTTGAACCCGGGAGGCGGAGGTTGTGGTGAGCCGAGATGGTATCATTGCACTCCAGCCTGGGCAACAAGAAACTCTGTCTCAATAATAATAATAATAAAAACACAAGTGATTGATGGGTTACGCATTGTTCTTTGTATCACAAATTTCATGTACATAAAGATAATGTAATTAAAGTGCTGGGATTACAGGCATGAGCCACCATGCTAAGGCAGCCAGTCAGGAACAAAATGCCTTTAAACAATTTTCCCTGGTCAAGGGTTCAGCATGTAAGAGGTTATTGAAGTTTCATACTCCTGTCTCTCTGGGCCTGATAAATACTGCAAACTTCACGTAGCTTAGACTGCTCTGAGCCACTTTTCTTTTCTCAGAACAAATGGTAGTGTTTTCAAAAAACGTTGCTGGAAAAATTGTGCATCCATATTAAAAAAAAGAGGAATCTCAACCTATACCTCACACCATTTATAAAAATTAACTCAAAGTAGACCCTATATCTAATTGTAAAACCTAAAACTCTAATAAAACTTTTATCAAAAATCCTAGAAGACATTTTTTGATTGTAGGTTAAGCAAAGGTTTTTTAAAGACAGGACACAAAAAGCATAAACTATAAAAGAAAACATAAATAAATTAGACTTTGTTGAAATTAAAATGTTCTACTCTTTGAAAGTCCCTGTTAAGATAAGACAAGTCAATACTTGGAGAAAATATTTGCAAAAAAAATCTGATAAAGGACTAATATTCAGAATATATAAACAACTGCCATATTTTAACAATAATGAAACAACCTAAAACAAAATGGGCAGATAATTTGAATGAACTTTTCATTACAAAAGAGATACGTGTCAAATAAGCACAAGAAAATGTGATTAACATCAATAGACATTAGACAAATTCTAATGGAAAACAAAGATACCATTACTCACATGTTAGAATGGCTTTTTTTGTTTGTTTGTTTTTGGAGACAGAGTCTTACTCTGTCACCCAGGCTGGAGTGCAGCGGTGCAATCTCAGCTCACTGCAACCTCTGCCTCCTGGGTTCAAGCAATTCTCCTGCCTCAGCCTCCTGAGTAGCTGGGATTACAGGTGCACATCACCACGCCTGGCTAATTTTGTATTTTTAGTAGATACGGGTTTCACCGTGTTGGCCAGGCTGGTCTCGAACTCCTGACCTTGTGATCTGCCTGCCTCAGCCTCCCAAAGTGCTGGGATTACAGGTGTGAGCCACGGTGATCAGCCAGAAGGGCTATTTTAAAACAAAATGGCAATATAAAGTGTTGACAAGAATGTAAAGCAACAGAAACTCTCATACATTGCTGGTGGGAATGCAATATGCTGCAGACACTTTGAAAAACTATTTGGAAGTTTCTTCAAATGTTAAACATATATTTACCTTCTTACCAAATCAAACTGGCCCAGTGCAGTAAGGCCAAACATCCACACTGAGGTTTGCAGTGGGAAAAAAGAGTGTGTTTATTTGTAGGGTGCCAAGAAAGGAAAATAGGGAAGTTCACGCTTAAGACTCAACCTCCCCAATGACTTGCAGGTCGGATGTTTTAAAGCAGGGATAAATTTCAGGAAAGCAAAAGTTACAGACAAAATTGTAAATCGGTACCTCGAGGTTACATATTGGTTTGGCCTGAAAGGGCAGGATATCTTGAAGCAGGGGCTTACAGGTCATAGGTAAATTCAAAAATTTGCTGATTTGAATTCGCTAAGGAAGAGAAGCTTTGTTAAAAAATTTGGGGTCATCATAAAAGACTGTTAGCTTTGGCTGATGGATGTGACTTTTTCCAGTCCCCTCAGAAAGAAATTTACAACAAACAGTGGTCACAGTTCAGTCCTCTGTTCCCTTTTATCTGAGGCCTATATGCCAGTGGATCTGCTTGGAGGGAATCCGAGTTTTTGGAAAACAACTCAGGGGCATTTGTTAAGGTGTTTTCTTTTGTTTTCATAGGGACTAACATCACATGATTCTAACTTCCTTGGCTATTTAAAGCTACGATTACCTTCTTGCTTATCAAGCTGCTCATTTACTTCTCAGAGCTCACTAGGTGCCTGGAATTCCCTTTGGAGGAACTCAAGATTTTCCTTTATTTCCATGGTTAGCGTGGGAGTCCCACAGCCCTCTAAGAGCGTCCCTGCTCCGTCTGAACCTTATAACTGAGCAATGTTCTTCTTAGGTATTTACTCAAGAGAAATGAAAACACATATCTCCATAAAGTCTGTTAGGCAAACAATTACAGCAGCTACAGTTAAATATCCAAAAATTGGAAACAATTCAAATACCATTACCTGGTGAATGAATACACAAATTGTAGTATACTCATAACATACAGTATAAACGCTATAAAAAGAAATGTTCTACCAATATACCTAGCACCATGGACAATCCAAAAGCAAAATGCAAAATGAAAGAAGCCAAACTGAAAAGGTAAAATACTGCATAATTCGACTCTATGTGACTTTCTATTAAAGGCAAACACTAGGTATAGGACAGACCAGGGGTTGCCAGATGCTGGGAGTGGAGAGATATGATGAGCTACGAAGGTTCATGAGCAAATTCTTTAAGACAAAAATATTTTATACAGTGATTGCAGTGGTGGTTACATGACTCCATACACTATCAAATCTCAAGAATGGTACATCCAGGAGTTATTAATAATTTTACCACTGACTAATTATTCCTCAATAAAACTGACTTAAAAACAGCAACAAATAGAATCAATGACTTTAGAGGAATTCAGATTGGCACAGTCTTATAGAACCTTGGTAGCATTTGAATTCCTTGTGGTAATTGTTTCATGCTTTTTCAACACCTCTTACATCCCACTGATAAAAGGATTTGGGATAGTGAACTATTACACAGAAAGAAGTTTATTCAGCTTTAGATGCCTAACATCTAAAATAGAACTTTCAATCTCCTTCACTATGAGGTCAAGGACATTGAGTCTGGTTTATTTTTATTTAGTGACTCACAAAATGCTAAGAAAATGTTGCTTAAGTTGAATGAAATCGAGAAAAATCCTGTGGACTGGTAAGTTTTGCACAGTTGTTTATCTTTGTTTACTAAACAATTCTGGATCTGAGTTGCTTTGGAACTCTGCAACTCAAATGAGATGTGGTTTATTTTCAAAAAGCCAATTTTACTATTGATAAGTATACCAAAACATCATGTTGTATACCCTAAACATATACAACAGAATCTATTTTAAAAAATAAAGCCTGGTGATTCTCAACCTTCAGTATCACCATTGATCATCTGAGGTAACTTCTAATACACTGATGCCTGGGCTCCAGGATCTAAAATTGGCCTGGAAATTTACAGTTTTCACCAGTTTCCCAGGTAAATCTCATGCAGGATTTCCCAGGTCACACTTTGAGAGAATACAGCCTGAAGCTATCAGTAAAATTCATGAAAGGCAGGAAAAATAAGCAAGTTTACCTTTCTTAAAATATATATCTGGTTTTGAAAAAAAAAATTTATTTTAATTTTTGTGGGCACATGGTAGGTGCATATACAAATTGGAGACATGAGATGTTTGGATACAGTATGCAATGCATACGTCACAATCACGTCATGTAAAATGGGGTATCCATCCCCTCAAGCATTTATCCTTTGTGTTACAAATAATCCAAATATACTGTTTTGGTTATTTTAAAATGTACATTTAAATTTTTACTGATTATAGTCACCCTGTTGTGCTATGAAATACTAGGTCTTACTCATTCTTTCTATTTCTTTTCTTTCTTTCTTTTTTTTTTTTTTTGGTACGTATTAACCATCCGCACCTCCCCTCCACCCTCTCACTACCATTCTCAACCTCTGGGTAACCACCCTTGTACTCTCTATGTCCACGAGTTCACTTGTTTGAATTTTTAGACACCACAAATAAATGAGAACATGTGATATTAGTCTTTCTGCACCTGGCTTATTTTACGTAATATAATGACCTCCAGTTCCACCTATGTTGTTGCAAATGTCTGGAACTCATACCTTTTTATAACTGAATAGTACTCCACTGTATCTATGTACAACATTTTGTTTATCCACTCTTCTGTTGATTGACACTTAGTTTTCTTCCAAATTTTGGCTATTGTGAACAGTGCTGCAACAAACATGGATATGCCATTACCTGTTTGATATACTCATTTCCTTTCTTTTCTTTCCTTCCTTTTCTGTTCTCCATAGTGCTTGTACTAATTTACATTCCCACCAACAGTGTATGAGGGTTCCCTTTCCTTCACATCCTTGCCAGCATTCGTTATTGCCAACTTTTGAATACAAGGCATTTTAACCAGGGTGAGATAATATCTCATTTTAATTTTGATTTGGATGTCTCTGATGATCAATGATGTCGAGCAACTTTTCATATGCCTGTTGGCCATTTGTATGTCTTCTTTTGAATGTGTATTCAAATCTTTTGCCCATTTTAAAATCAGATTATTAGACATTTTCCTGTACAGTTGTTTGAGCTCCTTATATATTCTGGTTATTAATCCCTTGTCACATGAGTACTTTGCAAATATTTGCTCCCATTCTGTGGGGTGTCTTTTCAAGTTGTTGATTGTTTCATTTGCTGTAAAGGAGCTTTTTAACTTGATGTGATTCCATTTGTCCATGTTTGCTTTGGTTGACTGTGCTTTTGGGGTATTACTTAAAACTTTTTTGCCAGACCAGTGTCCTGGAGAGTTTCCTCAATGTTTTCTTATAGTAGTTTAACAGTTTGAGGTCTTAGATTTAAGCCTTTAATCCATTTTGATTTGATTTTTTTCTATATGGCAAGAGATCAGAGTCTAGTTTCATTTGTTTGCATATGGATATACAGTTTTCCCAGCACCGTTTCTTGAAGATACTGTCTTTTCCCCAGGGTATGTTCTTGGTACCTTTGTCAAAAATGAACTTACTGTACGTGTGTAGATTTGTTCCTGGGTTTTCTACTCTGTTCCATTGGTCTGTGTCTGTTTTTATGCCAGTACCCTGCTGTTTTGGTTACTACAGTTCTGCAATATAATTAGAAGTCAGGTAATGTTATTTCTTCAGTTTTGTTCTTTTGCTTAGCATAGCTTTGGCTGTTCTGGGTCTTTCGTGGTTCCATGTAAATTGTAGGATTGTCGTTTCTATTTCTGTGAAGAATGTCATTGGTATTCTGGTAGGGATTGCATTTAATCTGTAGATTGCTTTGGATAGTATGGACATTTTAACAATATGATTCTTCCAATCCCTGAACATAAAATATCTTTCATTTTTTGGAAATCTTTCATCAGTGTTTCATAGTTTACATTATAGAGGTCTTTTACTTCTTTGTTAAATTCCTAGGTATTTAATTTTATTTGTGGCTCTTGTAAATGGGTTACATTTTGATTTCTTTTTCAGATTGTTCACTGTTGGCATACAGAAATGCTACTGATTTTTGTGTTTTGATCTTCTGTCTTGCAAATTTACTGAATTTGTTTATCAGCTCTAATAGTTTTGTGGTGGAGTCTTTAGGTTTTTTTTTCAAATATAAGATTATATCATCTGCAGACATGGATAATTGGACTTCTTTTTCAATTTGGATGACCTTTATTTCTTTCTCATCTGATTGCTCTAGCTTGGACTTCCAATATTATGTTGAATAACAATGGAAAAACTGGGCATCCTTATTGTGTTCCAGATCTTAGAGGAAAGGCTTTCAGTTTTTCCTCATTCAGTATGATACTAGCTTGGGTCTGTCACATCTGGGGTTTATTATGTTGAAGTATGTTCCTTCTATACTCATTTTTTGAGGGTTTTTATCACAAAGGGATGTTGGGTTTTATCAAATACTTTTTCAGAATCGATTGAAATGATCATATGGTTTTTTTCCTACATTCTTTTGATATGAGGTATCACATTGATTGATTTCCATATGTTGAGCCATTCTTGCTAACCAGTCTATAATAAATAATCTTTTTAATTCGCTTTGCTATTATTCTGTTGAGGATTTTTGCATCAATATTTATCAGAGATATTGGCCTGTAGTTTCCTTTTCTTTTAATGTGTCTTTGGTTTTGGTATCAGGGTAATACTAGCCTCATAGGGTGAGTTTGGAAGTATTCTCTTCCCTCTATTTTTTGGAAATGTTTGAGTAGGATTGGTATTAGTTCTTTAAATGTTTGGTAGAAGTCGGTAGTGAAGCCATTGGATTCTGGGCTTTTTCTTACTGAGAGACTTTTTATTATGGCTCGGTCTTGTTACTTGTTATTGGTCTGTTCAGGTTTGGGACGTCTTCCCGGTTCAGTCTTGCTAGGTTATATGTGTCTAGGAATTTGTCTGCTTTTTCTATATTTTCCAATTTATTGTCATGTAGTTGCTCATACTAGCAACTAATAATCCTTTGAATTTTTGCAGTATCAGTTATAATGTCTCTTTTTTCATCTCTGATTTTATTTGTATCTTCATTTTTTTTTCTTAGTCTGGCTAAAGATTTGTCAATTTTGTTTAACTTTTCAAAAAACCAAGCTTTTGTTTTCTTGATCTTTTGTATTGTTTTCTTCATTTCAATTTCATCTATTTCTGCTCTGATGTTTATCATTTCTTTTCTTCTATTAATTTTGATTTTAGTATGCTCTTACTTTTCAAATTCTTTAAGATAAGTCATTAGTTTTTTTAATTTGAAGCTTTTCTTCTTTTTTGATATAAACGCATATAGCTATAAACTTCCCTTTTATTACTGCTTTTGCTGTATCCCATAGGTAGTGGTATGTTGTGCTTCCATTATCATTTGTTTCAAAAAACATTTACAGTTTCCTTCTTAATTCCTTCATTGGCCCATTGGTCATTCAGAAGTACATTGTTAATTTCCATGTATTTATATGGTTTCAAATATCTCTTGTTATTGATTTCCAGTTTTACTTCATTGTGGGCGCAGAAGATGCTTGATATTATTTCAATTTTTTTGAATGTTTTAAGATTTGTTTTGTGACCTAACATACGGTCTGTCTTTGAGAATGATTCATGTACTGAGGAAAATAATATGAATTCTGCAGCTGTTGAATAAAATGTTCTGTAAATATCTATTTGGTCCATTGGTCTATACTACAGATTAAGTGTAGTCTGATGTTTCTTTGTTGATTTTCTGTCTGGAAGATCTGTCTAATGCTGAAAGTGGGGGTGTTGAAGTCTCTCCAGCTATTATTATATTGAGGCCTATGTCTTTCCTTAGCTATAATAATATTTGCTTTATATATCTGGATGCTCCAGTGTTGGGTGCATATATATTTAAAATTGTTGTATCATTTGCCGAATTAGCCCCTTTATCATTATATAATGACCTTCTTTGTCTCTTCTTTTGTCTTGAAATCTTTTTTTTTTTTTCTGGTATAAGTATACCTACTCTTGCCCTTTTGTGGTTTCCATTGGTATGCAATATCTTTTTCCATCCATTTATATTCAGTCTATAAGTTTCTTTATAGGTGAAGTGTGTTTCTTTCTTATAGGTAATAGATCATTTTTTTTTTAAATCAATGAAGACACTCTATGCCTTTTGATTAAAGAGTTTGGTTCATTTACATTCAATGTTATTATTGGTAAGTAAGCACCTAATCCTGCCATTTTGCTATTTGTTTTCTGGTTGTTTTGTTGTCTTTCTTCTTTCCTTCTTTTCTTCCTGTCTTCCTCTTAGTGAAGATGATTTTCTCTGGTGATACGACTTAGTTTCTTGCTTTTGTGTGTGTGTATCCACTGTCTGTTTTTTGGTTTAAAGTTACCATGAGGCTTGCTAAAACTATCTTATAACCCATTATTTTAAGCCGATAACAACTTAGCACTGTTTGCATAAACAAACAAGCAAAAAGAAAGCTAATACATTAATCTATGCCTTAACTTCATCCCCCTACTTTCTAACTTTTTATTGTTTCTGTTTATTTCTTATTGTGCTATGTCTTGAAAAGTCATTGTAGTTGTTATTTCTGATCATTTAGTCTTTCTACTTAAGAGTAGTTTACACACCACAGTGTTATAATATTCTGCTTTTCTGTGTACTTGCTGTTACCAGTGAGTTTCGTACCTTCAGAAGATTTCTTTTTTTTTCTAATTGAAGGTATTCCCTTTGGTCTTTCTTGTAGGACAGGTCTGGTGTTGATGAAATTCATCAACTTTGTCTGGGAAAGTATTTATTTCTCCTTCATGTTTGAAGGGTTTTTTCAGCAGATACACTATTCCAGGGTCAATTTCTTTTCCTTCAGTACCTTAAATGTATCATGCTGCTATTTCTTGGCATATAAAGTTTCCACCGAGAAGTCTGTGCCAGACAGGTTGGTGCTCCACTGTATGTTATTTGTTTATTTTCTCTTGCTGCTTTTAAGATTCTCTTTTTCTCTTTGACTTTTTGAGTTTGATTTTAAATTCCCTGAGGCAGTCTTTTTGGGGTTGAATCTGTATGGTGTTCTGCAGCCTTCCTGTACTTGGATATTGATGTCTTTCTCCATGATTTGGGAAGTTCTCTGTTATAAACCCTTTGAGTAAACTTCTTACCCCTATCATTTCTCTACTTCCTTAAGGCCAATAACCTAGATTTGCCCTTTTGAGGCTATTTTCTAGATCCTGTGGGCATGCTTTATTGCTTTTTTATTCTTTTGTCTCCTCTTACCATGTATTTTCAATTAGCCTGTCTTCTAGCTCACTGATTCTTCTTAATCAATTCTGCTGTTAAAATACTCTGATGCATTCTTCAGTACGCCAAGTGCATTTTTCAACTCCAGAATTTCTGCTTGATTCTTTCTAATTACTTCAATCACTTTGTTAACTTCATGAATTCCTTTTTTTGTTTGTTTTTTTGAGATGGGGTATCACTCTGTCACCCAGGCTGGAGTGCAGTGGCATAATCTTGGCTCACTGAACCTCTCCCTCCTGGGTTCAAGTGATTCTCCTGTCTTAGCCTCCCAAGTAGCTGTGATTACAGGCACTCACCACCATGCCTGGCTATTTTCTTGTGTGTGTTTTAGTAGAGATGTGGTTTTGCCATGTCAGTCAGTCTGGTCTTGAACACCTGACCTCAAGTGATCCACCCACCTCAGCCTCCCAAAGTCCTGGGATTACAGGTGTAAGTCACCATAATTCCTTCTCTGTGTTCTCTTAAATTTCTTTGAGTTTCCTCAACACAGCTATTTTGAATTCTCTGTCAGAAAGGTCACATGTCTCTGTTTCTTCAGCATTGGTCCCTGGTGGCTTATCTAGTTCATTTGGTTAGGTCATGTTTCCTGGATGTTGTTAATGCTTGTAGATATTCTTCAGTGTCTGGGCATTGAAGAGTTAGGTATTTATTGTAGTCTTCTAGGCCTTGGCTTATCTGTGCCCATCCTTCTTGGGAAGGCTTTCTGGATATTCAGAAAGACTTGAATGTTGTGCCCCCTTTAGGGGACACCCTAAGCCCAGTAACTCTGTGGTTCTTGCAGACTCATAAATGTACTGCCTTGACGGTCTTGGACGAGATCCAGAAGAGTCTCTGAATTATCAGTCAGAGACTTGTTCTCTTCACATATTTTTCTCAAATGAATGAAGTCTCTATGTTTGTTCTGAGCCACCTGGAGCTGGGGGTGGTGTGACACAAGCACCCCGGTGGCCACCACCACTAGGATTGTGATGGGTCAGACCTAAAGCCAGAGCAGCACTGGGTCTTTCCCAAGGCCTGCTGTATACACTCCCTGGCTATGGCCTATGTTTGTTCAAGGCCCTGAGGATCTATAGTCAGCAGGTAGCAAGGCCAGCTAGGCTTGTGTTCTTCACTTGTGTTCTTCCCTTCAGGGTGGCAAGTTTCTCCAGACTTCAGGTGTGTCCAGATGTGCCATCTGGGAGCCAGGGACTAGGATCAAAAACCTTCAAAGTCTACTTGGTGTTCCATTATACTGCTACTGAGTTGGCTCCCAAACCACAAGATGCAGCTCTTCTCACTCTTCCCTCTCCTTTCCAAAGGCAGAGGAGCCTCATCCCATGGCCACTATCACCATAGGCCCAATGGGAGGAGTTAGACTGCCCCCAGTGTTTCCATAAGGCCTAAGGTCTCTTCAGTCAGCTTGTGAGGAATGCTGCCTGGCCTGGGACTCACCCTTCAGGACTGCGGGATCCTCCCTGGCCCAGGGCAGGTCCAGAAATGCTGTCCAAGTGCCAACTCATGGCATTGGAGACCCCAAGAGCTCACTTGGTGCATTAACCCCTGCGGCCAAGCTGGTACCTAAGGTGCAAGACAATTTCCCCTTTACTTTTCCTTCTACTTTTCTTAAGTGGAAGGAGTCTTGCCCCTTAGTCACCACAACTGGGAATGTGCTGCATCTCACCTGAAGCTAACAAGTCTCAGAGTCTCGCCCAAGGTCCATGACATGGTAACTGGGTATCACTGCTGATTATTCAGGAACCAAAGGCTCTTCAGTTAGCAGGTGATGAATCTTGCCAGGACTGGGTACTTTTCTTCAAGGCAGCAGGTTCCCTTCTGGCCCAGTGTGTATCTAAAAATGTCATCTGGGAGCTAGGGACTAGAAAGGGGGCCTCATGGCTCTGATCGGTGTCCTGTCCTGCTGGGGCTGAGCTGGTATCCAAGATGCAAGACAAAGTCCTCCCCACTCTTTCCTTTTCTCTCCTTTCTTCAAACAGAGGGAAGTGGCCTGTTTTGAAGCCATGAGCTATTCAGCCTGGGGTTGGGGAGAGGTGAAGCCAGCACCCCTTTAGCTGCCCCAGTTGGTGTCTCCATAGGTCACACGCCCTTTTATTCTACTGGCCCTGGGCCCAGTTCAGCACTAAGACTCTCCTAAAAGTTGTAGTCCTTATGGCCTAGACAGACTTTCAAGTATATCTGGAGCCCCAGAGCACTTTAGCCTGCGGTGGCAAGGTTTGCAGGAACTCAAGTTCCCACAGCTGGAGTCAATGATTCCCCTCTGGCTAGCACTGGTTTAAATGTGCCCTCTGTGAATGGGAATCAGCTGAGTTTGGCCTAGGTTTCCTTTCTACTATTACAGGACAAAACTGAGTTCAATGCTTCACAATTGCTGCGCTCTTCTTCTCCCCAGTGGAAAAAAAATGCTCTCTGCACCACATGGCGGCTGGTCGCTGCCGGAGGATGGAGGAGGGGGTGATGTTGGTCATTCAAGACTGTTTTTCCTACCTCTTCAGTGCCTCTTTCAACTGTATGAAGTTAAAACCAGGTACTGTGAATCTCACCTGATTTTCTTCTTATAAAGGTGGAGGATTTTCGTTTGTTTATGTTGTTGTCGTTTTTTCTTTCTTTTTTTTTTTTTATAGATAGTTGTTAAATTGATATTCTTGTGGAGGGGGGAGACAATTGGGGGAAACTTTTATTCAACCATCTTGTTTTCCATTTCGCCTTTTGAAAGGTAAAGTACTTGCATTAAAGTTGTTTAAAGAAGATAAAAGATGAAAGGAGTTGAAAATTTTAACATGGCCTATTTTTTAAATCTTGTATTTTGCAAATGCGAATTATTTATTTTATTCTGTTTCTCATTTTAGTTCATCTTTTAGTAGCAACATGACTAAGTTACAAACATGGCTTAAGAATTATTTATCAAGATGTGAAAACCATTAACAGTAATCATTTTTAATAACATGATCAATGGCCTTACTTTCTAACATAATTTTATTAAGATGTTAAGTTGTAAGTAGGAATTAGGTGAGAAATTAGTTCATGAATGGCTCTCCAAATTTACCTCCTAGAATTCTGTATTTCAAAATTTCATGCAGGTAGTAATATATATAAAAATCCAACTGAAATAGAGAATATTGATCCTTTTAAAATATATCCTTTTATCTATCTTTATATTAATTATGCAATAAAAAGCTTCCTCATTTTGTTATTTGGCATAATTTTAAATATCTAGTCAATCTTTTAGAAATGTCAGAAACATTTCTATTCTGATCCCATAGCAGTTTGTGAGTTCCTCATTACCTTGAAAATTTTGATCTTAGCAAAGCAAAAACTCCAAGAATCAGGCCAAACAAGTGTGAAACTGACTACTGGCTATCCCCTAACTCAGCCTTTCAGAAACAGCCTGTCTTCCACAGTCTGTGAGGGTCCAGACAACAGCAGCTCTATCGAGAGACTTCAGAGCTGAAACATTGAATGAAAGCCTCTGTGTGGTGGAGAGCTGCGGCACTGATTAGAACAATGGCATGTCAGTTTCTCAGGCTTTAGATGCTGTAATTATTAGAGATAATTGGGCACATGTAAATGTTGCAGCTATTTAAGCCTTCCCATTTTCCAATCTTAGCATCTTTTATTCTTAGGGAAGATTTACCTCACACATTCTTTCTAGAGGCATCTTCCATACTCATACTGAAACAAAGCCTCTGGGGTTGTGAACAACATTTGGAGGAGTGCATCATTTGTCTCCAGAGAAGGCCAAAGTGTTCCATCTCAATTGTATAATGTCCTAGAGGTACCCTAGACAGAAGCATCTCTGCCTAAAGTTTCTGTACTTGTAAATTAAAAAATAAGAGTGTGCAGAGGGTCATTATTCTTCGCTGTACCTGTTTCTCCCAGTTACAATAACTTTTGTTGTCTAGCAGAGCAGGAAAATAATATATACAGTGAGCTTCGGTAACATACTGAGCTGTCAGCATTAGGAGTGTTTGCTAGCAATGGTACCTTGCTGCTGTTGCATATTCAGTA
This sequence comes from Rhinopithecus bieti, assembly GCF_001698545.2. Classification (NCBI taxonomy): domain Eukaryota; kingdom Metazoa; phylum Chordata; class Mammalia; order Primates; family Cercopithecidae; genus Rhinopithecus; species Rhinopithecus bieti. The sequence continues at coordinate 389,981 of NW_016815631.1, read as the reverse complement.
AGAATGGAAGAGAGAGCGTCTTTATGTGTAATACCACTGTCTTCCCTGTTATAAATGCTTCACAGAGAAGTGCACCCTCCTATGTGGGCTGGGTGACATATTCTAGGTTGTATCCAGTCCCTGACTTCAAAGTCCAGTGACATGGTGACTGCTTTCACATTATTTTATTTGAAGCCACTTGCCATGCTGGCTAGAGTTGGTAAAGCAGCTACCATTACCATTAATGGCAACCCATTGGAATTCATTTTTGTCTTTCTAATCCTGTTACATGGCTAGGGGTGGTCCACAGATGGCACAGTTGCAGAATCTTGAGCATGACCTAGTGTGCTCACACTTGGTTGTTTCAAGAGCTTGTACAAGATAGGAATTCCCTGAGATTCCTATTTATACATCCCTATATATCAAATGCATAGATAGGCCTACTGATTAAGAATCTCCAGAGCATGATTCCAGTGTGTAGACAGGTTTTGGAATCACCTCACCAAGATAGGATAGGTTAGTGTGGTTGCCTATTACTTGTACTCCATTTTCACATATTGACCTTGTCAATCTGTTACTCACATTATTACCATGAAAAATGTCTTGACATTTTTTCCTTCAAAAAAATTTTAAAAAACTATGTCTACCCCTTTATGTTACTTTTACCACCATAGTTATGGGTCTGGATTATTGTATTAGCTACCTGCTTATCTCATTGTAATTTTCATCTTTTACATTGCATATCATCTTTCTTACACATTTATCATAAAGCTCATTTGATTGATGGCATAAAATTACACTGTTTATATTGCTGCCATAGTAGGTGTATCCACCTAGGAAGAACAAATAAAGGGTGTAAACATTCATTCTGCTTCCCATTCCAGGGCATTCATATGCCACTATCAGTTAGGATCTAGTTTCTGGGCTTAAAAGCAGAGAATGTGGGTAAAAGTCCTGGTTCTGTTGCTTATCAGCTTCATGATCTTGGTCTTCCATTTTCTCATCTGTAAAATAAAGATGCTGAGCAGTGGTTCCCAAACTTGGCTGTGAATCAAAATCTGTTAGGGAGCTTATTAAAAATATAAGTTTCCAAGTCCCACTGCAGGCAAAAAGATTAGAATTATCACATGTGGAGACCTGGAATTTATATATTTAATGGGCTTCGCAGGTAATTGTATGCATTTAACTAACCTTTGACTCTTGTTCGGGGACCTTTGGATGAGACAACTTTCGACATCCTGTCTAGATTTAATAATCTATGATTCTAGGTCAAAGAAATAAACAAAGGATATATTCAAATGAATAGCATCTATTTCCATGATTGTCATATATTAGACATTTTGTTAGTGCAAGTTCATTCATTAATATGACTATAACAACAGCATCACACATTAAATGTGCCAGACCTTTTTTCGGGCATTTTAAATTGCACATGATCTCATGTAATTCTAATAGCTGTTCTTCCAGGTAGCTGCTAAATAGTGTTCTTTCTGAGATTGCATAGCAGTTTGGAAAAAGGAGGAGGAACCCCACTTAATACCCTGCCTGGCTACCATCAACTGACCCTGATTAATCCTGCCCCGTTTGCGGATGATTTTCACACCTAGATCACTGTATTCCTTCTACTGCTACTCTTGTCACCATTCCTGGCAATTTCAACATCCAAATGAATAATCTAACCAACATTGTTACCTTTCAGTTCCTGAACTTCCTCACTTTGGTAAATGTTTTCTCTGCCCTATTTCAGTGACCTGCTTCCATAGTCAAACTCTTGACCTTGTCATCACAGGTAACTTCTCTAATTCTTAAGCCTCAACTTCAACCACTACTTCCTCTAACCATTCTCCTACTTAATTATATCCAATCAGTCTTCAACTTTATCAATGCATCATTAAGCGAACCTACAACTCTCTCACCCTCAGTGGCTCCTCTCATTTCCTCTTGTCACTTTTTATCAAACTTAGATTTGATGTCCCATAATTGTAATTAGTTCCTTGTAACTCTTCTCTATGTACTGTATTAACTTGTTACTCTTGAATGTTGGTTAAATGCAACTCTCAAGCTTACTCTGTGCCTGTACTCAAAATACACATTGCTTGGAAAAAGTCACAAAACCATACAGACCAACATCAATGTAAATGTATGACCTAAGATTTCCATAGATGCATTATGTGTAGTTCTTCTTTTACTTGTTGCTGTCCCTGCTTAGCAAAACCACCATTGCATACCTTTTCTCTCTCAAAACGTTTACACCTCACAACCCCAATTCGTTTTCAGCTGATGTCTTTACCTCGCAGTTCCTTGAGGGAACAGAAGTTTCCAGAGTAATCAAAGTATTTATACTCTTAAATACCTTGTAGCTTCCACTATCTCCTCTGTTTCACATCATCCATCTTCTCCTCTTTTCTGGAGAATAGCTTACAATTCACCTATCAGTGTACAATAGTAGTTCCTATCTTTACAATGAACATACACACAAACAAATTTCACACAATCCCTATTCTGCTCATTACCTTCCCATTTTAACATCTTTAAAATATCTTGAAAAGTTGCCTGTGATTGCTGAATTCATTTCCTTAGTTCATGTTCCCTTTCATGCCACTCCCAGTTGTCTTTGTTTTTACTACTTTATAGAGACTATTCTTTGCAAGCTCACAAAGGATCTTCTTGCCATCTTTCTTACTTGATCATCTGATTCTTAACTGACCACTCAGCACCAAATGATATTCTGGGGGAAACATATTCTTCCCTGGTTTCCATGGCATCAGACTCTTGGTTTCCTTTCACCTCATTGGCTGTTCCTTCTCCATCTCTCTAGTCTTCTGCTTTGCTAGTTGAAGAAGCTTTTGATGCTATAATGATATGACATGGAGTCAAGGCATCGTGTTGCTCAGAACGTAATGTACTCTTGCCAGTTTAAGCAGGAAGGGATGCCTTCTTTTAGGCAGAGAATTAAATATTTTAAACATTTAAAATAATAAATTAAAAAAGACACTTTTGTCTGAGCTTCCACAAATGAGTCTCATTGAAGAAGGGAGCTTCCAAGATTCTGCTATGCCTGCCAAAAATTAGGAAGCTGTAGAATTTGGAGCTACTTTCAGAGTTGAGAAGTCAGCACTTACAGTGTCTGAATCTAGAACGACAGCAAGATCAGTTCTCAAAATGATGCCCATACCCTACCTTACTCCCCAGGTCTGGGTTCTGACCTACACCCTTGCACGAATGCAGCTGATAGGTGGAACCTAAATGCTAGCTATAACTCAACTGAAGGGAGCCTGGGGAACATAGTTACTAGTTTTTAAGATTCTGCAATACAGGAAGACACACTGGGAGGTTGGAATAGATATTGTGAATCAATCCACTGTATTTTCTGCAACCCCATTTACTTCTCTGTGCATGACTACAGGCTTCAGCCAATCCCATGGATTTAAAATCACCTGTGTTCTGATGGCTGCTAAACATTAACTTCCAGCCCTAACCTATCCCCGGAGTGAGCTTCAGGCACATATCACTTAGCATCTCCACTTGGATGCCTAGCATACGTTTTCAACTAAAATCACAAACACACTCTTGATTTGCCAATCTGCTTCTCCCCATAAAATTTTCCTTACAAAAAGCATAACCTTATAGCCAATTGTTCCAGCCAGAAATATAGGGATTATCTTTGATTCCTTGCCTTCTATTACTCCCCAAATTCAGTTTATCAGCAAGTCATGCTGATTCTACCTCTTAAGCATGTCCCAAATCTGTGCTTTTCCCTCTCTTCTTCATCATCAACCCTATTTCAAGCCACCATTATCTCTTTCCCAGACTTCTACAACAGGTTTTTAACTGGTCTCCCAGCTCCAATCTATGTCCCACAGCAATCCATTTTCTATTCAGCAATAGTGATCTACAGAAATACGCTCTATATGTTTCCCATTGCATTTAAAATACATCTGGTCTTCTTAGCCTGACTTATGAAGCTCTCCATGACTTGGCCCTTGCCCAGCTCTCTGTCCTCAGCTTAATCACTCTTCCTTTTACTCACAAGTCCATACTGAGCTCTCAGTTCCCTCAGTGTGCCTCTCATTCTTGCCTCAAAGCATTTATACCAATGATATCCTTTTCATGAAATGTTTATCTCTTGCTATGCATACCCCTTCAACGCCCCTCCACCTTTATTTTTGGTTCTTGATATAAATGTCACCTCTTCAAAGTGTTTCAAGAAAGGCTTTCTATTATATACCTGTTCATTCAGCTCCTAGAACACACGCTCAAAAATATTGAATGAATAAATAAATTATGTCTATGCAGATGAGAACATTGATGCTTGAAGAAATAAGTTACTCAGAATTTCACTAGCGAATTGCACATCTGGATTACAATTCCAGGTCTCTCTGGCTTGGAGACATCTGCTCCTAACCACTACATCCTCCTACTGGGTCGAGATACGTGACTTATTCCTACTCCTGTGTTTTCCTCCCTTCAAAACCATTCTGCTGATAAGCTTAAAAAAACTATTTTGATACCTCTACTTTGAAACCTTTCCTAGTTCGCTATTGCCTACAGATTAAAGTGACAGCTAATCTTTCCAGCATTTAAGGCTCACCTCACACCAACTTCAGCCCATCTATGAAATATCTTTTTCTGCTACTGTAAAAATCCAAGTCTCATGGTGTCCACAGTCTCCTGCTTGCTATGGTTAACCCTGTGATTTCTTGCTTTTAACTCCCATCTTTGAAACTCTGGTTCTGTTTCCTGAATTCTGGGTTTTGGCTTCCACCAGTGGGACACTCATTCATTAAGTAGATATTCTTTGAGGGTCAACTCTGTGCCAGACATTGCTAGGATTCAGGGCCCTATCCCTGAGCACAGCATTAGTAAAGGCTGTCTTCTAGAACATCTCTGAATGCACATCTCTTTGGGTGCAATGCTTCTGAATGCAATCCCTGCTAAGCCCACTCTTCTGATGTCCCAACTTCTCATTTCATAAATTAAGGCTCCCCCTTGGCCTTGATTCTAGAGTTTTCAGAAAATCAATAGCAGATGGCATAAATCCTGCTACAAAGTTACTATGAACCCACAGTTATTCTTTTCTTTATCAGTGCTTGTAGGGAGTGAGTTAAAAAGAAGAGAAGTGAAAGAAAACTTCTAAGTGCTCCCAAACTTCCTCCATAGAAACCCACTGCCACATGCTGAGGCAAACTTTAAGAAGTTAATACGTTTAATGAAGTCCCATTAAAAACATATAGCCTGTGCTGGGTAGCTTTTATGTATTTCTTTTCACATCATTGCTGATTTCCCAAGGTACTTGTGTTCACAGAAGCTCCCCTTTTTCCTATCATCCTGCTCCTCCTGCCAAATGCATTCATTGAGGCCACAAGGCAGAGTTAGACAAATTGCTAGCATGGAAGCAAAATGATGCCTCCAAAACAGCACTGTAATTTTGAATCCTAGGAAGGGAGCACATTGACTGAAAAAGAGAGAGAGAGTTCATTTGTGTTATGCTTGAGGAAATTATGTTCAGTAATACAGAACAAAAAAGAAGAAGAAATGAAATAATAATGCATATATCCGTTTATTATTTTTCTTTTGAATACTGTTGGTTAGAATTTGGCCATCTTGTAACTCTGTTGGGATGTTTCTTCCATTGTTTTCAAAGAAACTCTAAGATGTTACATTCTAAAACAGTTATGGTGGCTCCCAAATTCTTATTCCTGTGCTCTAGGCATATCTTGAGATGCAGGGAGGTACCCTAGAGATTGACTCCTCAGAAACAGGAATCCTTTTGAGTCCTTCTAGGAGTTTTCACTTGTAGTAATTACAGCTAAAACACCAGGGAACCTGTGTCTTGGTTCTTCAATCACTACTTACAGCATAAACTGGGTCATGTTCCTTTACCTTTCTAGGGTGTATTTTTTCTATTCATTAAACAAATCACATAACATCTGTATTTTAGGACCATTATAAGGATTAAATGAATACTGACAGGTTTCATCCTCTCCTTCTCCCTCTGAAGTTATGTATTTTCTTATGAACTGCAATCTTCTTTGGAGACAGGACCTTGTTCCTGACATCTTATCTCTGCCTCTTTTTGCTATTTATTTTTGGATTGATGCAATTACCTGCTTCCTGAGGTTTGTGTATATTTTTTGCTTCCTGATGCTCTACTCCTACATAAACACCCTCTGGTTGCTTATTGCTAGATTCTAGATAGTCTGCTTGCCTATTGGAACTTCATTCATTCATTCTACAATTATTTAATGTCCAGATGTTCTATGCTAGGGAACAGGTCAGGCACTATGGATACCAAGTTGAAAAATGCACCTCCTGCATTGAAAAAGGAATTCTATTAATCACTACAAGTCAGTACCAGATATTGGGAAGTTTCCAGTAGAGCCTTGAAACAGAAGGTAAAACAATTTGGGGATAACTTATTATAAGAAAGTTTTTGCTAGTTAACATTTGGATTCCTCACAAAGCAGACAGAGACAAGGACTTGGTTACAGGAAATATATTTAAGGGTCGTTCCAGGAAGGACAAGTGAGAAGTGAGGCACGTGTGGTTTGGAAGGGAGAAAGCCAACCATGAGTGTGTAGATGGGTGGACTGTGGGTGACTGGGGCTCAATTCTTCTGGGGATATTCCAAGGAACCTTGCAGAAAGCAGCTCTGAATTTCCCCACTAAGGTATGGAAAAACTTGGGTATTTATCCCCTGATTGCTGTCCTTCTTTGCCTAAGGAATGTCCTCAGGGTATTGAATCCTGGTAGTTCCAGGTTGACCTGGACTTGAGTTTAGGAAACTCCCCTGGGGCCAAAGAGAGCTTTCAGCCAGAGAAGAACCTGTAGGGGATGCTGTCAGAGTACCTGCAAACTCTCCCTCAAGGTCTGCAAGTATGTCTAGAAATGAGCTGAAGGGACATGGGACAAGGCAGCTAGGGTCTCCTGAATACTTCTTAGTTTTCAAAGTTCAGTAACTTGCCTGATATTTCTAGTTTATATTCTTGCTCATTTAATCACCGCTTCATCATTACTTGAATTGCTGCGCCTACAGAAACAGCAAATTCATCCTAAATAAGCAAACATTTTCAAGTTTATTTTATCTTAGATTTCTTACCTATAGTTTATCTTAGTGGTAGGTCTGAGTGATTTCTGGCAGAGCTGAGATTTACGTGCTGGCCTGGAAGGCAGCTTCCCATTGGATCCTGTGCTCCAACAGGCAGGAACTAGTGGGTTTTTCTGCTCAGGAGTAGATAGTATTAGGGTGATTTTCTATAACCATTGATTATGATAGTACTTCCTTCTGACCTAAAGTTCTTTTATGGTTTGTGCCACTTTTCCTAATGTGAAAATTATGTTTAGATATGCTAGCAACTGTTTCACTTGTATCAAATTATTCTTTCTCTCTCTTGACTTCAGGAACCCAAAATATGGTGAATTTTATCATGTCAGTGGCCTTAGCTCCCACACTGTCTCTTTACTCTAACCTTCACACTGTTACCAAAATCATTCTGTTAAAATATAAGTTCAAAAGTAGCCTCATTCCCTTCCTGAAAATTTTCTTGTGGCAAATTAAGACTGGCATAATACTCAAATTCTTAAGGGTCTGGCTTCATTTTACATTTCCTTCCAATGCAACTCAATCTATATTCTCTAATACCTCTTTTCTTCAGTTGATGTTGTTCTCATTGTTTGAAATCCATACTTACTTTCCTTATGGTCACTTATTGAAATCCCACTCATTATAAAAGACATGAAATAGTCATGACTTTCCCACTTGACTGCTACAGCCTTTGCCATTACACACAATATTATAATGTCCACCAACACGTGATGACAGTGCAGAAGAAAAATAGAACAAAATGAGGCAGCATGGAATCCAATTCTCTGTACTTCTACAATTCCAAATCACTGGGTAATCTCATGGCAAAATGAATGCAACCCAAAATCTGAGTTGCTTGAAAACGTATTTTCTGAAACAACATATGGTCAAAGATGAGGACTCAAAAGAGGTGGCAGTTATAGCAACATAACTGCTCTGAATCCTGCACAAAAACAGACAGAAAAGTAGGATAGGTAAACAAAAGTCCCACAACAAATATGTATAACAAAACTCGGTGACAGGAAATTCCCATGAATTCCAAAAGACAAGCAAGTAGAAAATAGTTAAAAACAGCAGCAAGATCCATATGGCATCAGGCATGCAGGAGGAAGGATGCTTTTATTGCATCTCAACAAAGCTCAGATGCAAATCTGAGGTCAGGAACTGAGTCAGGGAGAGGGTAGTGGCAGTCCCCGCTGCAGGGGTGAATGCAGGGGGAACCATGGTTTGTTGATCGGGGCTAGAGTGACTTAAGCTCCAAGCACTTCTGCAAGTAAGTGAAGGACAAAGTCTCCTACTGAGGAGAAACCTCTGAGAGTGGAGTAAAATCTGATCAGGACTGGGACCATATGACAAAGAAAAGGGATGATCTACAGAGAAATGGTAAAGGAGAATGGAGCTAGAAGATCTAGCATGTACCAAAGTATACATTTGAATACTTCATAAACAGAGTAGAAGAGGGAGTCCAGAGTGATTGAACTAGGAAACCCTTTCTGGCCCAGCCTCATCTCCTAAGAGAAAAAGAAAATTCATCTATCTTCACATAAGAACAGAAAAGGACCATAGAACAGTCATACAATGTTAATATAAATGATAGAACAGAAAGATACAGCTACACAGCAGTTGAAGTTCTGAGCCTAATATTTGAATATCCTATAAAACTTAAGAAAATGATAGATATAAAAGCTTTGGATAAACAGAATAAATGACAATGAGAAAAACTCAGAAATAAAATAATTCGGGAAAGAAAAATTTAAATAGAGATCTGTCAAAGCTCAAGAAGGATTTAGAAATAAAAGAAAAAAGTCACATCAAAAATGAACAACAAAGTATAAAGAAAGTCAGAAGTGAACAAACTCCATAGATAATGCCTCAAGAAAAACCAATGCTTGACAGAAAAAAATTAAAGCATAAAAAATAAAGAGAAATAGAAAGCAAGAGAAAGTGAAAAACATAAAACACAGGGAACTCCTATGCATACAATAGAAATTGCCAAAGAATTATTAAAGTGAAGGAACAGGAAAAACACTAGAAATCAATAAATATTCCCTCATATAAAAAGACCAGAAGCCAGAAATGGAAAGGGGTTAGTGAATATCCAGGAAAATTGACCCAGAATGGTCAACATTGATTCATATTCTAGTAAAACGATTAGACTTTAAGGAAAAAGAATATAGAGTCTCCTTTGAGCATACAGTCAAAAGGACCAAGTAACATACAAGCGAAGGAATATCAGAGTTTTTGACCTTTATGCCAGAAAGCAAATTGAGTAATATATTTAAGACACTCAGAAAAAAAAAAGACATGACTCAGAATGATCTTTATGTTTTAAAAGCTAACATCAAATGATTCTGAGCTTCTGAAAAGTCAAGAAATACTGTTCCTATGAGCACTCTCCAAAAAGTCTATTAGAAAAGAAACTTCAAACAACCAAAATTGTTGGAGTGACACCTGCCTAAGGAGTGGTGATGAGCATTAAAACTGTTTTATTGCAGACCTAGGACTAAATAAGGCTTATAAAGAAAACCATGTAGTATGCAGGGATTGTATTTTCTGACAATCAATGATATATGGAACAAGTTTGGAAAGATTATATGAAAAAATAGAGTAGGCTCAATAATAGTCTCACAGGTATTAATAGGGAATAAAAGAATATGACATGAAAATAGATGCTGCAAAAAGAATAGCATCTTTTCCCAGTGGGGAGGGGAGAAGGGAGTTACTGGATCATTTCACTATTATTCGTAATAGGGAACCAACAAAGAGAACCCTTGGGTTCACCCAAAAAGATGGAACTAAGGATATTTCACAGTATAATGTAAATCTTCAGAGCAAAAACACAGTACTCTTTAAATACTTTCGGGTATACAATGCCAGTTTTAAGACTCCATTCCAAAGATACACTGCTAGTACTGTAAACAAATAAAAATCTGCCCAAGGGCACTTAGCATAGCAAAATTTGTGAGGGCAAAGACTGTAAACAACGTACATGATCATCAATAGGGAACTAGTTGAATAACAGTGGTACATTTACATAATCAAATACTAAGCAGCTCTAAAAGGGAATATACATTAGTTTTTATACTTCTATGGGATAATCACAGGACATATTCCAAATAGTGAGTTTATATATTCAAATTTTAACATTTCCAGGAGTTTGTACTTGTTTGGTCACAAAATTAAATCCTTGATATCAGGCTTGTACTGGTTTTCTTAGACAAGACCCATTTTTCCAACTAACATATTATGGTAGGTAATAGTAATACTTGATTCCAGTAACTGAGCCTACTGATTAGCAAGTTAGATGTCTAGAAAGAGATCTGAACATTTCTAGACCATTAAGTCACCAGGTTGGTTTTTGGGAAAAGGATTGCTATAAAGTAAGTATATTTTGTCTCTGGTATTCTAGCTTCCTCTTTCTTAGTACTGTTTTTACCTGCCATACAATCTAGTCAGACTCAGCACCCTAAGGCCCCCAGTTAGTGTACTGGCTCATCAGCACTCTGATCATGCATTGCATCTGTCTACTTGAACTTACTAGTATCAGGTGTAGAAGAGGCAGCTAGATGTCTTCCAATATCCATTCTTCACTTCTTACATAGTAATAGAAGTTATATCTAGTATATGATAGCCTAGCTAAAGATTATGTTTTTTATCCTCACTTGAAGCTACATGTGGTCATGTGACTAAGTTCTGCCAACTGGAATGCGAATTAATTGGATAGGTGTTATTTCTGGGTCATGAACTTCAAGGAAAGAACCCTGAATAACCCCTACAAAGACCCTTTCCCATGGGGCAGAATGTGGGCATGTTTGCTGTGTGCTTCCATCCTTCCTGAATAGTGAAAAGCAAACTCTGTGTTAAGGATGACACAGTAACAAGATGGAAGGAGTGTAGGCCTCTGTTAAGTGTGGTACCTCCTTTCAGCCCTGGTCAACTAACCCAGACTTTTACAAGAAGGGAAGGAAGTTCATCTTTTTTAAACCACCATTATTCTGAATTCTCTTTTATGGCATTCAAACATATACCCTAATTTATTCATCAGGAAATGATTTAGATTCTGAGAAGAATGAAGTCAGTTTCTTCGTCCTAATTAGAATTCCACAATGGCTTAGATTTTTCAAAGACTAAACGTTTAAATATTTTTAAAAGTTATGATATAGTTTGGATTTGTGTCCCTGCCCCAATCTCACGTCAAATTAGAGGAAGGGCCTGGTTGGGAGATGACTGGCTCATGGCAGCGAATTTTGCTCTTGTTGTTCTCATGATAGTGCGTGAGTTCTCACGAAATCTGATGGTTTAAAAGTGTGTAGGTCTCCTCCCTTCACTCTCTTTTCTCTCCTGCTCCGCCATGATAAGACGGACTTGCTTCCCCTTTGCTTTCTGTCATGATTGTAAGTTTCTTGAGGCCTCCCAGCCATGTTTCCTGTACAGCCTGTGGAACTGTGAGTCAATAAACCTCTTTTCTTTATAAATTACCCAGTCTCGGGTAGTTCTTTACAGCAGTGTGAGAACAGACTAATACACGTTTAAAGACTTAAATGTAAAATAATGTTGTAGTTTAAAAATCTATGCTAATAGAAGCTGCTCATATCTATAATCCTGAAGGTTTTTGCCCTGGTGCCCTTAATCTTCTAGGGTTTCTCTCTGAATTCTAAAGTGTGTGAAAATTGAGCGAAGGACCAATATATAAAAAAAGTATTGGCTGAAGCAATTGACTGACACGAGTTTTAATCACAATGATAATAGTGATATTGCCAATTGGAAGAACAACGAAATGAAATCCAAGATAAACCTTTTCTTAAAAATAATTGTCTGAGATGTTGAAGTTCAAAAAAACTGTGGATAACCTGAGGCCTTAGCCATACTTGGAAATTGAAAATGGCAGTTGTACTATGAGGGGAAAACACGTTTGTGTAATTTTCAGGCGGTGAGAAAGCAATTATTTTCTTTGGTCAGAAAGATTACACTTGATATTTTTCATTCCTATTTTTCAAGCTAATAGCTTCCAGGTTGTTTCACCAAGCCACCTAACTTTCAAGACAGCAGGCCTTAAAATACCATAATATTGTAATACTTAGTAGAGAGTGAAATGCTTGAAACTCTGGAACTCTCAGGAATATCCACTGGAAATATTTTAAGAATAAGGTTGAGTTATGAATAATTTGACTCTGCGACAGCGTTTCTCAAAGCAAGTTTCGAGAATCCCCAAAGTCAGACTCTTTCGGGCTGGGTCCTAAGAAGGTAAATATTTAAGGAGATGCTGCTGCACACAGAAGTCAAAGTCTACTGATCAGTTGTGTAAACATACAAAAGCAAGTGAATAGTATCATACCAGCTCTCATAAGAATGATACTGATAGTTACCATTTATAAAATATCTTTTATCTACCAACTTTGCCCACATTATTTTATTTAATACTCGTAATAGCTCTAAAAGGCAGGTGGCAATTCATTATTTTACAAATTTGGAAACTGAGAGGTAGAGACCCTGGGTAAATGGCAGAGGCAGGCTTTCTACTCATGTTGGTTCTCGTTATAATATATTGATGGTCATTTAAAGTGGCTCATGTTTAATTTTAATGGTAATGCAGCTCTTGCAGTGATCAGATATTTATAAAAGCTACTTAAGTATTGAGTGCTCAAGGCCTCTAATGCCTAGATATGTTGGCCCGTTGAAGGTAAATAGAAGTATAAAACATAATGCCTTTCTTCAATGAGCTTACAATTTAGAGGGAGAATGAAAACGTGTGAGGGCATAAATGTAAAACAACAATGTAGGATAGCTCGGAGGAGGGATCCCTCATAGTGCTGGACTTGAGAAGGTGGCCAGGAGACATCTACGTGAAGAGGAAGGAGGAGGACGTTCCAGACACTTAATATTTAAGACAGTTAAATTTTGCAATCCTGCTCTAAGTCACTTATATTTAAATCATGAACCCATTTGTCATCCTAATCTTTAAGAGGTCTCCAATTAGAATTCCAATGTCATATACAATGGTGTATATAAATCTGTCCATAAGAAATTACCCAGCTCTATTTGCTTGACATTTTGCCGCATCTTGAAGGTGGGTGAGAGATTACCTGTTCTGACTCCATTTTTCATAGATGAAGAAACTCAAGTTTAAAAGGTAAAAGGACTGTCCAAGGTCATTCAATTTGCCTATCACAGCTCAGTGAAACAATGTTAGTTACTGTCAGCACTGGAATTGGTTTTCAACTTCTGCTCATTGCTCTTTAACAAGAAAAACCATAAGGGATCTATGCTTTAAAAGAAAACACATTCCTAAAGTCTTCTAGGAACACTCAGCTGAAATGTGTTATATTTTTCTATCGCTTCAGATTATAGATTGCTTTGTTGCTTCCAGTTCACAGTAGCGTGGGATTTATAGTCATGACGGAGGAGAGAGCAGAGATGTCACATTACTGTCCACATAACACAATTCCATAGCATCTTTATTTTGAAGAATTCAATAAGCTTTGCAAATATGGTTTAACTAAGCTTCATTGCAAGGCAATCTAAGGTAGAGGAAGGCAAGAAGGATTGTAAAAAAGAAGCATGTGGAGTTTGGAAGATGAAACAGTTGTGAGGATCTCCTGGATTTCATTGTCATTTAGCGATCTCAAAGATGGGTTGGTGTCCTTCTAGAAGTGGTACGTAGCACACACACAAAAAATGACCTTTTTCTCATTAATGCCATAATATTTTTGAGTCAAAGATATGCCTTGTCTTTAAATAATTATTTCATTCTGTCGATTCAGAAAACATCTACTAAGTGCATATATAAAGCACTCTGGTACATATTGTGGATTAAATGAGTAAAATAAAATGAATGTCATAGTTCCTGATAACAAGGAACGTACAGTCTAATAGGGGAATAAGAAAATGTATAATAATTACTGTTATTCAAAGTATGACATGAGAAGTGTTATATTGACTCTATGAAAGAATAACTAAAAACTCTATAATAGGTGTAACAACTTTACCAAAGAGCACTCATTCTTGGCCTGATGTCAATTAAATTCATAAGGTTGCAGCTTAGGAGTATTAATATTATCCTCTTTTTATTTTGCTGTTTTTACAAGTAAGTTTGATAAAGATTTAGAATACACGACAATCAGAATTGTGAATAGTAGGAGGCTTGGAGGGATAGAAGAGAAATTGGATGATAAATTTGGGATCTAACGTGATATTAATAATGTGGAAAGATTAGCCACATTTAACAATAAGATATGTAGTGAAAATAAATGTAAAGTTCTGTATTTGAATGCAAAAAAAAAAAAATCAACACTATGAGTTTGTGAAGCTATAGCTTCATTTGGTAAAAAGAAAATTGTAGTAATAATAATAATAACTTGCATTTATTGAATTCAAAATATGTGCCAGACACTCTACTATATGCTTTATATATCATTTCACTGAATCTTCACAATAATCCTATGCAGTGGGCACTGTTATTATCCTTGTTTTATAGATGAAGATACTAAGCTTTGGATAAGTTAAATAATTGGCCCTAGGTCAACTTGGTCACTGTGTCTGTATTTGAAGCATGGTCTGATTTATAGCAGAGTAAGAACTTTCCTTAATTTCTCCGTTATGGTAAGTATTCTCTTGCTACTCAATTATAAAATGATAATAATAATATGTCAATTCTGAGCTCCTTCTCTGAACTTTTTAGTGTAAAATGCTAGTTAATAACCTATACATAAATAACTTTATGTGGTTATTTTTTAAAATTAAAAGTAACAAAGAAATGATTTACAAAGAAATCATTTATTTAATATGTTTAATGAGTTATGTTTTCTAGATGTGTTTGAGGGACAGAAAATTTTATGTCATTAACATTTTAATGAAAATAATCCTTGATAGAGTATGTTATAATTTTTAAGTAACCACTATTATTATTTCTAGTAAGTGACACCAACATCTTCATTAGCTTGCATTGCATTTCTAGGGCTTTTACCTTCTCATCCATTTGTTCTTCTATCCATGGGAGAATAAACCTTGCTTAGGTTGCATAACATCAAAATATGTTTTTATAAATCTCACTAATGAATAGGATCTCTGCATGGCACTGTGATCATAGAGTCAAATATATTTTAAAGTAGGATTTAAAACCATCTTCTTGTGTTAAAAAAAAATAACATTTAAAGTATCTTTCTAAGGACCAAGCATTTAAAATATTGCAATCTATTAATAACTTTCCTGTGGTTATCTGTCTCTCCATAGTAAGTCTTACATTGCCTTTCTACTAATGAAAACATTTATACTTCATTTGTATAAACAAATACTTGTTTAAACATGACCTTGGAAAACAAGTTCAGGAAAATTGGTACATTTTATGTGACAGCATAACATAGACTTAAAGAAAATCTTTAGTAGAGTAAAACACAATCTACTAACTTTCAATGCCCAATTGAAATAAAGACTAGCTCTTGGAAATAAAAGTGACACTAAATGTCCCCATTGGAAAGCCACAGAAAACTAAGTTAGTATCAATAGGCCTAAAGCAAAGACCACTAAACTTTGCTCTCAGTAATGACAGCCCTGGAGCTCTCCATAACCCACTCTCTTAGGAAAGAAAGAGATGTTTATGGGTGATAGTCTAAATCACCATTTGCCCTTCCTTTTTCGTCCCTCATTCCAAGCATAGAAGATTTGGGCCAAGGCTGAATGCTTAAGCTGTTTAAAAAGAATTTCCTTCCTGGATTTGGTTCTCTAAAAGTAGCACAGTCCTGAGAGAAAGAAAATATGAACTCTATCTTGGATGGAACGTTTTAAAATTTGATCATAAAATTTTCTGTCCATCACACACATCTAGAAAACGTAACTCATGAAACACATTAAATAAATGATTTCTTTGTAAAGTATTTATAACTTTTTTAATTTAAAAAGATAACCACATAGTTATTAATGTGTAGGTTATTAGCTAGCATTTTACACTAAAAAGGTCTGATAAGGAACTCAAGAGATCTTGAAGCCCTTGAGTTGTGTTGATCCGTTTCTACACAAATCCACAGGAATGTGGCAACGTTCAGAGATGCCAGAAGAATGGTGTCTCTGTGAGGCAGGACCACATGCATCATTCATCCAACATTCACTGAAACTTTCTATGTGCCAAGCACTGATATAGACACTTGGAATACATCACTATACAAATAAAATATCACTGTCTGTCAAGAATATATATGCTAGTTAGAAAAGATAGTTAATAAACAATGATAGTCATAAATACAAATAGAGCATGTTCAAATGCCATAATTGCAATAACAAAAGCAAGGTGATAGGGACTGACAGGGACAGCTGACAATTTCAAATAGAACCATCACAATAGGCCTCACTGAGCCTTCATCTCTTTGAAAAGGTGAAACTTTAGTAAAGACATTTAGGAGGCAAGTTGCTTAGCTATGGAGATGATCTGGAGAAAGAGTGCTTTAGGCAGAGGAAACAGCTAGCAAAAGGCCCAAAGAAAGGCATGTTTTTGAAGTTTGTGAGGATGAAAAGGAGGCCTGAGTAGCAAAGGGGAGTGTGTGTTTGTAGGAGAGAATGGTGAGATAAATGCTGGTCTTGCTGCCATTGTAAAAGTTTGTTTTTATTGAATGAAAGACTTTAAGAGGGTTTTGACCTGAGGAGTGGTGACATCATCTTTGTTTTCAATGCATCCTCGTGGTTGCTGTTCTGAGAACAGACACTGAGAGCGCAGGGAGACAAGAGTAAAAGCCCCAGGGGACTAGTTAAGAGACTAAACCAGGAAATATATCATTGCAGCTTGAACCATGTCCGTAGCAGTGAAGGTAGAGAAAAATGGTTAAACTGTGGATCTAGATGAAGGTAGAACTATTGAAGGATTGCCTTGGATATGAGATGGAAGAGAAAGCCCACAACTAATAATAAAGAATCAAATACCTCGGCTATAGGGCCCTTAGTGTTGTAGAAAAGTCATACCAGTTTCACCAGCAAGTAGCAGTGCCTGAAAGGAATACACTAATTTGGAAAATGAGGACGTCACTGGTAACGACCCAAAGATGAAAAGCCTCTTTTTGATTTTTTTGGGTACCATAGAAACCCCTCACATTTTTACACGACCCAAGTGTGGGGAGGGGGGAAACTTTATTGATTTAAATTACCTTTCCCTATAAAATGTCAGATGGAAGTAGTCCAAGTAATACATGCTTACATGTGTCATAAAGGCACAGTTTGTGAAAACATTCAGACGGAGCACACCTGTGAAACATAAACAGCTCTTCGAAAGCATTGCTTCATCCTCTCTTCCACTTACCACCCTGGTCGAGTGTAACCGCCAAACTGACTTCTAAGACCATAGTTGAATTTTGTCTGTTTTTATACAGCAGGTATGCTTTGGGGTATAACTTCTTTCACCCAACATGTTGTTTGGGAATCTATCCATATCGTTGCTTGTAGTTATTGTTTATTCATTCTCTTTGCTGTACTCAGGGAGAGCAAACTTTTCTATAAAAGTCAGACAGTAAATATTTTAGAGTTTGCAGGCTGCATATAGTCCCCAGTTGTTGTTATTCTTGTTTGTTGGTTGATTTTGTTGTTGTTTTAAAACCCTTTAAAAATGTAAAATTCATTCTTAGCTCAAATGCCAGGAATAAAACAGGCCGTGAGCTGTATTTGACCAGGAGGCCGTAGTTTGTCAACCCTGCTCCATAGCAGTGAGATGTGGCTGCACTGCCGTGTACTTATCCATTCAACTGTTGAAGGGCATTGGGAAAACTTCCAGTTTGGGGCTTGGGAACATTTTAGTATATATCTTTTGGTGCAAATATATACATAATCTTAATAAATATACACCTAGGAAAAGAATTGCTAGGTATACAGTGGGATTTCATTGTGCATCTTCTTAGTAATTAATGAAGTTAGGCACCTTCTCATACCGTTTTCTTGGCTATTTTCATAAAAATCAAATTAAAGTAAATAAAAAATATGAAAATTATGAAACACAATTTTTAATGTTGGGGGGGTGCTAAGATCATTTAATGTCATTCCAGTGGCTTCCATTTCACTTAGAATAAAATCCAAGCATCTTATTTTGGATTGCAAACCTTGATAGGATCTGGTCCCAGTCCCTGCTGAGCTCACTGACCTAATTTCATGTCAGTCTCCTTCTGGATCACAATCTTCAGCTATCATAACCTTTTAAAAATGCTTAAACATGTCGGGTTCCTTCTTGCTTCAGAGCCTGTGCACTAGCTATGTCCTCTGCCTGGAATAATCTTACCTTGATCTTCCTATGATTAGCTCCTTCTTTTCATTCAGGTGCCTGTTTAAATGTCACTTGCTCTGCGAATCCTTCTCTGCTCACCCCATCTAGCCAACCTGCCAGTCACTCTCCTTCCTATCCATCTACTATAATTCTCTGCCTGCCCCTCATTATTACTGAAAAGTTTAGGAATCATGTTTATCTTATTCACTAGAATCATTCCTACACAGAGGATGCTCTCAATAAATGAGTATGCATGTGAGATATGTCAGTTATGAGTTTGAGCCCTACTCCACCATTTATGAGAAAAACATCTCTACCAATGGTCCCAGTGCATAGTCATCGGGTCTGAGATGTGACTTGTTACCAAGGTGAACTGACTTGAAAATATGACTTTGGCTAATCGGGTTTCCTCTAGAAATCTGAGTTGGGAAATAAAGAAAGAATTGCCAAAAAGCAATGAAGTCTGCCTCTGAAAGATCATGAAGCAGGACTGTGACTGGGGGACGCTGTGACAAGAAGTAGGGAGGGAAGAAACTAGAAGTCAACAGAGGAAGGCAACTGTGAGTGAAAGAGCAAGAAGCATTCCCACTTGGAGTAGATGGAAAGCAACTGCAGGTCACCAGAATGAAGATCTCTCACAGCCTAGTTCTCTAGAGTCATTTTGGATCTAGAGCGAATCCCCAGATCCCTAAGACCCACACTTCTGTGGCTTCACCATTAGAGTTCCGTGGGATTTTGCTTGGCTTTAAAACAAATCATCCTTTGTTGGTAGTAGCTTAAACAAATCCTCATTCCTCCAATGCAAAAAGTCTGACTATAATATTACAGTGGCCTAAGGGTGAATACTTAATTATCAGTTGATTAATATTTATTTATCGAACATGAGATCAGTTCACCAATAAGAAGGAATTGAACAATGCCAAGTTCAAGCTATTGGGTATAGGAAACTGGGACATGACTTTACAACAAAATAATAGAGTACAGCTGCAATATTTTGTTTGCTGCAAGTTCTTCCCCTCTTGGCTGTCAGTGGGCACCTTGTATTTCAGTGATAATCTACAGCCCCCTGCAGCGAGCACAGCATCCTACACCTACCTAATCAGGGGCAATCATAAGTAAGGTTATTTTGCACCATTTGGCTATAATTAGACCAGCTTTCTTTTTAGTGATTCATTATTATGATACTTTGCTTTCAGAACTAACAAACTCAATATAAATTCCTCTGTAAGTAGTGGCAGAGATTGTGGACCAAAATGAGAACTACTGATAACAATAGGAACAACCAAAAACAGAAAGGGATATTGCCCAGTTTTCCTCCATTCCCAAATTGCAAATTGCAAAGCAGACAAAAGCAGCAACCTGTCTGCTGGCACTGTTTAACAATAACCTTTGTATACTCAGCTCCCAAAGAGAGCTGGCTGACAATTAGAACCTCACAGCACTGTTAGATGTGCTCATTTTCCTTTCTATTTCAAGAAGGGAAATATAATAACATGAAATCCACATATCTTTCACCTGACCATCATCTCCTGTTATTTTTAGTGCATGAATCATATAAAGTTATTAGCTCTTAATGGAACCAACTTTCACACAGAGAGTATTTGCAGCCATTGCCATTTCAATATGGAAAAAACAGTCACAGTAATAAGAAAAGGAGTATCTGTTTATTTAGTGAAATAAAGATTAAATATTGAATAAGCCCTCAAATGAAGGCATATTGTAGGTGCTAAGGAATGATGATTGCAAAGATATGGAGAGAAAAGAGAGCAGTGTCTGCATTGAAATTCTCCTAAAGTCAACAGAGATGTCTTCAGCTGTCATATGAATACAAATAGCTTGGGCATCTTATTATGTGATTCAGTAGTTCTTGAGTGAGACCCAAGATTCTGTGTTTCTCACAAACCCCTACTGATGCAATGCTGCTTATGAGAGGAACATGCCCTGAATTGCAAGCGTCCAGGGATGTGCTCTCCAATGGAAATATAATGTGAGTCACATGTGCCATTTTAAATTTTCTAGCTGGCACATTTGAAAAGTAAAAAAAAAAAAAAATGAGGTTAGTTTTAATAATACATTTCGGCTGGGCGCGGTGGCTCATGCCTGTAATCCCAGCACTTTGGGAGGCAGAGGTGGGTGTATCACGAGGTCAGGCATTCGAGAGCAGCCTGGTGAACATAGTGAACCTGTGTCTACTAAAAATACAAAAAATTAGCCAGGCATGGTGGCGGGTGCCTGTAATCCCAGCTACTCCGGAGGCTGAATCGCTTGAACCTGGGAGGTGGAGGTTGCAGTGAGCTGAGGTCGTACCAGCCCAGGAAACAGTGCAAGACTCCATCTCAAAAAAAAAAAAAAACCCACAAATATATAGATACATATACATATTTTATATAACATCATGTATCTAAAATTTTAATATGTAAACAACATATATGAATGAAATTTTGCTCTTTTTAAAATACTACACCTTCAATATCTGTTGTGTAGGTTATCCTTGCAGCTCATCTCAATTTGGATGACCCACGTTTCAGGTGCACAATAGCTTCCTGTGTCTAGTGGTTTCCGTATTGGTGGTGTGAGTCTAGAGGATAATTCTTACTTTGAACTCCAGGAACATGCCTGAACCTATAAATCATAGGTCAGTAGCTCCCTATCCCACTGAGTCCCATAAACTATCACAGCATGCATTTGGCTCATTGACTTTTATGTGAAACTGAATATTCAAATTTCACCATGAAAAGTTATTTAGTGGGTGTGTGAGGTGAGTTTATTGAATCATTAGTACTCGGTGACACCCTATAATTGGGGGAATTAACTTTTTTCAGATTGCTAAATCTTGAAAAGCAAAAGGAAGGACCAGACTAGGTATGTTTTCACAGGGAATAATAGAAATATGGAGGAAATGAGAAATGATATAAAAAATAGGCCAACTGAGAAAAGTAAAATGACATGAGATTCCACAGCAGAGCTCTCTGGACATTGTACTAACCAGAAAGGGCTGAGGATGTTTTCCAGAGTGGTGAAAGGCAAATAGGCGTAGTGAGCTACATGGAATACTTAGAATTAAATTAAGGTGCCATGTGACTTAATTCTGAAATCAAAGAAACAATATGCTATAGCATATCATCATTGTTTAAATTTAAAGTAGTCCATCTAAATCCAAAGTGGGGAGTGACTACTATCTAAGAATCGTCAGGGAGGACTTCTTCAAATGACATGCAAGCCTGCAGAGATGCTAATTACTCCCTTCTCCCAACCCAACCAGATTACAGAATGCAGTAATGACTCACTCTTTGTAATTGTTACATAATGTATCTCTTAGAGTCAAAAGCCATATATTTTAATGTATTCTTGATTAGATTTTATTTATTGTAACCAATAGTTTATTTAGTCTTTGGGGGTAGAACATATACCAATACTAAATTGTATTTCTGTTTTCCACTTATTCCTTGATTCATTCATTCCTTTTTTAAATTTTATTTATTTATTTATTTATTTGTTTGTTTATTTATTTATTTATTTTGAGACAGAGTCTTGCTCTGTCTCCCAAGCTGAAGTGTAGTGGCACGATCTTCGCTCACCACAACCTCTGCCTTCAGGGTTCAAACAATTCTCCTGCCTCAGCCTCCAGAGTAGCTGGAATTACAGGTATGTGCCACCACGTCCAGCTGATTTTTGTATTTTTTTTTTAGTAGAAATGGGGTTTCACCATGTTGGCCAGGCTGGTCTTGGACTCCTGACCTTAGGTTATCTGCCCACCTCGGCCTCCCAAAGTGCTGGAATTACAGGCATGAGCCACCATGCCTGGCCTCATTCCTTTTTTTTTTTTTTTTTTTTTTTTTAACATTTGGATGGATGGATACTACATAAAGAGTAAATCAGTTAGTTTCCACCATTTCAAGAAATTTCTTTTCCAAACCTTTGAATTTAGGTATCATTTAAAGATCTTATTCTGTTGAGTTTCCCCTGCCTTCCATCCTTGAGAATTTTTATGGTATATAATTTCATGTTGTAGCTAGATATCTCCTTGCAGCAATTAGAAGGCACAAATACCCATGTTCAGTATAATAAAACCTCATGACTCCCAACCACGCAAATTTAGAATGTGTATGAATTCAGACTTAGAACTACCATTTATTCTTGTGGCACCATGCATTCTTATTGAGTGCACGCAAATTTAATCTGCAAGTTTAATCACACAATTTAAATCCATTTCAGCATCTTGATCATACCAAATTTTATATAAAGTACTTGTTCATAAATAATCATCTTCCTTATATTAAGGCCAGTGTGGAAGGACCTCTATTTTTCAGCATTCATTAGCCATTAATTGTATGCATATATAACTCTGGGTCAGGAAATGAAATTTAATTTAAGACCTTCTATAAAAGTGATATTCTATTAATTTAGTCTGGTCTCCTTTCCAATTGTGTTATTAGAAAAGTTTTATCTTTTCTGAAATTTATTGTTCCATGCAACATGGATTGGAAAGAAATCCCCTAAACGTTCTTAAAAGTGTGTGGTATGTTGACCACCAAAACCCACACACGAGGGTATAGGCCTTTTGATGAGTTAAATGCTATGAGGCTGGAGTTAAGGGTCTTATGTCTTGTGCCTAAGGTTTCTTGACTTTTTCTTTTTATTCAGCTGAAATGTTCTATAGAAAACAAACAATAGGAAAACAAGAAACTAAATAAACTGTATTATCTAGAGTGTTAGTGTCTGTGCTAGCCACGAAATTGTCCTAAACTGAAATCTCATTCCTTAAAGACTAGGCCTTTTAAGTAGACTCTGGTCAGTAATTAGCCTACCCATCTTCATGCTTTTGCTCACAGGCAATCTAGAGTCTTAACTTCCAATTTCTTTTGCTTGATGGAAAATACCCAAGTAGTCATTTTCACATGTTCTTTTATTTGTATCATCCATTTTTGATTATGAATATTTTCATCTAGTATGATGGGTCAATATATAATTTCTTTTCTGCTTATGTGTCCAGTTCCTGAGGTTTATAAAAATCACTTTTAATCAAGGGATCTGTTGCTTGGCCACACTAGGAGAGCTCCAAGGTTATATAGTACTTGCAGAATTTGGTTGCTTTCTTCACTTCTTCTGTGGCTTAATGGGTTATGTTTTAGAAGTTCATTCTCCTCTCACCTAAGTTATACACCATTAAATGATTTTATTTTAATTACCTATTCCCATTTTTATCACTTTGCCATAATTTATCTTCATGCTTAATTTGTTAGCTACTTTAATGGGGGAAAAAAGGCATTCCCTGGTCTTTCTGTTTCTAAGCATGAGAATTAGATGGGTCATGGTGAAGTTGCTAATGAAGACCAGCTGATGGCAAGTTGTTGATTGTGAATTTGTGAGCCTGCCAAAAGAAGGCAGAAAAAAAAAAATCCATAGTTTCAACATTTTAAATAGATTGAATAGTCGAATCATAAATTGAGGCAGTTTTCAATATAAGCAGAGATGTGACAACCAGAATGACTTCAAATGGCTTATTTTATTTTTCTAATTGATATTGTCAGAAAACCATATCACTACGCTCTTACCTAATAGTAGTATTTTTGATATAGTTATTTTGACAAATGGACAAAAGATAAGTTGAGCTATTTTAATAAAGCTTGCATCATTTCTCTCATACACACATAAATGTTTTGTTTATTGTGCTTTCCTTGTATTTTGTCATTTGGTTTTTATTTCATTATATCATCTCGATTATGAGGAATTTTTTTTCTTCTAAACAAAATAGATAAAATCAAAATTAGCACATATTTTCCTGTGTTATAATGTAACCATTATAGATATGTATGTGCAAAACTATGTCTGAAAATGTAAACAGCAGAGGTTGTGACTCTGACAGATGTGATTGGAATTTTGTTCCTGCTGCTTTGATCTGTGTGGCAATGCATACTTTTCCTTACTTTGGTGAGCCTCACATTTCTTATCTATGAAGTGGACATAAACCCTGTCTGACACAACTTTCCTCTCTGCTTGAAAATCTATGTGCCAGAAACATTTAGTTGCTTTATGTTCTTTTTTTTTTATTTTAATTTTTAGTTCTGGGGTACATGTGTAGGACATGCAGATTTGTTACATTGGTAAATGTGTGCCATGGTGATTTGTTGCACCTATCAACCCATCACCTAGGTACTAACTCCAGCATGCATTAGCTATTTTTCCTAATGCTCTCCCTCCCCCTCCTCACCCCCCAACAGGCCCCAGTGTGTGTTGTCCCCACCCCATGTGTCCCTATGTTCTTATTGTTCAGCTCCCACTTGTAAGTGAGAATACACGGTATTTGGTTTTCTGTTCCTGTGTTAGTTTGCTGAGCATAATGGCCTCCAACTTCATCCATGTCCCTGCAAAGGACATGATCTCATTCCTTTTTATGGATGAATGGTATTCCATGGAGTATATGTACCACATTTTTTTGTTTTTTTTAATCCAGTCTATCGTTGATGGGCATTTGGGTTGAATCCATGTCTTTGCTATTGTGAATGGTGCTGCAGTGAACATATGTGTGCATGTATCTTTGTAACAGAATGATTTATATCATGCTCTTTTTCACTTCTCTTCCTTTAAGCTGTGTTCTGCCTGAAAGGTTCTCCTCCACTCTTCCACCAATTCCATGCCTGGCTCAGTCCTGAATCTTTTAGAGCTCGGCTGTTTGTTTCTCCAAGAAAGCTTCACTGTGTGCCGGTGACCCTCTTCCTCTTCTGCTTAGGTCTCCATGTTGCAAGTGACTTTGCTGTCTTCCCACACCTCCAGCACCATTATTAGACCTAACAGAGTGTACTGCAAATGTGTTTATGTGTCTGTGCTGCTCAACAGCCTGAGACCACCTGTGCCTTATTCATCACATTCTCCTCTTGGTTTAGCCCAGTGCCTGATGCATGGGCTGATGCTTGTTAGAAACCATCATCTCCCTGTTAGGGCTCCCAAGTCTCTCTAAACCCTGTCTGCAATCATGTTGTGTTCCATGGTTTCTAGGGCACATTAATCATAGTGCCCACACATTTTATGTCTTTCCAACTTGGCTCCTCATCTACATTGTGAGATCTTTGAAGTTCTAATAATTCCAGTTCTAACTGAGCAATTCCAACTCACTCATCCTGCTATCTTCAGAGCCTTATGTAAGACCTGGCACAGAGTGGTCTTATATAAGACCTGGCAATTAGAAATGCAAATTGAGCCAGGCACGATGGCTCACACTTGTGATCCTAGTGCTTTGAGAGGCCGAGGCAGGTGGACAGCTTGAACCTGGGCAGTTCAAGACCAGCCTAGGCAACATGGCAAAGCCCTGTCTCTACAAAAAATACAAAAATTAGCCAGGCATGGTGGAGCATGCTTGTAGTCCCAGCTACTCGGGAGTCTGAGGTGAGAGGATTCCTTGAACCCAGTAGGCGGAGATTGCAATGACCTGAGATAGTGCCACCGCACTCCATACTGGGTAACAGGAAGAGAGCCTGAAAAAATAAAAGAGGAAAGAAAGAAAGAAAGAAAGAAAGAAAGAAAGAAAGAAAGAAAGAAAGAAAGAAAGAAAGAAAGAAAGAAAGAAGGGAGGGAGGGAGGGAGGGAGGGAGGGAGGGAGGAAGGAAGGAAAGAAAGAGAGAGAGAGAGAAAGAGAGAGAGAAAGAGAGAGAGGAAAGAAAGGAAAGAAAGAAAGAAAAGAAAGAAAGGAGGAAGAAAGAGAAGAAAGAAAGAAAATGCAAATTGAAATGAATAAATTATTTTGAAAGCTTATTCCTTAAAGATCAGGCCTTTTAAAGCCTTATTTTGGTAATAATCCTACCAGTTCTCCAGTTTAGGGAAGTTAAACCACATTCTTGTTTATATGAATCTGGCAATAGTTAATTGATAAAGATACTATAATATCTTTATATACTTTATATGTGGACATCTCTATGTACATTAGAAGTTCATTGAAATAAAAAAACATATTATTTTTTCTGTGAAAACAAAGTATACCTTTTAGATTGAATGTTAAAATTATGTTCATTGGTCTGTAAACGATCCCTATTTAAATGCTGTCTGGAGGCAGCACTTAACATTATGAAAGGAACTTCAGATATGCTTTCAAAGATTAACTTTCAACTCAATGATCCATTGTGAGGTCTTATTGCTCCACATAATAATAGACTCTACCTTATTGGGTCATTTGTTAAAATCATACCACTTAATTTGGTGCAATGCCACTTGTAGTTATTACTCAACCTCAGCCAGGCCTTCCATGAGTTCATCATTCCTCTCATTCACTCCTACTTAACTCCCTAGCTTATTCTTTACAACAGATAATCCGAACATTTTACACTCATTGCAAATTCATAACTGCAGTTCGGTGCTTGCACGCTCAGCTGACTTTGCCTCCTACTTCAGTGATACAATCAATGGCAACTAATGTGGATTTCTGCCCTTTGTAAACCTCTCTGACTTCACAGATTATTCCTGCTCACCCTCTCTTCTATCTCTCTTCTTCTCTTTCTTCCCCCACCATGCTACCATTCTATCTTCTTTCCAGACAACTTTCTAGCAAACACTGTATTTTAACACCATATATAATTCCCAAACTCCCCTATCATTGGAAAGGTCACTTATGACCATTTTGTTAAAATCAGTTGTGGTCCTTTCTTATTTTCATACAACCCAGCTTGCCATTGAATAGCTTTGGCATCAAATATGGCTTGGAGGCTTTTAGTCTCTGTCACCATGATTTCTGTTACCACTCCCCACCCGGCTCAAGTTATACTCAACACAATGCAATCTAGATAAAAATGGTATTCTTCCTCTAAAAATACAGTGAAAAGGCTAATCTGTCAATTAGCTTCCCTTCTTATTGCTAAGCACCTGGTACATGAAATTCTGTAGGCATTAGAACTGCAGTATTTGATATTGAAGGATGTCTACTTCTGGAAAATCTTTCTTGCCCCCAAGATGAAGCTCCCTTCTATTTCTCTTCCTGAGTGCTCACCTTATATGACTCTTTTGTCTCTGCTAGTCCCCATACTTAAGCTTTCTCTTAGGATCTAGCCAGGGCTCTTTGCTGTCCTGGGGTAATTTCATTCATTCCTTTGGCTCCAGTGATCACTTTTCTCCTAATCTCTCTTACATTGTCAGCTCAAAGTTTAAACTCACTTTCTTTTAAATTAACCCCTAAATTCACACAGGAGATTATGTAACTATAGGTGTTCTTTAAAAACACACATGACTTATGTGAGTATCTATAAAAGAAAATAAAATACATTTTATGTAGCAATGCTCTCCATGAATTTAATCTGGTTCTCATTTTTATTCAAGAGCTATTGAGTTTGTATGCAAGTATTCTCAAAATCTTCTGCAAACATCTGGATTTTTTTTCTTCAGGAATCCCTAACACAAAGTCAAGAAATACACTTAAAGTGTGTGGGCTAGGTAGCCAACTGATGTCCTATTTAATCTAGAACATGATAAGTGTTGTGTATCTTGTACCACGACTCACATGAATTACAACTGAAGAGAATGGAACTTCTGATAGCTTAAAGAAAGAAACCATTATTTTGATAAGGATCAAAGAACTTTCCTTAATCTCTAAACAGGGAGCAAATTTCACTGTGATAATCTTGTTTTGAGATTGCTGATTATCTGATTTGTGGGAAATTAATCAGCTTATTTTGTCTTTTATACAGAGAAACAAGCTTATTGCTCATGTCTAGGTGAAGAGAGTACCTAACAATAGTAGCATCAGTGACTACTACTGTGATGATTTTTAGGTGCTAAATGATGGCACTATACTGGGATCTTTAAATGTTTTCTTATTTAATCCTCACACTGGTCCAAAGAAGACTCTATTATTATCCCTAATTCATAAATAAGAAAACCGAGATTAGAAGATCACTTGCCAAAAATTATCCACCTAGTAAGTGGCAAAGCCAGAATTTGAATTCGAATCTGACTAATTTGAAAACCTGATGTTCTTATCTAGCTATGGGATAAAGAACATAGAATTATGTATCTAAGAAGACTCTCATTTCAGCTCTGCCATTATTTACTGTGTTACTCCGAGCAAATTACATAAACTCAATAGGCCTTAATGTGTGTACACACAGAGACTGAACTAAGGCCCCTTAATGTTCTCAGTATTTTCAACTTCTTATTTGTCTCAATTTTTATTCTTCAGATCTGTAGAAATAGAGAAGAACTTCAGGCCGGTGTCAATTCATGGGTGATTTACAAAGAAAAGCTGATTCTATACCTTATACATACAATGCAATAAGGCTCAGATATACAATGGTGAGCAAAATAGGTACACACACACACACACACACACACACACCTGCCATCTCTATGTTAAAAAGTCAGATCATGGGCTGGGACCCTGTACTAGTTGGTCTAGTAATAGCCTAACCATTAACTGCTACCACCTTCCTAGAATATGTGTTTAGGAGTTTCCTTACATTTCAGCATTAGATTTCTGAACATATCTTCAAAATAAGTAAGCAAAACTAAGTCTGTGGTACTAGACTCTTGTCTGGATCATGCCCTCTTGAAAGTTACGCTGACAAAATTCTTTCTCATTTAATGAGGAAGAATAATTTTCTTCCTCCCTGCCTCACCATCTTCATTTAAATGATAATTCCTTGGGCAGCTTTGTAATGATGTATTCCCTATTCAAATGATTAAAAATTATTAAAGTCTTGAAAATATGACACATGATAAGTTCATTCCTACCAAATATATTTAAGCATTTTGAAGAAAAGTAGTTCTATTAATTCAATTTTCATTTATCTTTCCTCCAAAAACTGCTTATATTAAAAATTATTTACAATGTATAACAAAATCATCTAAGTTTTCTAGATATAATTTCTATACTCTTTAATTTTAGTACCTATAGAGGAAAGAAGCATGAAATATTCCTTTTAAGGAAATAATATAAACTTTAAAATTGTTATTATTTTAGAAAATATAAAATTATGAAACTGATCACAGTCAAACTAAGATTGAGAGCAACGCAGAATAGCTTTTGTAACATTTTTTTAACCCATTAGAAAGATAAACAATATAAAAGCTAAATGGTGGGATGAATAATTACAAGAAGAGCAATCCCATGGCTGCTTTTATTCCCTGGGGATAATGATAGTAAGGAAAAGGAGAAATCGACCCAGATTTACAGACTTTTACTAACAGTGTGCAGGCTTGGCATGAGAGAGAATATTGAAGAGATCCAGCCACAAGAGATTGTCAGCACCCAATGAGCCACTATTTCTCATGGAACTGCACTGAGCCCTCAAGTATGTGAAACCGTCCACCGAGTGCAAGGCGACAGCCCACCTAAGACTAAGGGCAGCGCAAGAGAGCAGAGAAAGCTTCCTACCCTCAGGAGTCTTAGGAGGTCTGCATCTCTCCAGGGCCAAGGCCTGCTGCAGGCTGTGTTGGGACAGCCAATTTCCACCTCTCTGCTGTCTTTGCCAATTACGTTGCAGAAGCCTGCTGAAGGATGGGCAGGGCCACAGGGGTGAGGAACATTTCAAAGTCGGAAAGCTCTTCTTTGGTGGGTGGCAACTTCATCCCAGTTCTGATTTTTCAACTAAACACTGCTTTGAACCATATATACACATGT
The DNA here is from genome assembly GCF_001698545.2 of Rhinopithecus bieti. Taxonomy (NCBI): domain Eukaryota; kingdom Metazoa; phylum Chordata; class Mammalia; order Primates; family Cercopithecidae; genus Rhinopithecus; species Rhinopithecus bieti. Next base: position 360,089 of record NW_016815631.1, on the reverse strand, counting down.
GATTTATTGAACTTAGAGGGTTAGGGCTTCAACATACAAAGTGGGGGTTGGGGAAGACACAATTCAGTCCATAAGGTGGGGTTGCCATCCTCAGTTTCTCTCCTTCTTAGGACTCCCCCTTTACTTTTGCAATGGCCATGAGTGCCCTTAGTCCATCCTCTGGTAACCTAGACAGTAAAATGCTGAGTTTTGCACAGGGATTTCCACTTCCTCGAGTCATGCTTCAACTGCAGTCCGCACTTCAGCAAAAACAGCAAAAGCAGGGAATGACACGGCAACAAAGGTTTGTTCTCTCTAAAATCTTTCTGACCTTTTTGTTTTTTGAACTTTCCAGAGCCTTTAGAAGGTTGTTTTAGTTACTGTTCTTGTTTTGTTTGCTATTGAATCCAGAGTTGATAATTTTCATTGCCACTGATTAATATGGCCATCGTTTGGTTAATACCACAAATGTGGCAATGGATTCTTAGGTATTATGCAAAATCCCAAGCACAAACAACAACAAAAGTAGGCAATTTGGACTTCATCAAAATTAAAATGTTTTATTCTTCAAAGGACATCATCAAGAAAGGGGAAAGATAAGCTATAGAAACGGAGAAAAATATTTGCAAATTATGTATCCAATAAGGATCTACTATCCAGAAGATAAAAGGACCCTTACAGCTCAACAACAAAAATCACAAACAGTCCAGTTTAAAAAATGGGCAAGGGCTTGAACAGACATTTCTCCAGTAAAGACATACAAATAGCCAAGAAGCACAGAAAAAGATACTCAGCGTCATCAGTCATCAGGAAAATGTGAATCAAAACCACAGTGAAATAATACTTCATGCCCACTAGAATGGCTAGAATCAAAAAATTGGAAAATAAGTGTTGGCAATGATGTGCAGGATTAGAACCATCATATATTTTTGGTAGGAATGTAAAATGGCCCAGCTTCTGTGGAACAGAGTTTGGCAATTCAAAGAAAGGTTAAACAAAGAAATACCACATGACCCAGTAATTCCACCCATAGGTATATACAAATAATTCAAATCAAGTATTTAAACAAATACCTGCTTAAATACACACACATGTTCATAGCAGCACTATTTGCGATAGCCAAAAGGTAAAACAGCCCAAATGGCTATCAATAGATTAAATGATAAACAAATTGTAGTATATACACACAGTGAAATATTCTTCAGAAGTAATGAAATGACGATCCATGCTGCAATGTGGATGAACCTTGACACTCTGGGAGGTCAAAGTGGGAGGATGGCTTGAGACCAGGAGTTCTAGGCTAGCCTGGGCAACATAGCAAGACCTTTTTTTCTACAAAAATAAACATTATAAAAAAATTAGTACACCTGGACTCCTTGCTAGTCAGGAGGCTGAAGCAGGAGGATCATGTGAGCCCAGGAGTTATAGGTTACAGTAAGCTACAATTATACCACTGCACTCTAGCCTGGATGACAGAGCAAGAAGATGTCTNGAAAAGAAAGAAAGGAGGAAGAAAGAGAAGAAAGAAAGAAAATGCAAATTGAAATGAATAAATTATTTTGAAAGCTTATTCCTTAAAGATCAGGCCTTTTAAAGCCTTATTTTGGTAATAATCCTACCAGTTCTCCAGTTTAGGGAAGTTAAACCACATTCTTGTTTATATGAATCTGGCAATAGTTAATTGATAAAGATACTATAATATCTTTATATACTTTATATGTGGACATCTCTATGTACATTAGAAGTTCATTGAAATAAAAAAACATATTATTTTTTCTGTGAAAACAAAGTATACCTTTTAGATTGAATGTTAAAATTATGTTCATTGGTCTGTAAACGATCCCTATTTAAATGCTGTCTGGAGGCAGCACTTAACATTATGAAAGGAACTTCAGATATGCTTTCAAAGATTAACTTTCAACTCAATGATCCATTGTGAGGTCTTATTGCTCCACATAATAATAGACTCTACCTTATTGGGTCATTTGTTAAAATCATACCACTTAATTTGGTGCAATGCCACTTGTAGTTATTACTCAACCTCAGCCAGGCCTTCCATGAGTTCATCATTCCTCTCATTCACTCCTACTTAACTCCCTAGCTTATTCTTTACAACAGATAATCCGAACATTTTACACTCATTGCAAATTCATAACTGCAGTTCGGTGCTTGCACGCTCAGCTGACTTTGCCTCCTACTTCAGTGATACAATCAATGGCAACTAATGTGGATTTCTGCCCTTTGTAAACCTCTCTGACTTCACAGATTATTCCTGCTCACCCTCTCTTCTATCTCTCTTCTTCTCTTTCTTCCCCACCATGCTACCATTCTATCTTCTTTCCAGACAACTTTCTAGCAAACACTGTATTTTAACACCATATATAATTCCCAAACTCCCCTATCATTGGAAAGGTCACTTATGACCATTTTGTTAAAATCAGTTGTGGTCCTTTCTTATTTTCATACAACCCAGCTTGCCATTGAATAGCTTTGGCATCAAATATGGCTTGGAGGCTTTTAGTCTCTGTCACCATGATTTCTGTTACCACTCCCCACCCGGCTCAAGTTATACTCAACACAATGCAATCTAGATAAAATGGTATTCTTCCTCTAAAATACAGTGAAAAGGCTAATCTGTCAATTAGCTTCCCTTCTTATTGCTAAGCACCTGGTACATGAAATTCTGTAGGCATTAGAACTGCAGTATTTGATATTGAAGGATGTCTACTTCTGGAAAATCTTTCTTGCCCCAAGATGAAGCTCCCTTCTATTTCTCTTCCTGAGTGCTCACCTTATATGACTCTTTTGTCTCTGCTAGTCCCCATACTTAAGCTTTCTCTTAGGATCTAGCCAGGGCTCTTTGCTGTCCTGGGGTAATTTCATTCATTCCTTTGGCTCCAGTGATCACTTTTCTCCTAATCTCTCTTACATTGTCAGCTCAAAGTTTAAACTCACTTTCTTTTAAATTAACCCCTAAATTCACACAGGAGATTATGTAACTATAGGTGTTCTTTAAAACACACATGACTTATGTGAGTATCTATAAAAGAAAATAAAATACATTTTATGTAGCAATGCTCTCCATGAATTTAATCTGGTTCTCATTTTATTCAAGAGCTATTGAGTTTGTATGCAAGTATTCTCAAAATCTTCTGCAAACATCTGGATTTTTTTTCTTCAGGAATCCCTAACACAAAGTCAAGAAATACACTTAAAGTGTGTGGGCTAGGTAGCCAACTGATGTCCTATTTAATCTAGAACATGATAAGTGTTGTGTATCTTGTACCACGACTCACATGAATTACAACTGAAGAGAATGGAACTTCTGATAGCTTAAAGAAAGAAACCATTATTTTGATAAGGATCAAAGAACTTTCCTTAATCTCTAAACAGGGAGCAAATTTCACTGTGATAATCTTGTTTTGAGATTGCTGATTATCTGATTTGTGGGAAATTAATCAGCTTATTTTGTCTTTTATACAGAGAAACAAGCTTATTGCTCATGTCTAGGTGAAGAGAGTACCTAACAATAGTAGCATCAGTGACTACTACTGTGATGATTTTAGGTGCTAAATGATGGCACTATACTGGGATCTTTAAATGTTTTCTTATTTAATCCTCACACTGGTCCAAAGAAGACTCTATTATTATCCCTAATTCATAAATAAGAAAACCGAGATTAGAAGATCACTTGCCAAAATTATCCACCTAGTAAGTGGCAAAGCCAGAATTTGAATTCGAATCTGACTAATTTGAAAACCTGATGTTCTTATCTAGCTATGGGATAAAGAACATAGAATTATGTATCTAAGAAGACTCTCATTTCAGCTCTGCCATTATTTACTGTGTTACTCCGAGCAAATTACATAAACTCAATAGGCCTTAATGTGTGTACACACAGAGACTGAACTAAGGCCCCTTAATGTTCTCAGTATTTTCAACTTCTTATTTGTCTCAATTTTATTCTTCAGATCTGTAGAAATAGAGAAGAACTTCAGGCCGGTGTCAATTCATGGGTGATTTACAAAGAAAAGCTGATTCTATACCTTATACATACAATGCAATAAGGCTCAGATATACAATGGTGAGCAAAATAGGTACACACACACACACACACACACACACACCTGCCATCTCTATGTTAAAAGTCAGATCATGGGCTGGGACCCTGTACTAGTTGGTCTAGTAATAGCCTAACCATTAACTGCTACCACCTTCCTAGAATATGTGTTTAGGAGTTTCCTTACATTTCAGCATTAGATTTCTGAACATATCTTCAAAATAAGTAAGCAAAACTAAGTCTGTGGTACTAGACTCTTGTCTGGATCATGCCCTCTTGAAAGTTACGCTGACAAAATTCTTTCTCATTTAATGAGGAAGAATAATTTTCTTCCTCCCTGCCTCACCATCTTCATTTAAATGATAATTCCTTGGGCAGCTTTGTAATGATGTATTCCCTATTCAAATGATTAAAATTATTAAAGTCTTGAAAATATGACACATGATAAGTTCATTCCTACCAAATATATTTAAGCATTTTGAAGAAAAGTAGTTCTATTAATTCAATTTTCATTTATCTTTCCTCCAAAAACTGCTTATATTAAAAATTATTTACAATGTATAACAAAATCATCTAAGTTTTCTAGATATAATTTCTATACTCTTTAATTTTAGTACCTATAGAGGAAAGAAGCATGAAATATTCCTTTTTAAGGAAATAATATAAACTTTAAAATTGTTATTATTTTAGAAAATATAAAATTATGAAACTGATCACAGTCAAACTAAGATTGAGAGCAACGCAGAATAGCTTTTGTAACATTTTTTTAACCCATTAGAAAGATAAACAATATAAAAGCTAAATGGTGGGATGAATAATTACAAGAAGAGCAATCCCATGGCTGCTTTTATTCCCTGGGGATAATGATAGTAAGGAAAAGGAGAAATCGACCCAGATTTACAGACTTTTACTAACAGTGTGCAGGCTTGGCATGAGAGAGAATATTGAAGAGATCCAGCCACAAGAGATTGTCAGCACCCAATGAGCCACTATTTCTCATGGAACTGCACTGAGCCCTCAAGTATGTGAAACCGTCCACCGAGTGCAAGGCGACAGCCCACCTAAGACTAAGGGCAGCGCAAGAGAGCAGAGAAAGCTTCCTACCCTCAGGAGTCTTAGGAGGTCTGCATCTCTCCAGGGCCAAGGCCTGCTGCAGGCTGTGTTGGGACAGCCAATTTCCACCTCTCTGCTGTCTTTGCCAATTACGTTGCAGAAGCCTGCTGNAAAAAAAAAAAAAAAAAAAAAAAAAAAAAAATTGCTGAATCTGTTTTGTTAAATTTTTTAATGAAATAAAATGGAGAAAAAAATCTCTACTTAATAGGTCGCTGACTATGGCTCTCCAGAGTTGTAAGGTGGCTTTCTGCAACTGAAGCAATATCTGGAGTAACTAAGAGCTGATGGGTACTCATTCATTGCACACTCAGCAGATGAGACAAGCCCTTCCTTGAAACAGAATCTGAACAGTACATCTCTGTGTCTACCACACATAAGATTACTCATATTTTTCTGTCTTCTTATGTTCCTTTTTTTCCTTAGATTTTCCCCTTTACCTAAATTCTCAAATTATTAATATAAAATCATTCATAATATTATCTTTTATTTTCTGAAAAATATGTAGAGTTCTGTCATACCTTCCTAATATTGTTCGTGTGTGGTGGGGGAGGGGGGCAGGAGGTGAGTGTGTGGCCTTTCTTTTATTTTCTAGGATTTCATCACAATAAGTTCACCAACTTTATTTTTCAAAGGACCCATGGATGGCTTTGTGGAGACCATCATATTTTTTCCACTAATTCTATTCTTAAAGTTATTACATTCTTTCTTCTAATTTCTCTGCTTTTAATTGACTTTTCTTCTAAATTCTTGAAATGCATGCTTACTATTGACTATTGAGCTGTTTGTTTATTTACTGATTTTGTCTAATCTACATATTTAGGTCTATATGTTTTTTCTCTCAGCGAAGTTTTAGGTTTATCCAACAAATGTTGCTATATTGTATCTTAGTTATAATTAAATTAAAATAGTTTCTAACTTCTACTATGATTTCTTCTCTGCTCCATGGGGTATTTAGAAATTTCTAAATATGATTTCTAAGTTGTAGGTTTGTTTTTTCTTTTTTTTTTTTATTATACTTTAAGTTCTAGGGTACATGTGCATAACGTGCAGGTTTGTTACATATGTATACTTGTGCCATGTTGGTGTGCTGCACCCATCAACTCGTCAGCACCCATCAATT
>NW_016815631.1:278794-349188 GCF_001698545.2 Rhinopithecus bieti | reverse complement strand
TTCCCAGGTGTTGTGTGTCTCAGTTCCCCGGGCTAGGAAAAGGGGTTCCCTTCCTCCTTGCGCTTCCCAGGTGAGGCAATGCCTTGCCCTGCTTCAGCTCTCGCTGGTCGGGCTGCAGCAGCTGACCAGCACCGATTGTCCGGCACTCCGCAGTGAGATGACCCCAGTACCTCAGTTGAAAATGCAGAAATCACCGGTCTTCTGTGTCGCTCACGCTGGGAGTTGGAGACTGGGCTGTTCCTATTCGGCCATCTTGCTCCGCCCCCAACGCCAGCTTGTAGGTTTTTTAACTTACCTTTTTGATACTGATTGCTAGCTTAATTGCAATATGATTGACACATACTCTGATTTAAATATTTTGAAATTGAGACTTACTTTATATCTCAGCAGATGTTCAATTTTTATGAATGTTTCATGAGTACTTGAATAAAATATATGCTCTAGTATTTGGTTGTAGCAATCTACATATGTCAGGTAGATCAAGATTATTAATTATGTGCTTCAAAATTTTTTTGAAATTTTAGTTTTTGTCTGCTTCTTTTTATCACTTTCTGAGAGTGGTATGTAAAACTCTATCAGGAGTCAACATTTGTCTATTTCTCCTTGTAGTATTGTCATATTTGTTTCATACATTTTGAGGTCGTATTACTAGACAAAATCAAATTTAGAATTTCTGTATGTGATAGATGAATTAAACTAGTCACTGTAAAGGATATTTTGTATTTGTAGTTTTGTTCTGTGCTTTGTACCATATTAACACAGATACATCAGATTTCTTGTGACAAATAATTGCATGGTAATTTTTCCATCATTTTACTTTCCACCTGCTAGTATTTTTATGTTTTAGTTGTGTCATTTGTAAGCATCATACTGTGGGACTTTTCAGTATGATAATCTGTCTTAGAGAATTTAGTTCACTTACATTAATGTAATTGCAGATTTATTTGCTTATATATGTACTTTATTCTTTGCTTACCGTCAGTCTTATGTTTTTATAAAAAAGATTTCTGTCTTATTGTTACTTAATTATTTTAATTATTTCATTTTCCCTGTACATTAACCTAGAAATTTTATATTATTTTCCTTTCAATGGTTACATTCAAGATTCAAACATGCATCCTTGAATTATCAAAATCTAATTTCATTGGTATTTGTATCTTCATTTGGTCATTTCATCTAATTTTATATACTTCTTGATTTAGTATATTTTAAAATGTAATTTAATATTCTATCTCACTCCCTTTCGTTTTCCTTCTTTCTCTATATATGTATGTGTATATATATATAGTATTTATATGTGTGTATATTTATATAACAGCTATATTGAGATAAAATTCACATACCACAAAAATCACCCATTTAAGGTATATAATTCAATAGTTTTAGTATATTAACAGTTATGCAACCAACACTGTAATCAATTTTAGAACATTTATCACTCCAAAAAGGAAACCCTATAGCCATTAGCAGTCACTCTTCATTTTTCCCCAAACCTTTCACTCTAGAAAACCATTAATCTACTTTGAGCTTATGTAGCTTTACCTATTCTGGATACTACACATAAAAGGGTACACAATATGTGGTCTTTTGTGACAGATTTCTTTCACTTAGCGTAGTTTTCAACGTTCCTTCAATCTATATTATGCAGTAGGACTTAATTCATTCTTTATGAATGAATAATACCATAGTATGTATTTATTACATTTTGTTTATCTGATCATTCATTGATGGGTCACGAATGACCATTAGTTTGTTTCCACACTTTCAGCTATTATGAATACACTACTGTGAACATTTGTGTATAAGTTTTTGTATGGGCATATATATGTAATTTTCTTGAGCACATGCCTAGGAGTAGAATTGCTAGGATATATGGTAATTCCATGTTTAAGACCTACCCAACTGCTTTCCACAGAAGTCAAGTCATTTTACATTCCCACAGGGAATATACAGGGGTTCCAGTTTCTGAATGTTCTTGTCAACCCCTGTATTCTGTTTTTTTGTTTGTTTGTTTTTTGTTTTTTGGATTTTTTTTTAAATTCTAGAATTAAATTCTAGAATCCACCTTAGTGGATATGAAGTGATCTTTTTGTGTGTGGTTTCGATTTGCATTTCTTCAATGACTAATTATGTTGAACATTTTTTTCATGTGCTTTTTAGCCATTTATATATATTCATTGGGGAAATATCTACATAGGTTCTTTTCTCATTTTCAGTTGGGCTATTTATCTTTTGTTGTTGAGTTATAAAAATTCTTATATATTTTGGATGCTAGATTATTTTCAGATATAATTTGCAAATATTTTCACCATTCTGTGGGTGTTCTTTATTCTTTCTTGATGATATCCTTTGAAGGTTTTAATTTTTTATTAAACCCAATTTACTTACATTTTCTTTTGTCGCTTTTGATTTTGCTGTTACAGCTAAGAAGGTTTGCTTTGCAAAAGGTCAGGAAGATTTATGCCTACATTTTCTTCTAAGAGTTTACTAGTTTTGGCTGTTACATTTAGGTCTATGATTAATTTTGAGTTGATTTTTATACATGATGTAAAGAGGGGTTTTGACTTCATTTTGTTGTCGTTCTGCATAATCACTTGTCCCAGCACCACTTGTTGCAAAGACCATTCTTTTCCCATTTAAATTTTTGGCAGGCTTGTTAAAAATCAATTTGATGTAAATATGAGAGATTATTACTAAACTCTTGATTCTGTGTCAATGATCTCTATGTCTGTACTTATACTAGTACCACATAGTCTTGATTACTGTAAATTTGCTATAAGTTTTGTAAATGGGAAGTGTGAGTCCTCCAATTTTGTTCATATTTTTCAAGATTGTTTTAACTATTCTGGGTCTTTTAAATTTCCATATGAATTTCAGAATTAGTTTGCTAATGTCTGCAAAGAAGCCATCTCTGATTTTGATAAGGATTGCATTGAATCTGCAGATCAGTTTGAAGATTATTGCTATTTTAAAACAGTATTATAACAATGTCAGAACAATAAGTCTTCTCATCCATTAACAAGAGAAATCTTTTATTTATTTAGATCTACTTTTTCTCAACAATGTTTTGTACTTTTTAAGAGTCTAACTTTTGCATTGCCTTAAATAATTTTGTTTCTAGGTATTTTATTCTTTGGGATAGCATTGAAAGTAGAATTTTGTTCTTAATGTGATTTTCAGATTTTTCATTGATTGTGTATAAAACTTCAGTGGATATTTGTATATCATCCTGTGTCCTGCAACTCTGATGGACTTAGTTATTAGTGATCAGCTTTTTTAGTGAATTCCTTGGAATTTTCTATATACGAGATCATGTCATCTGTAAATATAGTTTTACTTCTTTCCAATTTGGGTTCCTTTCTGTTTCTTTTTTTTTTTTTTTTTTTGACTGTTGCCCTGGCTAGAGTCTTTAGTGCACTGTAGAACAGAAGTGTTGAGAGGAGACATCCCTACCTTGTTTCTGGTCTTAGAAAACAAAGGTCACTTTGACTATTGTTATTATATGTTTGCTAGTAATTTTTTGAGGATTTTGCATCTATGTGATATTGGTCTATAGTTTTATTTTTTGTGTGTAATATCGTTATCTGGTTTTGGTATCAGGATAATACTGGCCTTATAGTATAAGTTTTAAAGTGTTCTTCCTTTTCTATTGTTTTGGAAGAGTTGGTGGAAACCTGATATCAGTTTTGTTTTGTTTTGTTAATTTGGTAGAATTCAGATTCACCGGTGTAACCATCTTGTTCTGGTCTTTGTAGTTTTTAAATTCCTAATTCAATTTCTATACTTGCTATAGGTCTATTCAGATTTTCTGCTTCTTTTTTAGTCAGTTTTGTACCTTGTGTCTTTCCAGGAATTTATCTATTTTATCTAAGTTATCTAATTCATTGGCATACAGATTTTAATTTTATTCCTTATAATGTATTTATTTGTGTTAATTTGGTTGTAATGTCCCATTTTTCACTTTTGATTTTATTATTCTTTCTTTTTCTCTTGCTCATAATCGCCTAATAGTGTGACAATTCGGTTGACTTCTCAAAGAATCAACTTTTAATTTCATTGATTTTTCTCTATTGTTTTCAATTTTATATTTTTATCAACTTGTACTCTAATCTTTATTATTTCCTTCCTTCCGCTTGCTTTTATTCCGGTGTTTTATGGTTGAAAACCAGACTATTGACTTAACACTTTTCTTCTTGAATATTGACATTCACAGACACGTTCTCCTCTGAGCACGGCTTTAGCTGCACCCCGGAATTATTGGTACAGTGTGTCTCCATTTTCACTTCTCAAGTATTTCCTATTTTCCTTTTCATTTCTTTGACTTATTGGTTATTTAGAAGTGCACTGTTTAATTTCTTCATATATTTGAATTTCTGAAATTTCTGTTATTCATTTGTAATTGTATTCCATTGAGGGCAATCTTTGTTTGATTTCAGCCATTTTACATTTATTGGGGTTTAACGGCTTATCATCCAAATTCCATTGTAATTTAGAGCTCCCTCTGTCTTGAATATCTTGACATTCTATTTTTTTAAAAAGACAGTTACTTTGGTGAGGGCTTAGGAGCTCTCTGTTCTTATGCTGTTGTTTCACCTGGGTAAAATGTCTGAGTCCTGCTCTGGAGCTGGAGGCAGGGGCAATGACCCACTTCTCTTGCAGTGGCACTTCTGCTTTATAATCAGGACACTTTGTGGGGGAGGTAGCCTCTGGTGTCTTACATTAACTCTCCAGATGTGGACCTCTGACCTATGAGCAAGTTGGGGAGGGAGCATGGATGAGGACAAGGTAACTGAGGCCACAACATTCTTGGCCTGAGTGAGGTTCTTGGGCTAGAGCCACTACTCTATAAGTTGGAACTGGATAGAGAAAGCAAATCTGCAACTGGAACTAAGGCAGATGAGAAATGCTTGCAGACTGTCTTTGCCCAAAAGATACCATAGCTTGGGACTGAGAGACACGGAAACTCTGTTTTCTTGGTCACACCCATCCAGAGTTGATCTTCTGTCACACTGAGATGTCAGAGGATAGAGAGAGGTGTAGGCTGTGGCTCAAGAACCATAGACTCCCATTGTTCTTACCAAGATTTAGTAGAAAATTGCTCTATGTTTTTGGAATAAATTTCAGAGGCTTTTATGAATGCAACTTTTAAAATATAATTTTCACCAATTATAGTTGTTTCCCTGGAAAGCAAGTCTATGGAGTTTCTCATGGCACTATTCTGGAAATGGATCTCTCACTGTATATTGAAACACAGTGTTATTGTTACTACTTTTTAACACTGCCAGTATTCATTTAGATATACCATTTTCCTTCCCAGCTTCTATCAAGTATCAGTTTATTTCTCCAAACACTCTTTTATATTTACTTCAGTGCAAGTCTTCTGATGACAAATATTCTGTTTTTTCTTTGTCTTAAATGATTTTATTTCATTGGTTTTTGTAGGATATTTTAAAAGTAGATAGCAAAACATTGTTAGCATTATTGTTTTCAACATTTTGACAGTATCTTCACTGTCTTCTGGATTTCACAGTTTTTGTTGAGATACCAGCTGTCAGTCCAATCTTATTTTTTTCTTGCAAGTTAATGCTACATTTGGCCTTAACCATGAACATCCAAATTTTATTATTATTTTCTGCCTTTCTCATTTATGATTTATCTCCATGAGTTTACAATTCAAAAAATTACATCATTCAGTAGCAATATCTTTAACTGTAAAAGCAACAGCAATATTTGTAAAAGATACAAGGAACTATAAGCTCTGGAAGGAAGGAGAATGTCCCTCATAGCATTCTCAAATTAGGATAAATTGAGAGAGTTTAATAAAATGAAAATGTATTGGTAGGGTGTAAGGACACCATGAGAGATACAGTTGCAGTACCACCAGGGATGGTAATTGCAGAGTTGTTACTACCCTAGAAAGGAAGTGGTTATAGGAACCTTAGAGGATTGAGTTCTAGCTACCTTGAGAAGAACACAGCTTTCCCTGTAGAAGGATACAGCTAGCTTGAAGGCATCCCACAGGGAGCAAGACCAAGAATAAATAAAATCTAATCTTACAACTTTGAAGATCATTTGTCATTCTCTCTAGTTTCCTTTAGGTAATTTTGTTTGTTTTGTGTTTATGTTTTTGAGTGTTCTCATAAGTGTGATTTTCTTTGTTTTGATGCTGCTTGGAGTTTACAGGGTTTTGTGAATCTTGATGTCATCAGTTTTAGAAAGTTATTTGTTCACATATTCCTTATGTTTCCTCTATTACTTTTTCTTCTGGAATTCAAATTCTATTTTATACCCTAACTGTTAATATATCCCCTATACTCCTTACTTTGTTTTGTATATTTTCCATTCTTTTGTTTCTCCCCCATTCTAGATATTTTATTTTAACCAACTTTCTCTTTACTTATTCTGTTTATATGTGTGTAAACTGTTGTTAAACCTGCTATCTCCTTAACCTATTGAGATCTAAGTTATTGTACCTTTTAGTTCTAGAATTTTCATTAGTTTCTTTATGATTTTCAGTTCTTTGTCAAGTTCTCAAATAACCTGTGTCTTTTAAAGTATGTTCTTGGCTGGACGCAGTGGCTCACGACTGTCATTCTAGCACTTTGAGGGGCTGAGGCAGGCAGATCACCTTAGGTCAGGAGTTTGAGACCAGCCTGGCCAACATGGTGAAAACCCGTCTCTACTAAAAATATGAAACTTAGCCGGGCATGGTGGCGGATGCCTGTAATCCCAACTTTGGGAGGTTGAGGGAGGAGAATTGCTTGAACCCAGGAGGCAGAGGTCACAGTGAGCCGAGATCATGCCACGGCACTCAGCCTGGGCAATAGGGTAAGGCTCTGTCTCAAAAATAAATACATAAATAAATAAATAATAAAGTGTGTGCTTGATAACTCCATATTTTGGATCCTCTGTATTTTTAATTCTGTTATCTTCCATTATCTATTATTTCTCATATTTTTACCACATTGTCTTGTCTCCTTTTTTTCTGGTATGGGACTGTATATGAAGAGTTGTAAAAAAAAAAAAATGAAGCCTAGGATAATGTCGTCTTAATCTAGAGAAGGTTTGCCTTTGCTTCTGGTAGACAGTCTGAGCCACTAGCAGCCACAGATCATTTTGATCAAATTTTAGGAACTGAGACTTTTTGAAGCTGGGCTTTAGTAGGTTTCACAGCTGATTTCTTTCTGGTTCACACTTACAAATAAGACAGAGTCCATCAGAATCTCCATCTAAAGTTGCACTTTTTATTAGAGCTCCTCATCTTTGGCAGATGCTGAAGAGCAATCTTTGGTCTCTTAGCTCAGAAAGCTTTAAAATGTCTACTCAATGTCTCACTCTCTCAAATGTTTCTTCTGGTTTAGCAGATGCTTCTTGCAGAAAAGCTATCCCCAGATGTCTGGCTCATTTACCTGGATTTTCTTCCTCCAAAGGGCTTAAGACCTGTAATTTCTCATGCTTTGCTAGCTCTGTTAGGTATTCAAGCAGATGATTTTTATATTTTGTCCCTCTTTTTTTCCTTTATGATTTTATTATTATTTTTTAAATTTCCAACATTTATCTTAAGTTCAGTGAAGAGGGAGAGGATCAGGAAGAATAACTAGTCTTTCTTTTCTTATGTGCTCAGCAAGGGGGCTATTCTACAACACATTGTCAGCCATTCCTCAAAACAGAAACTCTGCAATCTGACTTCCAAACTCAACATAAGCAATATCTTTAAAAACCTAAAAATAAACTAACAAAAAAATCAGTGACTTCATGATACATTTAAAATAAAATCTAACTACCTAATTATTAGTATTTCTACAAGGTCCCACAAAAGCTGGACACAGCTTGTTTATTCAAACTTAACTAATGTCCCCTGAACTCACTGACTCCTACAAGATCAGCCTTTCTGTTCCTCATACACACCAAAGAAGCTCCTGTCACTCAGTCTTTGCATTTATTGTTCATCTTGGAACACTACTACCAGAGCTTTCCAAATGATTTATTCCTACAAATCCTTATCTTTGCTCAAATAGTTCCTCCTCAAAACATCCTAGCCTGCCCACCCAACTTAAGAGACTTCCCCACTCCCTCCTCTCTGTTATGAATAACACCATCTTTACTTGTTATACTGCATTTACTACAATCTGTAATTATCTTTACTTTTATTAGATTTTTATTTTAACATAGACAGAACTTTGTGAATCACTGTTGTGTCTTTAACACTAAGAATAACGCCTGGTACAGAGTAACTACTCATTAATATTTATTTAAATAAATGAATTATGGCCCATGACTATAAGTAAATTCATTATGTTCTTTGACCCTCTTTTCACCTTTTATTTTAAGTGGTGGTGATCATCATCCTAATACCTGCCATAACTGGTTGATAAAATACTAAACATGAAAATATCTGATGCCTACAAGATATTCAATAAATTTTTTTTTTTGCCTCCCTTTTTTTTTACTCTTTCCTTTTTCCAGGTAGTTACTGAATGATAAAATAAACACCACTTTATTTTTTGGCACAATCTATTATTCCCCTGAGGAGTCTAGTAAGGGTTCACTACTAATGCAACGTATTTATAGAATGGGGCCGGGAGCTTTCAAATTTCCCTGGAAAATACAGGATTTTTTCTTTTGGTGATTTCTCCTTGGTCTTGATAAAAACCTCCTTGATCCTTGAAAATAAATGTTTGCATAAGTGAAAAAAAAGAAATAAAATAAATATTTATCTGATTTGAGTTTGGCATTAATTTGTGTATAGCAACTGTATTGGAAATAGAGCAAAATGCTTGCCTTTGCTGTGAGTCCATTACTGTCACCTCCTGTTCCCTAGTCACTATCTAATTAAGGCATTGCCCGGATTTTATGTCCTAGAAGTGAGGTAGACAGAATTTATTTACTGCAGGACCCCTGGCTACATGATGGTTAAATGATCTGAATACATGTGGCTACTTACTAAATATGATTTGACTATTGTTTATTAGTGTTGAGACATTTTGGAACTTCAATTCCCATGTATTCCATTATTTCTGTTCTTAGATTTTTAATGAACAAGCACTTCACCAAGTAGATCTCATTAGCACAGACATATCAGGATTGGTAGATTTGTTCTATACTTCATTCCATGGGGGAACAGTACGACCACATTCTGCAGAGGTTGGCAGGGCTCTGGTCTGCTGCCATTGAGTTATAGAATATAAGATAATGCATGCATAATAGATTAGCAATTTGAAACAGTTCCTTCTTGATTTTATATATCCATAATACGTTAAACCTTGTTCCAGGAGAAGTCTTTCTATTAAGGAGGACTCAATTTATTCCATCAAATTATCTTCACTACCTGTATCTGGCATTAGGAACAAGAAATTCTTACTTATTAGGATCTCACACTAAAATTCTGTGCATTCTGTTTTGCTTGTAGATAGCAGAGTGACTACAATTTCTTGTGTTTAAATACTTTGTGACCCCATTAGAGAGAGAGCACCGAACAAAAATATTCTGTGTGTCATAAACAGTCATTATTTCTAGCACATACTGAAAATTACCAGTATCAATAAGGATATGAAAACCTTCAAATTAAAGTCGCAAGCTAAAACACAGTAAATAACCACTCTTTTTACAACAAATGTGAGGCTATGAGTCTATCAAATGTGAAACTGTAAGAACTGCATACACTATGAAGTTTAATATGTCTTGAGAATTTCCTTTTAGGTAGGCACATTGCTTATAATGTGTTCACTAGAACTACATTATAATTAGAAATATTTGAAAACTCCAGCTCTTGATGGAGTATATATCTAATAGTATTAATTGATTTTGACATTATTAATGAATTTATTCTGCTAAAGCAAATGCTGCTTTTGAAGTGAAAGACATGGTTTTAAATTTCAATAGTTATCTTAGAGACACATAAAACTGGCAAATGCAGATGCCTTTGAAAGTTCCTAATCACATAACCTGAGTTATTAATTAGGTCTTCTTTTTTGAACAACTTTAGTTATTGTTTTATAGACTACATTTCATTTTTGCAGCTGCTGTATTGGTTTGTATTTTCATCACAACTGAACAAATATTTATTTGTGAATCTTCTCGCTAGCAATGTATTTCACAAAAATTCTCTTGTGCATTTAAAATGTTTGATGTAGTTTCCAGTAAACCATAGTTATTAAATCTAAAATAGTGGATGAATTGCTTATATTCATCCCTTTATCATTCCTTCATTTATTCTTTAGTCACGAATTCATTTATAGTAACATTCTCTACCTCTTGAGGCTTTTATTTTTTATTATTTATTTATTTATTTTGATACAGAGTCTCACTCTGTCGCCCAGGCTGGAGTGCAGTGGTAGCATCTTGGCTCACTGCAACCTCTGCCTCCCAGGTTTAAGTGATTTTCCTGCCTTAGCCTCCTGAATAGCTGGGACTACAGGCGCACGCCACCACGCCCAGCTAAATTTTGTATTTTTAGTAGAGAAGGGGTTTCACCATATTGGTCAGGCTGGTCTTGAGCTTCTGACCTCGTGATCAGCCCATCTCAGCCTCCCAAAGTGCTGGGATTACAGGCATGAGCCACCGCGCCCGGCCACCTCTGAGGTTTTTAATCACATAAAACATGTATATGGGTTTAGAATAGTACCAGCATGTAATCAAAGCTCAGTAAACATTAGTTGTTATTATTATTATTATTATTATTAATTTAATTATTCAAACAATTGTTAGAATCCATTATGGACAGGTAGATGCTATGTAAAAATGATCAGTAAGACACATAAATATTTACACCTATGAAACAGATTCCATGGATAACCAACTGTACAAACATAAGTGTGTGCTGGGTAAGATGCTTTCCTATTAACCATGCCAGCAAAACACATAAACATAAAATGTCAAGCCCTTTTCAAAAATATCTCATTAGTAACATGTCTCCTTTTCTTAAAAACTAAGAATTCAGGGATTTAACAAAAGTTTTAGAGCTGTTTTCAATCATCGTAGTCTCTACAATAGAATGAACCCTACAGTGAGAGCTAGGGAAGTTGGTTCTAGCTGATAGCAAGTTGTCTGTATGACCTTGGGTAGGTCATTGAAACTTAGTGGGTCATGATATCTTCACTTGTAAAACGAAAAGCAAATATCCGGAAGATAAGGTCCAGGAATTTGCTGTTTAAGAACGCTCCTTAGGTGCTTTGATTACTAAAACCTAGCCAGCCAGTGTTACAAGGACTGCTAGCAATTCTCCTAAATCTTTTACACTGACAAGAACTTGAAAAACCAGTGAATGAGTAGATGATATGGTTCTGCTTTTTTGTGCAGTATATAAATGTTACATCTAGAAAGCCCCTAGTCTTAAGATGAGTGTTATTAATGCATTTGTCAATTAGACATTACTTTGGATTCAAAAAGGCATCAATTAAAATAACATCCATTTTGTGGCAATTAGACATGTCAGTTCTGCAGCTCAGTGTGAATGACTTTACAATCTCATAATTTTAATATCAATCTCAAAACAAAGGAAGCTTTGGCCATGAGAGGAGGAAATACAATTTTGAACTGCAGAGTGCAGATGAGATTTTCAGAGGCATTGTGACAGCCAAGGGGTAGAGTCAGGTATCCAGGTACTTGGTAGACAAAGAAGAAATTTTTGAAACTGAGACTTGATGTCAGAAAGAAGATGGGAATGCAGAATCTGTTCATCTGCTCATTTATTCCACAAATAGTTACTGAATTCTGGCATTATGCTAGCCACAAGTTTGCAGCACATGCAATTATAATATAGTCCTCAGTCTTAAAGTGATTAGAGCTTACTGACCAGCAATTCCCACTTTAAAAATTTGGCCTAGATCATGGTTAAACTGTTAAGCACCTTTAAAAATTATCTTACCAGGCCGGGCACAGTGGCTCACACCTGTAATCCCAGCACATTGGGAGGTCGAGGAGGGTGGATCATGAGGTCAGGAGATCGAGACCATCCTGGCCAACACGGTGAAACCCCATCTCTACTAAAAGAAATACAAATAATTAGCCAGGTGTGGTGGCAGGCACCTGTAGTCCCAGCTACTCGGGAGGCTGAGGCAGGAGAATGGCGTGAACACAGGAGGTGGAGTTTGCAGTGAGCCAAGATCGCACCACTGCACTCCAACCTGGGCGACAGAGTGAGACTCGGTCTCAAAAAAAAAAAGAAAGAAACAATTATCTTTCCTTTGTAATTTGATAAGACTAATTTATTCCAAAGTTTAGTTTCAGTGATAGTATCCTTCATGACCTTTGCCAAATCACATATAATCTCCATGATGATTTACTTTATATATTTTTCTTTGTATCAACTTGCTATTTATACCTAAAAATAATTGAGACAGCCAGGTGGGAGGCAGTCCCTGGAGAAACTCCAACCAGCCTCCCCACTGAGGTGGCGCCTCAGGAAGTTCATGCCCTTTGCAGTTGGGTGGAGCTTGGCCCCTCCTCTTCCTGTGTGAAACCTAGGATTGCAACCCTCTGGCAGGAAGCACTGTAGCGGAGGGTTTCTCCCTTGTTTTTTCCCCCTTTTCACCCAACAAAACCCTGCTTTACTCACCCTTTAAACCATCTGCGAACCTAAATTTTCATGGCCATGGGCCAAACAAGAATTTCATCTTTAGCTGAAGTAAGGAAAAGTCCTGCAACACAATTATTTAAAATATAAAGTTTAAATCAGTACCATAAGTAAGAAAGTAATACTGTTTGCCATAAATGTATGGTAACCATAAAAATAAATACAATGAAAACCAAATAATACCATTGAGTCATACTTAGATGCAATTTCCTGATCAGTGGTCAACAATGGCTTTCATGTTTTTAAGAATGGGTACTAGCAATCATTAGAAAGGTGTTAAAGATATATTTTCAACAAATTGTTGCTTTCTCCTTAACCCAAAGTACCCAAAAACAACAACAACAAAAAATCAAGTTACTAATGCTAATTCAATTATACATTATGCATAATAGGGAGAACACTAGGTTTAACAAATACAAAATTTCCTAACAGACTCTAAAACTAAACATTGACATTAAAATATATCCCCATACACAGGAACCCCCAAAATCTCGCTCTCGCCTGCCTGCTCTCTTGCTTACTTGCTCTTTCACTTGTCCCCTCCTCAAGGATCCAAGGTGCTCTGACCACAGCCTGCAGCTGGGATGGGAGACAGAGGAAGTGGCTTAGGGAAAATGAGACTGCGGTGCTGGTGGTAGGAAGATGTTGGGCAGGGACAAGCAGCAGGAGCAAACTATCGCTGAGGACGCGGTCATGACCAAGTATCAGATGGGTGGGTGACATCGCCAACTGGGTACTTTGGTCCTTGGTGGAAGCATCCAGCTCAGGTGTGTGGTTACTGAGCCTGTGTGAGGAAGGTGATGCCATGATTATGGCAGAAACAGGGAAAATCTTCAAGAAAGAAAAGGAAATGAGGAAAGGTATCGCTTTTCCCACCAGCATTTTGGTAAATAACTGTGTGTGTCACTTCTCTCCTTTGAGGAGTGACAAAGACTGTATTCTCAAAGAAGGTGACTTGGTAAAAATTGACCTTGGTGTCCATGTGGATGCCTTCATCGCTAATGTAGCTCATACTTTTGTGGTGGATGTAGCTCAGGGGATCCAAATAACAGGGCAGAAAGCAGATGTTATTAAGGCAGCTCACCTTTGTGTTGAAGCTGCCCTATGTCTGGTCAAACCTGGAAACCATAACGAACAAGTGACAGAAGCCTGGAACAAAGTTGCTCATTCATTTAACTGCATGCCAGTAGAAGGTATGCTGTCACACCAAATGAAGCAGCATGTCATTGATGGTGAGAAAACCATTATCCAGAACCCTGCAGAACAGCAGAAGAAGGACCATGAAAAAGCTGAATTTGATGTTTTCATCAGCATAGGAGAGGGCAAGGGCAAGGATGCAGAGCTACTATTTACAGAGGAGCCACTTCTAAATAATACAGACTACAAATGCAAACTTCACACACCTTCTTCAGTGAAGTGGAAAGGTGTTTTGATGCTGTGTCACTTACTTTAAGAGCATTTGAAGATGAGAAGTAGGCTTGGATAGACATGATGGAGTGTACCAAGCATGGACTGCTGCAACCATTTAATGTTCTCTATCAGAAAAAGGGTGAATTTGTTGACCAGTTTAAATTTGCAGTTCTGCTCATGCCCAGTGGCTCCATGCTGATGAGCAGTGGTCCCTTTGAGCCTGACCTCTACAAGTCTGAGATAGAGGTCCAGGATCCAGTGCTAAAGACCCTCCTACAGAATTCTTCAAGCTGAAAAACCCAGAAAAAGAAAAAAAGAAGGCCTCCAAGGCTGCAGAGAATGCCACCAGTGAGGAAACATTAGAAGAAAAGGAAGCTGGCAACTGGGGTGGGGCCTTCTCCCCAGATTGCTGCTCCTGCCTCATCCACTTCCCACTGTATCCCAGGCTCTGTGAAGTGCAGTTCTTCTTCTCCACCTGGGACCACCCGCAAAGCGGGGGTCTCCTTGACCCCATCCCAGTTCCCCAACCCACCCCCTTCCAGCAACAACCAACTCCAACTGACTCTGGTTTTGGGAGGTGAGGCTTTCCAACCACAAAAGACTACTTTAAATGAGAAAAAGAAATTGAATAATAAAAGCAGGAGTCAAAACCAAAAAAAAAAAAAAAAGAAAGAAAGAAACTTCCACAGATTCAACAACAAAAAAATGTCTTAGAACAACAGGAAGACTTCTTGGAACTATTAAGTGATTATACCAAGGTTGCAGAATACAGGTAAATACGCAAACATCAATCACTTTCCTATATATGAGCAAGGAACAAGTGGAATTTCAAATTAAAATATATCATCTACATTAACAACAATACTGTGAAACACTTAAGTATAAATCTAACAAAATATGTTCAAGATCTATATGAAGAAAATGACAAAACTCTGATGAAAGAAATTAAAGAACTAAATGCAGGGATATTCCATGTTTATTACTAGAAAGACTCAATATGATTTTTCCCAACTTGGTCTATAGATGTAACGTAATGCCAATCAAAATCTCAGCAAGTTATTTTGTGGTTATCAAAAAACTAATTATACATTTTATGTGAAGACGTAAAAGACCCAGAATAGCCAAAACAATATTGAAGGAGAACAAAATTGGGACTACTTGACTTCAAGACTTATTATAAAGTTACAGTACTCAAGACAGTATGCTATTGCAAAAAGAAAAAAAAAAATAGCCTGGTGCAGTGGTTCATGCCTATAATCACAACACTTTGGGAGGCAGAGGCAGAGGGATTGTTTGAGGCCAGGAGTTTGAGACCAGCCTGGACAACATAGTGAGACTCTGTCTCTACATAACAATTAAAAATTAGCTATGTATGGTGGCTTGCAACTGTAGTCCCAGCAACTCAGGAGGCTGAGGTAGGAGAAGAGCTTGAGCCTAGTGGTTTGAGGCTGCAATGAGCTACGATTATGCTGTCTCACCACTGCACTCAAATCTGGACAACAGAGTGATACTCTGTCTCTAAATAATAAAAATTTAAAAAGACAAATAGTTTAATGGAACATAACATAGAGACCAGTTAGAGACAAGGAATAAGCTCACACAAATGTCAACTGATCTTTGGCAAGGAAACAAAGACAATACGATGGAGAAAAGATAGTCTTTCAACAAATAGTGCTGGAGAAATAGGACATCTACATGCAAAAAAAAATTTTTTTAAAGGAATCTAGGCACAGACTTCACATGCTCCACAAAAATTATTTTGAAATGAATCGTAGATGCAGATGTAAATGTAAAATGCAAAACTACAAAACGATAACACAGGAGAAAATTTACATGACCTTTGACTTGGTAATGACTTTTATATGTAATACCAGGGGCATGATCCATTAAAGAAATAATTGATAAGATGAACTTCATTGAAACTGAAAACTTCTGCTCTGCAAAATGCGCGATTAAAAGAATTAGAAGACAAGCCACAGACAAGAAAGCATTTGCAAAAGTCACAACTAACAAAGGACTAGTATCCAAAATAGACAAAGAACTCTTAAAATTCAACAATAAGAAAATGAGCCACTCAGTTGAAAATGGGCAAAAGACCTGAACAGACACCTTATGACAAAGATACAGAAGACAAGTATGCATATGAAAAAGTACTCATCATCACATGTCATTAGAAAATTGCACATTAAAACAACAAGGACATACCACTACTCACCTATTAGAATGGCCAAAATACAAAACACTGACAAGAGCAAACGCTGACAAGGATATGGAGCAACAGGACCTCCCATTCATTGCCAATGGGAATGCAACATGGCACAGCCAATTTGGAAAACAGTTTGGCACTTTCTTACTATACAATTTAGCAATTCTGCTCCTTTGTGTTTATCCAAATAAACTGTAAACTTATGCCCACACAAAAACCAATACATAGATGTTTATAGTAGCTTTAATTTCCATAAACTCTTGATTTATTTAAATATAAATTTCTTTATAAACTGAAAGCAACCCTGATGTCCTTTATTAGGTGAATGGAGAGATAAACTGATAATCTAATTTATTCAACACTCAGAAGAAATGAGCTATCAAGCCATGAAAAGACATGGAGGAACTTTAGAAGCATTCAGATTGGTGAAAGATGCCAATCTAAAGGGGCTACACATGCAGTATTATTCCAACTACATGACATTCTAGAAAATGCAAAGCTATGGAGACAGTAAAAAAAATCAGTGATTGCCAGGGATTAGTAGGAAAGGAGGGTAAATACATGGAGTAAAGAGGATTTTTAAGGCAATGAGGTTATCCTGTATGATACTGTAATGGTGATCATGTCACACATTTGTCGAAACCCATAACGATGTACCACTACTATTTATCCATAGAATTTTAAGAATCCATAGAATGTAGCACACCGATAGGAAACCCTGCTATAAACTATGGACTTTTGAATAATAATGATGCATTAATACAGATTCATTGATTGTAACTAATACATCACTCTGGCGTCAGATGTTGATTACAGAGGAGGCTGTACAAGTGTAAGGACAGCCAGTGTATGGGAACACTGTACTTTCTGCTCAATTTAGCTGTGAAACTAAAACTGCTCTAAGAAAATAAAGTCTGCTTAAAAAAAAAAAGATACGGGAAAAAAGATGCATCCCCATTACATTCCTCTATTTTTTTTTTTAATGTAAATGGATTCATCTTATTTTGTGGAGTTTCAGTAATTGATCAGTTCATGGAGAGGTTGTGTTCCCAGGTCAACTTGTATGTCAATTGTTGGAACTCAGAACAAACTTTTCCAAAGAGACAACTGTTAAATTGAACTAAATATGTCCTGAGAAGGACTCCATACTTCTATTTTTGAGTCTTTGTGGGGAACTGCAACCTAACTTAATATAATAGGTAGACAAAATTGAGAACCTACCTTGGGGGTGTGCACCTGTAACAGTGGCTGAGTCTTGGCCAATCCCAGCAGCCATACCTCAACCATTCATACACTGTCGAGTGTTCAAACTGTGTTCAAATAAGGCAAACACTGAGTTGTAACCAATCCAGTTGTTTCTGTACCTCGCTTCTGATTTCTGTAGGTCACTTCCCTTTTTTTGTCTATAAATCTTCCACCACATGGCTGTGCTAGAGTCTCTCTGAATCTGCTGTGATTCTGGGAGCTGCTCGATTCGTGAATTGTTCATTGCTCAATTAAACTCCTTTACATTTAATTCAACTGAACTTTTTCTCTTAAGACAACGTTCTCAGAGTGTTTCAATTCCTGTTTTCATCTACAAAAGCTTTTTCAGCTCAGTCCATAGCTGAGCATCTGGACTTAATATTTAAAAAACCCAATATGTTAGGTATACCAGTTAGAGCTTTCTACCCATTCTCATAAAAGTAGAACTGTATGAGTTCTGAATTGCTTTTATTTGAATCTCTGCCCCAGCATTTTTGAATAAAAAAATAGGGTAAGAATTATAGATTTATGGGGGGGGGGGTTCCTGGATAATATACCATACTTGGATGTACAGCAGAGACTACAGCTGGGTGTAAATCTTTGGAGGTTACAGGTTTGGAAGTTGGAGAAAGCATTTATGTGTGGATTACTAGTAAGTGTTTTTTTTTTTTCTTTAGCTAAGAGTTTCTAACTTACGCCGATATTCTTCCAAATATGAGAATCATAATCATGGCTCATATTTAGTGGGTGGTTTTATGTGCATGAAATTAAACTAATGACTTGGTATGGATTATCCAGTTAATCCTCAAAACAACCCTAAGAGATAAGTACTGTTATTATCCCCATTTTACAATAAGGAATTTTAAGCTTGGATAGTTTCAATAACTTGCCCAAAATCTCAGATTTAATAAGTGGCTATGTCTGGATTTAAATTGACTTAGTCTGCTAGTAGAGCTCAAACATCTAACTACTGCTTAAGGAAGTAGCTCAAATAAGAAAAAAAGAAAGAAAATGCCTGTTTAAAAATCAGCCTTGCTATTGGACTTGTGTCCATAAACACATAACATGACCAGAAAAATACACTAAAATAATTTGGGGCTCTGAATAATTCAGGTCATGAAATACTATGCTAACCCAAAGAATCCAGGTAAGTCTCCAAAGCTCAACACGAGTTTATTTACCTGAAAAATTGTGCCTAGTCACCTCTGTTTTAATTTGAAGAACTGAAAGAGGAAGCAAAAATGTATTGCCTTCAAACTGACATGTGCATAATAATTTTTTATGTCACATCCACGGTTCTTTTGCTTTTACTAAGTGAACCTCGGCTGAAACAATACTTAGTTTCCTGTTTGATTATTTTGTAATAAGCCTGGGCTAAATACTGGAAAGAATACTATGAAGAGAACAGAGCAATAAGCAGAGAACAGAGTAAATGACCTATCTGAGCAGTAGCATCTTTGATTCTTTGATCTGGGGAAACCTCTGATCAATGCAGCATGCAAAGGCGTGGGTCAGGGGTTCCCTCTGCATCAGTGGTGAAAGAGACGCTTTGCCTAACTGCCACTCAGGGGAAACAATCCGGCTGAAGCTGGAGGAGCAGAAGAGAGAGGGAGTGAGAGACCCAGTAGGGAGCCTGCACAGAAGCATTCACACCATGGGCTATTACGGCATGACCCGGAAGGCAGTGATGTGAAGTGCATCACAAAAACAGGACTAGCCTTGTAAGCTTCTAAAACTGAGTTTTAAGCATCTGTGATCTACCTCTTGAACATGTGTATCTCTCCGTAGGAAGGAGGATGAAACAGCTGCACATGTTTTCTCCAGTGCTAGAGACCTGTCATCAGCACTGCATTGTTTACATGTGGCTATAAGGTCTTTAAGCCCAGGATCCCTTAGCTATACAGCAGGGACAGATATTTACATGACAGCTGTGTCAATTGGAAGCAGCCTTGTGAGCTTGTTTGTTTCACTGAAGCTCCAGTCACCACCACCTGCCCCCTCCCCCACTGCCCCAAAGACACAAATCTAATTCTTCCCTCTTTTTAAAATGAACTCCATGTTAATAATAGAACTGCAGTGCAGATGCTCAAAATGGAAATAGCTGGCATTTCCTTAACAAGACTCATAATTCTGCTAGAAATAATGGATTTCAAGTGAAATAGCTCGAGTCCAAGAAGAGTGGTTATAATTCATGACCAGACGCCCAAATGAAATCAAAATCTGGGAAACATGCAAAGTGCTAATTTTCTACATCAGTGGAATTTATCAAGTTCCTACTGATTAATTTGAACAGTGGTTTGGTTGTTCAATTGATAGAGCTTTGTTTGCCTTGCAAAGACATCTGAATGACATTGATTTAAATATTATTGCAACTTCCTGGTTTTCTGAAAAGCTTTTAACACTGTAAAAACCCTCTGAATCACAAGTGGCTAACATTAAGTGTTTTATTTTATTTTATTTTATTATTCTTTACTATGTGAGGCAAGATTCCTATTTGCTTCACCAATGAGGTGAAGAGCACTGTATCTTTGAAGAACAATTACCATGTGTATTTCAAGAAGTGGTTTTTAATTCATTAGTGTTGCTTTAGTTTATGATTAGTTTTTCCAAATAAAGTACTTATTCTATAATAATGACTATTTACAATTAGCTTAGCTGAAAAATAAACCACTACTAAAATGCTTACCAATAGCTCAATATTGATAATATACCCTGATGTGTTTTGAATGCGTCTCCCAAACTTCCTGTGATGGAAATGAAGTCAGGTGCAGTGGCTCATGCCTGTAATCCCAGAACTTTGGAAGGCCAAGGCAGGAGGATCACTAGATCCTAGGAGTTCAAGACTAGCTTGGCAGCATAGTAAGACCCTCATTTCTACCAAAAAAATGAAAATTAGCTGGGCGTGGTGGATGTGGTGGCACATACCTGTAGTCCCAGCTATTCAGGAGGCTTTGTTGGAGGATCACTTGAGCCTAGGAAGTGGGAAGTGGGGCCTAATTGGGTGCTGTTTGGGTCATGAGGACACTGCTCTCATGAATAGATTAATGCTGTCATTGTGGGAATCAATTCATTATTGTGGGAACGAGTTCTTTTTAGGTCAAGTCTGGCTCCCATCTTGCTCTCTCTTACTCACTGTTGCTCTTCCACTTCCACTATGGGATGAGGCAGCAAGAAGGTCCTCACCAGATGCTGGTACTTTTATCTTAGATTTCCCAGACACTAGCATTGTTAGAAAATAAACTTCTATCCTTTATAAATTATTCAGTCTATGGTTGTTTGTTACAACAACACAAAACAAACTAAGACAAGACCTAAAACCTCTTTTCCACTATCTTACAATGTAAAATAGAAAATTGTTGTCTGACTTGGTATGTAAATAATGCCCTCTACTCTCACACTAAGCTGTCTATGTCCTAACCCCAGAATCTACGAATGTTACTTTATCTGGCAAAATAGACAATGCAGATGTAATTAAGTTAAGGACTTTCTAATAGGGAAGTTATTCTGGGTTATCTGGGTGGGCCTGATACAATCACAGGTGTCCTTATAATGGGGAGGCTGGAAATTAGGGTGACTGAAGGCTACAGAATAGTGGAAGCAAAGAGAGACTTGAAGGTGCTCCACTGCTAACTGAAAATGGAGAAAGGGCCACAAACTGAAGAATGTAGCTCTAGGAACTGACAAAGGCAAAGAAATAAATTTTCCCCTAGAGCTCCTGAGAGAGCCTAGTCTTGTCAACACCTTGGTTTCAACCCTTGTTGGTTTCAGAGCTGGAAGATAATAAATTTGTATTACTTTAAGCAACTAAGTTTGTGGTAATTAGTTACAGTAACAATAGGAAACTAATAAACTAATACATTGACTAACCCCAGGACTTAGAGCAATTAATGCCCTTAGATTGGTGGAAGGAGTGACTATTTCATTAGAACTAGACAACATAGGCTAAAATTTAGTATATTCATTTAGCTTAAGGTACAAAATTTCTAGTCATTTTAAAGTGAAACACAATCATCCTACTCTGAGGCCATGTTAGGTGATTTAGGATTCTGTTCAGCTGAACATGGCTGGTCCCAAAAGCAGCATGCCTTTGGAATACCCAAAGGGTTCTGAAAGGACTGAGATAATAAATGAGCTGTCCAATTATTCAGGAAATTATTAACAGGTGTTGTACAATTCATGTTCTGTCATTATACATCATTCATCAAGTTAACAGCTTCAAATTGTTAATTGAGGGTCATACTTCTCTAAGTCTTTTTTTTAAATTCCAATATATCAATACACAAAATCCCCATTTGTTACCTTATTAAAGTGGCGAAGAAATTTTCCAGAAGGGCAGTAGTGTAGAACTTGGGTTTTGAAGTCAGAGAGAATGCAGGTTCAAATCCCAGCCCTACCATTGGTTGACTTTGTGACCTTGAGGCAGCAGCCCAATCTCCCTGAGCCTTTGTAAATGTGGAAAGAATCCTTTCTGTAGGCTTGTTGTAAAGATGTAATGAGATGAAGATGATCACTGATTATCTGAGAATATCATCAAGGTGGCATCATCTTCAGCATTGAAAACCTCATCCCAGAGAGTCTTGTCAGTCCTGAAGATCTAGGGTTTAACTTGAGGTCCAAAACCTACATTAAAGTTTCTAAAGAAAGAAGACTGATCTGGCTGGAAAAATATATCTCACCTGCCACTGAGTTGTGAAGAATGTGAAGTCCAGAAGTGGACAAAATCAAGGCCATAGAAGCTGTACTGTTCTCCTGATAGGATCTTTTCACATGCCACCACTCCTTATTTCTTACTTCTTAATAACAGAAGGTAGATATCGCTATGGAAAAATCTGATTCTTCTCTGGAAATATATGGTTTAAAATGAAAATAGCTTTGGAAAACTCATAGAAAATTAGGATCTTGGGTGAAAAAAATCTCTAGGTTTTCACCATTCTACCCAGAAGGTGGGTTAGAAACCACAATAATTGCTGGGCATGCTGGCACACACCTGTCATCCCAGCTACTCAGGAGACTGAGACTGGAGAATCCTTGAGCCCAAGAGGTCAAGGCTGCAGTGAGCCATATTCATTCCACTGCACTCCAGCCTGGGCGACAGAGCTAGATCCTGCCAAAAAAAGAAAAAAAAAAAAAAAAAAAGAAACTGCAATAAATCATATCTAATTAATTTTCCTTGGCTAAGTCACATAATCTAAATTAGAAAACAATTAATTGATTATTTACTGATGTTTTTCTTCCTAATCACCTATAACTAGAAGTTAAATGAGGTTTGAACATAAAATGTTTCTTATCTATTAATTAATGATGCTTAGTTTTTGTTAAACTAGTTTTCAGAATGGTTTGAGAATGGCCATTACGGAAAGAATAATAAACTAGACATGAAGATTCCTGAAATTTAATTTTAATTCTTCCACTTTATATATATAGAAACTCTATGTATATAAATCCATGAATTTCTAGTTTCTTCATTCAAAATTAGAACAAAATTTCTCCTTTTCAAGATTACATAGGTAAAAATGCCTGGCATGTAGTATGCCTACTTTTCAGGGCATATTCTCTACTTTTGCTTATAAAGCAAATGCAGACTTTAGTCCACAAACACAAACATGTAAGAAATATAATGTGGATTTATTAGTTTGTCCAGTACTCAATGCTGAACTCAAGGGTACTGAGTTCCTGTGGGATAAAAACTATAATCTGAGTTCATCCTCAAGGCTTACTTCTCCAACAATGAAAATGTTTTCTTGTGGGAACAAAATTGCCTGAGTTTCAATCCTGGATCCATCAGTCATTATTTCTATGATCTTGTCCAAGGTATTTTACCTTTTCTGCTTTATGGTACTCACCTGTAAAGTGGGTATAATAGCAATAGTTTCATCATGGAATTGTGTGACGATCAAATGAGTTAACATATGAAAAACACTTACAATGGAACTAACACATAGTGAAACCCTTAATAAATTCTAGCTATTATTTTTGTATTATTATGTGGCACTACCAAGTTAATAGTTGGTAACTGAAAGTTGATGGAGTTAGGACAGGGAAGACATGTGCAGCTCTGCATCTTAGATGTTGAAGATGTTAATTCTCCATATGGTTCTGAATTCAGCTCCTGAACTTTGTGGTGAATTCCATCATCTCTCATATTACTGGGCTCAGCTTATACCTGGAATCTAAGTGTTTGCCCTGCCTCTCAGATATGCCCACACTTAGTCCAGACATACTCACTGAGATTGCCTGAGACCACACGTGCCTGGAGAAGCCATATAATGAGTTCTTTTCCAGGGACTCTCTATACTTCGTAAAGCTCCACCCAGATTCTGTTCCTCGTCCTTCGTAGGGACATCAACTGAGATGGAAAAGCAGAGCAAGTGGCTGGGTTCAGAATGCTTGGCCTTTTGGGATTCATCATTTTCTAAATTTTTATTGCTTCTCCTTCACTTACCCTCCTTTTCCCACAAGGGTTTCAAAGCTCTTTGGGATGATGGTCATGTTTCCAAATATACTGTTAGAGATATCTGTTCTTTTCAGATCATCTCAGACCTAAAGGTTATGAAGGTATTTTTCTGCTATTGTTAAGAATCCTTATTTTACTTTTTGCATTTACACCTGAGTCCATCTGAAATTGAATTTTTAGTGTGCTGTGAGGTAGGGTGTCCAGATTAATTTTAAAAAATATGTCCATCCAATTGACCCAGCATCATTTAATGAAAAAAGATCATCTTGCCCCTACTGTAGCGCAACATAACTATTGCAATTATGCTCTATTTCTACTGTAGTGATCTATTTGTCTATGCTTGCACAAATACTACACTATTTTGATAGCTAGAGTTGTAAAGAAAATATTGATATTTGATAGTGTAAATCCTCTAGTTTTGTTGTTCTTCAGTATTACTCAGACCACTCTTAGGTCTTTGTATTTCCATATACCTTTTAGAATCAGCTTGTCATTTTACACACACACACACACATACACATACACACACACACACACAATACTGATAGGAGTTTGATTAGGCTTCACTGAATCCATAAATCAATCTGGAAACCATCTATAACTTTACAATAATGGATGTAATCCATGAACATGACACAACCCTCCATTTACTCAGGCCTTTAAAATCTCACTAAATTTTGTTACAGAGGTTTTCATTCTATTGATTCCTAAATATATGATGTCTTTGATGCAGTGTAAAATTGTTACAATTTTATTTTCTATTAGCTTGTTGCTGGTATATAGAAATACAATTGAATGTCATATAATGTCTTGCATCTAGTGGCCTTGATAATTTCACTTACTGGTTCAATAGTTGTCTGTAAAATATTTTTGCATTTTTGATGTGTACTGTATACTAGCATGCCATTTGTAATTAATAAGCATTATTTGTTCTCCTTTTCACTTTTTATGCACTTTATTTCTATTTCTTGCTTTATTGCACTGATTAGAATTTCTAGTACAATGTTACATAGAAGATCTGATTTGACATCCTCTTCCAGTTCACTAATCTTATCTTTTATTGTGTTAGTTGCTATTAACCCCTTTAAATAATTTGGGCTAGTGTTCTGTTCAGGCCTATAATTTCCAACTGATAATTTTAAGGCTCCAACTTTTGATAAAATTATCTTTTCATCTGTGTTTCTTTGTGTCTATTTTCTTGCACATATGTATTATAATTATTTTTAAATCCTGCCTATAAAGTTTTATTTATTTATTAGTATACTAGGACAGAATGTCTACTTACTTTAACATCTGGATAGTCACAAGTCTCTTTTCATTCTCTTGGTTAAATGGTCTCATCCCTTGGCATTTCTAGTAATGTTTTTAAATATGGAATTGTAGACATTGGGTCTAAAAAAACTACAGAGATTACAAATAATACTACCATTTTCCAAAGCGAAATAACATTTTCTCCTGCTCAGCAGGTGGGGTTAGAGAGCTAATCTCCTTAGTCTAATCAGGCATGATGGTAGTGATGATTTGGTAGTGATGTCTCAGTCTCTTGTCCACCCCGATTCCTAGGCCATAGCCCACCAGGTTTTTCAAATAAGGTCTTGGGGTGTTTATTGAGGTCCTTACCCCTGACAGATTCTGAACTCTAATCTTTGTCTTCTCCATACTACAAGATTAAGAAAATTCGACTCTGCTTCTCAGAGGTCTGTGACTTAGCTATTTATTTTTCCACTTTGTGTACCTTCAAAATTCAGCAAATAACTTGAGGGGCAGTTTTGCCCCTCTCAGGTTAGAGGTTAGAGGTCAATCAACTATCCAGTTTTATCACTCCACCTCCATAAACTCTTTGGGAGCCTTCATGGTTTCTCTCTCCCCTGCATTGACTCTCTACCCAGATAAATCTTAGATGCACAGCCTGTATCCCATACTCAAAATGGGCAAGTGCCTCCAGGGGAAAACTGCTGACTACAATTCTCTTCTGAATGGAATCTCAACTCCCCTCACACTCCTTGCTTAGGGAACTCTCTGGTACCCTTTAGAAGATAACTTTGGGGCTGAGCATGGTAGCTCATGCCTGTAATCTCAACACTTTAGGAGGCCAAGGCAGGCAGATCACTTGAGCCCGGGAATTCAAGACTAGCCTGAGCAACATGGCGAAACCCCATCTCTACAAAAAATACAAAATTTAGCCAGGTATGGTGGTACACACAGGTGGTCCCTGTTACTCTGGGGGCTGAGATGGGAGAATCATTTGAGCCCAGGAAGTTAAGGCTGCAGTGAGCCATGATCGCACCACTGCACTCCAGAATGGGTGACAGGGCAAGACCTTGTCTCAAAAAAAAAAAAAAAAAATGACTTTTGTATTTTGTATTTACATATAGTTGTTCATGGTGTGTGCATTGATCTGCCACAAAGGAATCCTCCTAATCAGGAAATACACACTTCTATGGATTTTGAGAGCTACTCTTTAGGCCTAATTTAGAGAACAGTTCTTTTAGAAAGTAGATTGAGGTGGGGTGTTGGGCAGGGCACTCAGGCATGATCCATCCTATGGAAGAGTAACAAAAGTCAACTCCAAACTCTAAGGATAAACAAGAATAATCTGGAGGATAGCCACTGTATATGATCACTCTAGACCTATATCCAGCTGAGTTTTATGTGAAGTTTCATTTTTGGTGATATTATTTCAATGCCTATGTAAAAAGTTTCTGTGGGGTTTAGGCCCAAAATTGCCCTATTTTCTCCCTTCCCTACTTGTCTCTTAAGAAAGCATTGTCCTGAACATGTATGCTAGTGCCACTGAAAATGGCTAATTAATATAGTATGCAACCATTTTATCTGGGGCACAATCTTCAAATTTATAGAGTTCATTATAAATTATCTAATGCTTTTGACACATGCACACGTATGTTTATTGCGGCACTATTCACAATAGCAAAGACTTGGAATCAACCCAAATGTCCATCTGTGACAGACTGGATTAAGAAAATGTGGCACATATACACCATGGAATACTATGCAGCCATAAAAAAGGATGAGTTTGCGTCCTTTGTAGGGACATGGATGCAGCTGGAAACCATCATTCTTAGCAAACTATCGCAAGAACAGAAAACCAAACACCGCATGTTCTCACTCATAGGTGAGAACTGAAAATGAGATCACTTGGACTCGGGAAGGGGAACATCACACACCAGGGCCTATCATGGGGAGGGGGGAGTTGGGAGGGATTGCATTGGGAGTTATACCTGATATAAATGATGAATTGATGGGTGCTGACGAGTTGATGGGTGCAGCACACCAACATGGCACAAGTATACATATGTAACAAACCTGCACGTTATGCACATGTACCCTAGAACTTAAAGTATAATAAAAAATAATAATTAAAAAATAAATAAATTATCTAACGCTTTTGATTACACAGTTTTCTTTCCTAGGAGTCATTCGTTATTACACATTTTACCCCATTTTTTATCCCCTCAAAAATTCTCTCCTGCCTGGATTTTGAAGTTCTCAGACAATGTAAAAACATAATATGCCGCCTTTACCAGTCAGTCAGTTGAGATGGTCTGGTTTTAATTTTCATGCACCAGTCTTTCCTTTACTTATACAAATAAATTATTATTTTTTGTATGTTCTATGTGCTGTCTTTAAGCTATCAAATCCTGACTGTCAGGGACACTGAATGATGCTGACCGTGGACATAGAGTAGCTGTCCAAAGCAATTCCCATATAATTATTTCCCATTGCATTATATCTTGGCACAGTGATAGCACGTAAAAAGTAGATTTACAATGACTATTAATGTCATTTGAGGAGCAAAGTCAGTGTCCATGCAAATGAGGGATTAATGCTGATCCCCAAATGAAGCGTTGGTGCAGCCAAATGCTGTGACAGCATTGCCTTGCAACCTGTTTAAGAGGCATTTCAATCATGATATGATAAATTTCCTCACATCGGTCTGTGTAAACTCAGAAAAGCAGGAAAGGCCATTCATCCAAAACATAAGCCATTTGGGAACCTGAAAACATTTTGTTTAGCTTCTAGGAGAAAAGCCCACACTATTTTGCTTAGATCTTAAAAGAAGAGGTTTGGCCCCTATCACTAGCAGTAACAAGTAGTGCTTAGCTTTCATGTTTAAGTAATTTTAACGATGACCATAGTCACTGTTAATCATATATTTTTCATATTCCAGGTTGGGCTGTAAAGACTTTGGCAGCAGAATAGCCCCTAGATATTTATGAAATAGTACTGTATAACACATAGGAAATTTGTACTTGGAAAAAGTAGGAGTAAGTCTCTCTGGCTAGTACATTGTTTAGGGAGTATTGAATTTATATAAATAAATAGGTCAATATGATTGGCCCCATCAAAGTAGCAAGTCTTATTTATAATTCATTTTGTGATAGATTGCAGTAACTTGCAAGCAAAAAAAAAAAAATAGACTACTTATTGAAAGTGTCAAATGCAATTATCACTTAGTGATTTTTT
Organism: Rhinopithecus bieti; assembly: GCF_001698545.2. NCBI lineage: Eukaryota > Metazoa > Chordata > Mammalia > Primates > Cercopithecidae > Rhinopithecus > Rhinopithecus bieti. The sequence goes on along the minus strand of NW_016815631.1, from coordinate 320,814 downwards.
CACTTTTAAGGGCCGCAGAGAATACCTAGGACCTAGAATATTTTGTTCTCATCACTGTTGCCATTTTGCTTTGAGACTCTGCTGTGCTTTTATGACCAAATAAAACATAACAAATCTCTCTCTTCTTCACCACCTCCCACCTTCTGCCTCCTCCATCCTCACCAAAGATACCCTTTAGTCTTTTCAGGCAATCCAAAGCAAATAGAGATCTGAGACACTGCCTCACTTGAGCCTCTAATTACAATGATGTTTGGTAGATCATAAGCTGTCTTTACTAGGCTAATCATAAACAGAAAGAGTTTTATAAATGACCTATGTTTAATCTACATCTTTGAGTTCGTGTATTTTTCTTCCAATCTGTGAAACAAGTATCTGCTATTATAATTTAAATGTGAATTAATTCAACCAGAGACCCAGCCTGTCTCTTAGAAGGCATTGCAGATTAATGAGTAAATATGTATTAGCATGTCTTCAAACTGTACATTATTGACCTGAGAGACAACAGGGAACTATAATGACTGATTATGTAAATCCTCAATTGCAAATTGTTGCTAAACTCCATAATGTCATTAATTTACATTAATGTCAGTCTTTCTTTACCAGACACTTATTAATTAGCTGTTCCTTGACACATACTTTGATGTAGACTTGTGAGTCATTAAAGCCCTTTGTGTAGAGACCTTCTTGAAGACCTTTTAGTTTGTATATAATTGACAAAGCAGATGACAGTTTTACTGTTGATCATAAAACTGCAGCCAATTCACTCAGACATTGAATTTATGTTTTGAAACCTTTCCTTTTAATGTTTTTATAGAGAAAAAGTTTAAATGCAGGTACGTTTTATTTATTAGATGGTCTAAAATATGCCCTTTTTTGCAAGGTCAAGTTTACAGAAGTTTTCTAACCAAATGCACAACTGCTTTTAGAGATTTTGTAATAGGAAATTCTTCTCAGAGTCACCCATTATGTATGAATTCTCTACAAAAAGTCTCATGTTTTAAATTAGTTTTTTAAACTAGTACAGATTTTCACACATTCAATGTGCCATCTAACTGAATTCAGCCCCCTGAACATCCGATGACTGACAGCATCTACCTCCTGGAAAAGTCCAATATTATTTAGATTCAAGGCAGTGCTTACCAAGGGTACTCCAGGTCACAGATTGTTTCTGTTTTGTGTTTGTTTCATTTGAACTAATTACACTGTTATTCACTGTAATTAATTCATTTCGTTATGCATTCCAAAATACATGTTAAGCACTAATAATTCTACACCCGTAACTATCTAGGCAGCAGTGAATGAAAGAGACAAAATCTTGCCTTCATTGGGCTTACTTTCTAAGGTGCAGAGGAGCTAGACAATACACAAGAAAACCACCTAGAAATTTAGAAGAAAATAAAGTAGAGAGAGGTGCAAAGGTGGAGTACAGGAAGTACAATAAAACCAAAGATCACTATGGGAAGAGGAGATTGCTCTGGGGAGACAGGAGGAGTAATTTTAAGTCAGATGATCAGGGAAAAGGTATTGGACAATGGTTTGAATGAGAAGAAGGAAGGAACTCTTACAGACATCTCAGGGAAAGGGGTTCTAGGAAACTGCCTGGAACTTCAAGAAGGCTAGTGTGGTGGTGCAAAGTCAGTGAGGATATGAGGAGGAGACAGGTTCAGAGAGGAGGTAGGAGAGGTATAGGCAGAGCAGGAGGGCCTGGTGCCACTGAAAAGATTCTAGCTTTGGAGGGCCTTGGGGACATTGAAGATTCCAGCTTTTAATCAATGGTGAGGAGCTCTGGAGGGATTGGAGCAGAGCAGTGACAGGATCTGAATATATTAACACAATCTTTCTCCTTTATATAATAAAATAAGCTGTTTGGGATAGATGAGTAGGCAAGGGCAAAAGCAGGGAGAACTCTTAAGAAGTTATTGCAATAATTGAGGCTAGAGATCAGGGGATAGTAATGCTGTGTTGAGAAGATGACAGATCCTAAATACAAGTGGAGTCTGTAATATGATATGTATAATATAATATATAATCAAGATTTGCTTATTGATTCAGTGCTGCATACAAGAGAAAGTCAAGGATGACCCAAACTTTTTGGCCTGAGCAACTGGGCTATAAAATTGCCATTAACTGACCAGTCACAGTGACTCACGCCTGTAATCCCAGAACTCTGGGAGGACAACGTGGGTGGATCACCTGAGGTCAGGAGTTTGAGACCAGCTGGCCAACATGGTGAAACCCTGTCTCTACTAAAAATAATTAGCTGGGTGTAGTGGTGGGTACCTGTGATCCCAGCCACTGGGGAGGCTGAGGAAGGAGGATCGCTTGAACCCAGGAGGCAGAGGTTGCAGTGATCCACAATGGGAAGAAGCATAGGAGAAGCAAGCTGAATGGGACAGAATTGAACAAGAATTTGTTTTTTAAAACATGAATTATATGATTTCTATTAGATATCTATTGGAGCTAGCCAGTGGCAATTGAATATTCAAAACAAGAGTTTAGGGGAAAGTTCCATGCTAGAAATGTTCACTCAGGAATCATGAGAATGAAGACGATGTTTAAAGTCATAAAACTGAGAAAGATCACCAAGATACAGAGGACAGAGTGGAGAAGACCCAAGAATGATCACTAGAGAATTCCAGTGGTAAAAGGTTAACACAAATATTAAAGAACTAGTAAAGGAGACTAAGAAGGATTGATTGTAAAGTAAGGCAAAAACCAGGATTGTAAAGTAGGACAAAAAATCAGTTGTGGAATGTGGTGGAAAAAGTGTTTTAGGTATGGAATGTTCAACTATTCCAAACTGCTGATGGTAAGTCAAGTAGGAAGATTAAAGGTTAGTCATTGGATTATGTACCATGGAGGTCATTGGTGACTATAGTAAGAAAGCTGTAATGTAATGGGAGTAAAAGTCTGATTGCAGTCAGTTTAAAGAGGATGGGGGAAGATGAGTTGGAATCCATGATTATAAAAAACTATTCTGAGAAATTCTCTTGTAAAGGGAAGCATACTGAAATCCAGGATAAGATTTAGCTGATTACAAGAAATGATAGGGCTCTTGAACATGGATGTTTGTATAACATTTTTCTTGAACATGGGTGTTGATGAAATATTTTCTTGGTGTTAGAGAGAGTTCTGTCACAGATATTTCTCACTCTGTGTTCCTCCCATGCCCAGAAGTACACCTTCTGGAGCTTTTAGAAACAACAGAAGCATTCATATAAGAAGAGATTTAGAAAACTACCTGAAGTATTAGGGTCATGGACTTCCTAAATAACCACACTTACCTCTAGCAGCCAGAGATCACCACCATCCTGGTTGTTGCTATCAATGAACAGTGCTTGAAAACTCCAGGTCCTTCATCTCTGGTTTTGTTTTTGACTCTCAGAATAACCTTAGGTACCCTTTCAAGTTTCAGTTGGTTCAAATTAAAATGAAGAGGCCAAACTAGATTGTCTCTGTGGTTCCTGTGGGGCTGAAATTCATGATGTTGGATGTTAATAGCACTGTAGATTCCTAAATAGTGTGAACAAACTACATTTTAGAGAGGCTAATGTTGTTTTCCTATTGTAGTTGGAGCCTGGATCTTAAAATTATGTCATCTGGAAAGTGATATTTGAAAGGGTTTAGGCCCTCACTTTATTCTAGGAGCAAGCCTTTTAGTCATATTCATAAATTTTCTAGGTAAAAAATATTCATTTGCTTTATTCTCAAATAACTCCTGGGAAAGCCCCAAGTGAGGAAAATGATCCAAATGCAGATGCTTAAGATGAAGATTCGAAGTACCAACTTTAAATCATTCTCCATAGATTTAATTGTATCAGGGCATCCCTGCATGAATTTTTAACTGTTTTGGTCTTCTTTGCAGTCAGTTTAAAGAGGCTAGTGTAGAAAAGGAAACATGGGGTTTTCTAGGCTTAATGAAGAAAGATCGTGGGAAAGGGGCTTCCACCTATGCAAAATGATCTGATCTCTGCAATGTGGTATCAGGCAGGAAATTAGCGGAGAGTTACGCAAGGAATGAGCACTTACAGGGACATGGCAATTAGACTCTAGGAACAATGATGTCTGATATCTCACATAAGGTCTTCACTTCTGAGCTGTAAGATTCTTATGTTAATTCAGGCCTCAGTTAAACCAAACAAACTAACAAAGATTTAAACTCTAGACTTGTGTTAACTGTGCTTTGGGGAAATCAACGGAGAGAAACTGTGTGCGTGTCTGAAAAAGCAGCTGTGAACTAGCTAGAAGTGATGAGAAGAGAATCTCCGGACAAGGCCCCATGGTACAAGACAACCAAAATAAATCTGAAAAACATCAGCGGTCTTGTGGGATTCTCAGAAATGATCATAGAAAACAAATTCCCCATAGAGAATGTAGAGTCTGTGAAGTCATTTCCTATGAGATTTAGATTGTTTAGTTAGACATTAAATAGACAGGTAACCCCTGGGGGCTGGAAAACTCAGGGGCATTGGAGTTTACTCCCATCTGGATCTCTGAGCCTGTTACTCACAAGAGAATATAGATTGTAAAATAATTGAAACACATTATTCATTGAAGGAAAAATGTTGACAAGCTAGGAGTTTTTGATAGACACTGTTAATTGTCTATCCCAGATCCTTTCTCTTCTTCTTCTTTCCTAACTGACCCTAAATATTTACTTGGGCAGCATTATGCCCAGCAGAAAAACCAAGTTTCCCAAGCTCTCAAGGAAGCCATGTGGCACGTAAGTTAAAGATACGAGATGGCACTTGTGGGAAACTCCTTAAATGAGCGACACTCATGGCATGCACCATTTTGCATTTTCCCCTTTGCCTTTGCTCTTCCACTTTTAAAATATCTATAGGAACAGATACCTGGGGATATAGCAGACACCTTGCAATCATGAAGATGACATCTGCTCATTAAGCATGGGGAAACAGAAAAAGAACAGGAGTCTTCTTCCTTATAGTGTTATGGAGCCACCAGGCAAACTTTGGACTTCCAACTTCTGGCCATCTCATTGTGTAAGAAAAATAAACTGGTGCTGGGCGCAGTGGCTCACACCTGTAATCCCAGCACTTTGGGAGGCTGGGACAGGTGGATCACTTAAGGTCAGGAGTTCGAGAACAGCCTGACCAGCATGGTGAAACCCATCTCTACTAAAAATACAAAATTAGCCATGCATGGTGGCTGGTGCCTGTAACCCCAGCTACTTGGGAGGCTGAGGCAGAAGAATTGCTTGAACCTGGGAAGTGGAGGTTGCAATGAGCTAAGATCTCACCACTGCACTCCAGTCTGGGCAACAAGAGCAAGACTCCATCTCAAAAAAAAAAAAAAAAAAAAAAAAAAAGAAAGAAAGAAAGAGAAATAAACTTTTTTCCTACTCAGTTAAGACATTATTTGTGTTTCTGTTATATGAAGCTAAAGAGAATCCTAATGTTATAATTTTTACTTCAGTGATTTTTTTTTTAAATCCTCAAACTTCTACTTATTGTTTCCTTTTCTTTCATTTCCAAAGGGAGTGATCCTGGTCTGGCATTTCTGATGTTTGCATTTAAAGTTGCTATCTAAGTCATGAATCTGTTTTCTGCTATTATCACAGAATACCACAAACTGGGTAACTTAAAAACAATAAAAGTTTATTTGGCTCATGGTTCTGGAGGCTGGGAAGCATGGCACTGGCATCTGGTGAGAACCTCATCCCATGGTGGAAGGCAAAGGACAAGCAATCATGAGAGACAGAGAGAAAAACTAGGCAGACCCCTGCTATAATTAACCCACTCCTGAAATGAGAGCATTGACCATCTCATGAGAGCTCTACCTCTTAAATGTCCCATCTCTCAGCACCATCACAGTGGCAGTTAATTTCAACAAGGGTTATTAAAGGGGGATGTTTAAACCATAGTAATCATGATAGAAGAATTTTTTGTCTGTCTTTATTACACATATGCAGCCCCCTTGTTAGTAACAGTAAGATGGCCCCCTGGGTTTTAGCAGGGCCATGGGGATAAAACCAAGGAGACCTGAGAACTGTGTCCTGCGGGCTAATTTCATCAGCCTTGTTGCTTGACTTTACGAAATGACTGGTCCAAGATGAAATTCTACTAGTTTTTCTTCCTAATTATGTTTATGTATTAGCTGTTTTACCACCCTTTCAAAGTCATAAGTTTCTGACTCTGTAATCTGATTTCAAAGTCCTGAATTCAGTTACCTCCAAGTAGTTGTACTTACAATATCAAAAATTTGTTATTTTCTAAGTAGATGCTATGAAACCTTTGAATTCATTTTTTGGCTGTTACTGTCTTTATGCTGATGGAGTGTGTTAATGAGCAGAAATGGAGGTGAAATAAGATTAAACCCGTGATTACCTGAACTAAGCCCACCTTTAAATTTTCAAATGTGGGGAACAACTGGATTGTCCAACAGGCTCATCAATCCAGTTTTGTTCTATGTCACCACAAGAGATTCTTGAGGAAACTGGGTGAGCGTTGATTATTGTTTGAGAATTTGATCTCTCCAGGACATAACCTTTTCAAGAACACCATCCTTAAGGACCGTTTTTATAGTCCGAGTGATGAAATACAGCTTTGCATTTTATTTTAGTATGTTATCACTGAAGCACTTGTCACTTACCTGAGTTGGGTATTAGTCTCTTTGATGGGTTGTTATCTAAATTATATATTAGATTATATTCCAGATTATTTTGTAATAAATTTCATTGTGTAAATTTAAGTTATACAGCATAATATTATGGGACATATAGATAGTTAAAAGGTTACTATAGTGAAGCAAATGAACAAATTCATCAAAATTATTTTTCTAATAAATTTCAGTACATACATTTAAGTTATACAACATATTACGGGATATATAGATAGACAGATAGTAAAATGTTTACTGTGCTTGAGCAAATTAACATTCATCATCTCACATAGTTACCTAGTTTTTTTTTTATTTTTGTTATAGGAGCAGCTAAAATCTACCCATTTTGCATAAATCCCATATACAGTAAACTTTTATTACCTATATTTCTCATGTTGTACATTAGTTCTCTAGACTTATTCATCCTATATATCTGCTACTTTGTATCCTCTGACCCATGTTTCCACTTCCCCTCTCCACCTCTGATAACCACTATTTTGTTGTCTCTGTAACTTGCAATTTTTCTTAAGATTTCACATATAATAGAGATCCTGCAATATCTCTAGCCATTCATGAAACTGAACTGGAATAATTGGGTAAATAATTATCTTAGTTTTTAATTAATCTTTCTTAAACATATGTTTAACTCACATTTATTTCAATGTTTAACATTAGAAGTATTTGGGGTCTTTATTTAGAAGTTTGGTGATGCTTTTGTGACCAGAAATATGCCATGGGAATTTAACTCTTGTTTATATTAATTAGACTATGGTAAATTTGGTTTTTTAATATATCGTTTCTTTTAAAGTCAGTTTCTAAGAATTTGTCAATAACATTAAGTGAGGACTTACTGTATTTTATGCTGATAACAAATTAACTTATATCACATACAAAAACCTTAGACCTTTATCCCTCATGCACACAATTTACATTTTGTATGTCACAATTTAGCTCATCATATAATACTTCACAACTTATTGTTGTTTTGAACATTTTCTTTTAGCTTTTGTACTTGAGATATGTATTATTAATATACCACCATTACAGTACAGGAATATTCTGGATCTGACTGTATATTCACTTCTTCTAGTGAGTTTTATACTGTCACATGTATTTATGCAAGTAATTGTCATCTTTTTATTTCCCTTGAAGAACTCCCTTAAGCACTCTTGTAAGGCAGGCCTAGTGGTAATGAATTCCCTCAATTTTGCTTGTCAATGACTTATTTTCCTTCATTTCTGAAGAACAGATTTGCTGGGTATAGTATTCTTAGCAGACAGTAGTTTTTTTTTTTTTTTCTTTCATCACTTGGATACCATAATCCCCTTCTCCCCTGGCCTGCAAGATTTCTGCAAAGAAATTCACTGACAGTCTAGTGGGGACTGACTTGTATGTGACTTGATGCTTTTTTCTTGCTGCTTTTAAAATTCTCTTTGTCTTTGACTTTTACCGGTTTTATTATAAAGTGCCTTGAAGAGGACCTATTTTGAATAAATCTATTTGGGAGGCTTAAAGCTTCATGGATTGGGATGTCTATATCTTTCCCAAGACTTGAGACATTTCCAGCAATTATTTCATTAAATAAGCTTGTGTCTCTTTCTCTGTCTCTTCTCCTTCTAGAAATACCATAGTACAAATACTTGTTCACTTAATGTCCCATAGACTCTCTTCACTCTTTTTTATTCTTTTTCTTCCCTCTTACTGGATAATTTCAAAATACCTATATTAAAGTTCACAGATTCTTTTTCCTGCTTTATTTAGTCTGTTGTTGAAGCCCTCAATTTTATTTTTTATTTTATTGATTGAAGTTTTAGGCTCTAAGATTTCTGTCTGGTTCATTTTGGTGATATCTGTCTCAGTTGAATTTATCATTTAGACAATGAATTGCTTTCTTGATTTGATTGAATTGTCTGTTTGTATTCTCTTATATCCGAGTTTCCTTATGATTATCATTTTGAATTTATTTTCAGGCAATTTTTAAGTTTTTATTTCTTTGGGATCAGTTGTTGGAGAATTACTGCGTTTCTTTTGTAGCATTATGTTCCTTTGCTTTTTCATGTTTCTTGTGTTTGTGCCTCGATGTCTGTGCATCTGTTGGTGCAGTCTTCCAAATGTTACAAAGTGGTTTTCATAGAGGAAGACTTTCACCTGTAGATGAACCTGAGTGTGCCCATTGGGCAGGGTGCAGTGATTTTGGTTCCATGTGGGTGCAGTGATGGAGTCTCTATGCAGCTTCTTCAGTTATGATCAGTGTTAGCAATGATGGGAGGTTCCTCTGTAATCTAGTTTGCAGGAGTTTGTGGCAATTACGGTGGCTGCCTAGGTTATTAGGGCAAGGCTTTAGGGATTATCCTGTTCTTGTCTTTCTTATAGTGGTGAATCAGCTGAGAGAACCTCCTTGGTTCTGGGTCGCATGGCTCACAGGCAGCCACAGCAGCACTGGGATCAGAGCAGCTGTGAGTCTCAGTTCCTGTGGGTGGGGTCTTGTAAAATTACTATAGCACCAAGGACTTGAGGCACAGCCATTAGTGGATGCAATTCTACTAAGCCAGGATCTGCTGTTCTGAGGCGCACCTAGTAGCTTAGACCTAGGGGGCTGGGATATAGCTGTAGTGCTGACCTGTAGAGGGCAGGGCATGGCACTGGTATGGCTCCAGGGAAGAAGTTCTCTGGAAGCTTCAGCCCTAGGAACAGCTGTAATTCATGATTCAGAAACAACAGGGCACATTAGCAGCTCAGGCTCCAAGGAATGAGGTACCATCCAGGGGTGAATCTGGGCCTGGGATGGTGGGATATGGCAGCATGTTAGGCTCCGTGAGGCCAGCTGCAGCAGGAGCAAAGACCCAAGAATGACAAGATGCCACTGTGGCTTGGACCCTAGTGGTTGGAGAGCAGCACAGTGATGACTCCACTCTCAGGAGAAGTGGGGTGCCTCAGCAGCTTGTACTAGGGGAGCTAGTCCAGTTCTAGGAGGCAGGGTGATGCAGATGTTTGTTCTGGAGGGTGGGTGGCACAGTTCAGCCAAGATTATAATTCCCTGGGATGCAAGGTACTGCATGTGGTTGGATCCAGAAAGTAGTGCTACATGGGCCAGTGGCACTTCTGGATTCTTGTGGTTTGAAGATGGTGACTGTCTGGTGCGTAGGAAGCATGAGGTCCCTGGGAATTGGGGTGCTGCCTCAGCTATGACACTGGAGGCATGACTGCTCTGGTAGTTTGAGGCTCTGTGTGCTTGGGGGTAGGGCACATAAAGGGAAGGTCCACCAGTGACTGGGATGGTGGGGAGGGACTGACTCTGTGGAAATTTAACCTCAGGGAGTTGGCAATAACTTGGTCTTGGGATGATGCACTGTCAGTGAGCATAATGCAGTGGAAGCTGAACCTCAGGGATGGAGGGATGCAAGGGCTACTTGTCCCTGAAGCAGGATGCACTCTAGCAGTGGCTCCAGTTCCAAAATGGCACAGAGCAGTAGCAGCACTGACTACACAAGGGGAGACACAGCATCACTGGCTCCTTCTCAGAGGGTAGCTTGGCATGTAGACTCTGGGGAACTCCCTCAGCTGGGCTCCAACCTGTAAGAACTGCAGGTGTCTGCAGCAGTGGTAGGGGCTTCTGGGGTCCTCTTGCTTACCTTTTCTCCACAGACAGAAGTCCCGCCTGGTGCTGAGCTGATCTCAACCAGAGCAGTGCGTGGCGAAAGCAACTTGTTTCCTGCCCTTCTCTATGCAGCCATCCTAGATTTCTTGTTCCACAGGATTTCTGCTGCTGCTTTGCTATTATTTGGTACTCCTTTAGTTGTGTTGGGCAAAATGTAGTTGTTTATTCATTGTTTTGGGTTATTTGATATGGGAGAAGAGCACTAGAAGCTTCTAGTCAGCCTTCGTGCAGACATCACTGTCAATTCCGAATCTTTTGTGTAAGTATTTGATGACTGAATGCAATGAGATCATGTAATTATTAAATATAAGTTTGTGAAAGTGAGCGCTATGATTTTGTTTATCACTCAATTGTTCTTTTATCTTCTATGGATAATCAAGACTGGCTGAGAGACAGGTTCATCTCTCCTCTTATTTGCCTAAACTGTCCCCCTCTTATTAACTCAATAATCCTTACATCTCCCTATAATAACCTACCATCTGCTTCTAGTTTTGGCCTCTTTCTAAAAGTAAGTTGAAAATAATATCTGATTTCTCATACTTTTATTTTTGATAATAGATGAGTATGCCACCTTTTTTGTGAGAATAAGATATTGTGCTGAGAGCACGGTTTGTAAAAAGGTATGATGAAGTCACTCTATGTAAGTGATTTACAGTTTAATTAAAGAGAAGGGATGACTACAACAGTGGAACAGAATAAGTGACAAGTTGTATGGAGCCTTCTTCCCAACATGACATTCTCCATGGGGGGTCTGAGGGTTCGGATAAGGTGAGACTTAGATGTGCTTTGCAGGAAGGATATAAATACACCACTAATCGGTATGATGGTACTTTAATAGTAATAACAATAATGATAGCTAGCATTGATTATTTTCTATGTGCAAGGCATTATATTAAGCATTCCATGACAATTATCCTATTAAATCTTCATCACATCTCTATGGTTTAAAATGAACTTTTATTATTACCCCCATTTTAGAGAGGAAAATATTGAGAGTTAGAGATGTATATAACCTTCTCATGATTACTTAGCTAGTAAGTGGTGAAGATGAAATGGATATAAGCCCAAGATAATATGCCCCCTAGATCTGTCTTAATTGTAGGCAGGAGGGCCTGCAAAGATAAATATGTCTTATTTGGATCCACTTACCATAATTTAGAATTGTTAGCTTTTAAATTATGCTCAAATTAGTGAGCCAATTTCCCTGGATTTCAGTATGATGGCTTTAAAATCAAGGAACTCTATATTTGGGTTTACTTAATGGGCTGATAACCTGCCAGGATTGTGAATTCATTGTTAAACATTAGCCTGGAAGTGAAAGATAAGAATGCACATGCTTTGTCTACAGATGGAGCAAGTTGTCATTCAAAGCTGCAAAATATAGCTAAGGAGTTTAAGAACTGAGGGGAACATAAGTTCAAGACCCAAGAGGAGAACATGAGACCAGACAATATGCCAATTAATGGAATTAAACTGAAAAGATTTAAAATGAGGTCCCCTCAGGAGACAATGTAAAAGAAAAGGCAGTTAATTCAATAAGGACAAAAGGATAAGCGAGCTAACTGTGAGAGGATCAGAATATTTAAAGTTGATAGCATCTTAAGAATTAAAGAACATTGGCTTGTGACTGCTGTGAATTTATTATGCCCCAGTAGTTCGGTCTAATTTGGTCCCCTTCATCCTCTGAACAAATATGCTCATCCTGAGATTCCAGGACAAAAGAAATAATCCTTTTCGTTGCAGTCAAGCTATAAAAGTGATTATGATCAGCAGCCATTCACAGAGGAATAAATAAGGGAACCATCCATCATGCTAGTAAAGTTTTCTGTCCATCTGCCATGTTGCATTTCAAAGACTGTGTCACCACATTTTGGTTGTTTTCAAAGATATACTTTAAAAAAAACAAATTTTATATTTGGAAACTCCCCAGGACAGTGAGAGTTTAAGTGTACAAATGTAATTTATCTTGTGCTAAGCAGGTTTTAAAGTGCCGAAGGCATGGTAGGGGGTAGATAATAGGGTGCAATAAAATGAATCTGTATGTCTCTGTAGCAAACAACTGAAAATATGAATTTAAGAAATTCTGCTATGGGATCTATTCTCTAGAAAAGCAGTTGTGCAGTGCCGTTATTCAACCATGTATCAACAAATGTGCCTCTAAAGACCAACATCTAAAGACCACAGCAGGGAGCAGGTTTAAAGTGTTACACCGAGGCATCCAATCCTTTTAACCCAACTTTGGCAAATGCAAATGGGGAGGGACAGCATTGCCAAAGACATGCAATCAGTAGCAGCAAATAGCATCTGAGGACAGAGGTATATAAACTTGAGGAACCAGTTATGGGCTAGAATGGTTTTTGTCGATGGGTGTCAATGAGGCCGAAACAAGCACCATCATATTATGGAGCTTTCTCATGTGATATTTATACCTGGAGACTATCACACTTTATCATTGTTCTGTAGCTAATAAGTCACATTGTTTTATTTTTTATGAAACCCTGGTTTACACATATTTAATCGTCTGAAAAATTCAGTATAAAACCATTACAACGTAGAGTATTTGGGGTTGATATTTTCTGGGGGGAGCTGTGAATGACCTAGATTATTTAGCAAATCAATTCTACATTTAAAATATTTGGGCGGGTTGGGGGTTCTGCTTCACTAAGCCTATGTATATGTACTATATAACTAAAATTTGTTTCTTCAAGGTAGCAACAAAAAGTGCTGTTAGTTCATAATGAAGTATAGTAGTGCTTTACACTCTGTAGTAATTCTCTGTTGTAAAGCATTTCTTAACATATTTGGTTCAAAGTGGGGTTGGAGGTTGGAGATTCTGCTCTATTAAACAGGCATTCCTGCGTCCCTTGTTTTTTGCCAGCTGTAGTTTAAGACACTCAGCATTCAACTTACTGGTGCAAATATGTCATGACAGAATTTCTGCCACCCATCCATGCTAATGAATTGTAGCACTTAACTAAGAATAAAAAAGGATACTAGTGGGGCTCTTGAAATTCCTAAGAGCTTCTTAAAGAGGCCCGTCTCAGGACACAGTAAGTCTGACATTGCCATAGATTTGCTCTCCTAGAACTTTTAATATACTTTTAATAAAAGCTTATAAATATATACACAAAAGGCCAAGGATAAGAAGCTATAGGTAAACTTCAATAAACTATACCTGAAATCTGAATACACATTTGAAACACATTTATGTTTGATATACAGCTCACTACTTTATGGCACAATCCATAGGTGAATGTCACTTTTCATATTACTTAATATTTGTTCCATTTCATGGATGACACTAGATTAAGAATAGGACCTTTTTATAATATTGATCTATGGCAACATTTAGTCCAACACTTTTCTGCAATTCAGTGTCATGGCAGAAATGGATAATTAAAATAATCTTTATATTTGTGGAGGATAGATAGTAGGTACAAAAGAAAGAAAAAGTTAGAAGACATGATTCTTAAGAAGCCATAATACGCAGATATGGTACCCTATGCTAAGTACCAACAGAGAAGGAAGTGGAGAGGGAACTAACAATTTTATGAAGGCTTTAGACTTTAACTCAATGATCTTTTCACGGGGTGGGCTAGAATGTACCAGGAACTTACAGATTTTAGGTAATTTAATTCCTAGTACAAATAATAGAAGTTCTAAAAGTGAATGTTGAGAAGATAGAAAATTATTGTGGGTTTGATTAGTTGGAGAAGGTTTCATGGGGTAGCTGACCCTACAAATAGGTCTTACGAGACAAGACAGAATTAGTTGATGTTGGAAAAATATGTGTGGTGGTTGTAGGGGAAGAAGTCATTTGTGATAGATTGATATAAGTAAGGCTAGGTGGGAGGAATTGGTGAACAGTATTTGGGGAATAAGGATTGTGACAGTTTTACTGTGCTTATCATTTGCCATTCCAGTGGCACTTCATTGATCCAAAGCCTATCAATAATTCATGTGACCTGTTTACTTTGATAGCCACAGAAACACCTAAAGAGAGATCTTTTCATTTTTTGGAGATTAATGGAATCCAACAAATGATCATTCAGCAGAGCTACGGTAACTCCTTGTTCTGCAAATTGCAAATGTTGCAGCAAAGATATTCGGCCATTGTATGGTCAGTATTGAAAGGTCAATGTTCTCTTTTTATATTTAGAGCAGCCAAGGCTGCTTTAATTCCAGAGAAGGTGTCTAACTTATGTTGTACCATGATTTGTTTAGTCAGCAAGAAATTATCTTCTAATATAGTTCTGAGATTGCTGACTGTGAAATCTATTCAACTGTAAAGACACTACTGCTCCTTCAGCCAAAGAGAATTCTGTGCCATCCAATCACGTGCTTGAGAAAGTCGCTAGTCTCCCTATGAAGCACTCTTTAGAACCATGAGTGACGTGATCAGGCCAGGAGGAAAAGAAAGATCATTCTATAAAAAATAGGTATCAGAAAACTCAGACAAAGGGATCTGCAGCTTTTGTTTCTTCTTTTATTGTTGTTGGAAATGAGGCCAGCGTATGGCTGCATGGCATTGTTAAAGTGGTGTAGAAGAGCTGAGCTTTTCCAGTTTAGCACTGCAAATCCAGAATTTACAAATGCACCCTAAGTTTCTCCAGATTTTATTGTGGGTTTGATTATTTGGAGAAAATAAAGTAACTCTAGTCCCTAATTCAGAAGATGTTCTGGGCCCTTTCCTAAGAAATGTTAAGAATGCTTAGGGAGTACCTCATGCAAACTGGGTGTCACTTGTCACCTCTCCCTCCAAACTGCCATCTGGGCATCTTCTTTCATTTCTTCCTGCTGTCTCCTGAACTGCTTCCTGTATTGCATGACTTTCCTTGGTCTGCTTTGCCCCACCTGCAGAGCCCCAGCTTACATTTCCCTAAGCCCCACTGAATTTAGACTTTTGTGTTCAAAAAGCTCTATAAGTGACTTGAGACTATCATAAGAGAATTAACAAAAAGGCACAACTCAGAGTTCAGCTGCTCCTAGAGGGTCCCTAAACCACACTTTGTCAAAGAAGGAGAGATGTCATGCTAGCTGTCTCTCTTGGGCCTCAGCATATTGGCACATTGCAGAGCCCCTCTCCTGCTTAGGTACACATGGTTTCTCTTTTCTTCTCACTTCTTAGTCTTTGGGCCCACCAGCAAAAACTCCAAACTTTTCACGTACCTTAGGAATTTCTGCAGAAATTCATCCCCAATCCTTACCACGAAAGAGACTTCTTTCATTATTTCTAGATAAATTCCTTTTAGTTATTTCCATCTCTTCCTCCATCCAAGGTTTGGGGCCAAACAACCCTGAAAGTATAATTCTTCTCCCTAAAATGCTGCCTCTATGAGCTGAAGTGCAGAAATAGCTATTGACATCTGTTGTCCAAAAGACCACCAGGATGGCTAAATAGCAGAAGAGAGCTTTATTGGTGATAACGGTTTCCAAGCTGGGAAAAGAAAGTCTCCAATGTGGAACAAAGGTGCTCTCTCTTTGAAAAGGAGGAGGACAGATTGGGTTTTATGCCTTATAGGGTCTGTATCATACATATTCAGCATGTTTGGGGAAAAAGTTATACATATTTATGAGGGGAGCTGAGCGCATGCATAATAGGTAAACATACATGTAACATACATCACGTGTTCACTTTAGGGTGGGGTTTTAGCATTAAAATGAGATGTGGTTTGTCTCTTTACATCAAAAGGTGAACCATAAGACAGAAAGACTGTATGTGCACACGGCCAGGCACAGTGGCTTACACCAGTAATTGCAGCACGTTGGGAGGCTGAGGTGGGTGGTTCACTTGAGCTCAGTTCGAGACCAGCCTGGCCAACATGGTGAAACCCAATCTCTACTAAAAGTACAAAAATTAACGGGGCGTGGTCGCGGGTGCCTGTAATGCCTGCTACTCTGGAGGCTGAGGCAGGAGAATCATTTGAACCCAGGAGACGGAGATTACAAACCACCACCCCCCCAAAAAAAATCTTAGTTTTTATCCTAAAATGACTAACCTAAAAACAAAATAATATATGTATTTGGGAAAGGACAAAAAATTTTCAATTTTCTCTGTTATTATTACCTATATCATTGGTATTGATTCTTTTCTAAGTTTACTGCTTTCTAACTACATTTGTTGCATTTAGTGATGAACATTGTAAAACTTCACATATGGGCATCAAGTCCAATAAATGATGTTATTTTGGTGATCTTGGGAGTAAGAAATCTCCCCATTCCCTGTTTTATAGCTGACCTTTTGGAAAGAAATCCCTCTTGAAAAGTCCCACTTTAATTTGTTATATTTTTCAAACTAGACTGTCACATATACTCTAATGACACAGTATTTCTTAAAGCCCCAGAATGAAACCAACACAATTTCTGTGATTTTTAACATTCCTTGTGTGGTCTTATACATTGGGTACAATCTTCATTAATAATGTACTGTTTTGTACATGTTTTCCTTTTAAGGGGGTTTGTACAATCAGGATGGATTTCTTGCTATGCATATCAATAAAAAACATCTTGGAAAATGCTCCATTAGATATTATTCCAATGGAAAAGATCTCCTTGGTGAGAAAGGTTAAATGAAGTTCACAGAGAAGTTCTTTTGTGACTCCTAATATGGGGCTCAGTGGAGTTAAACACTTCCGTTACTTCATGAGAGCATTTAGTTTAGTGCTGAGCTGAAGTAAAGAAGTATGAAGCTTGGAAGATATACTTCTTCATTTATTTTGCATTTGCAGTATCCTCCCACACTGATAGTAGGGACATCTGGATGCAAGTCTGTTTCTGCCCCAAATCAATGATATATCATTTGTCTTTTAATGTCTGTAATCCTTGGCACACATTTATAAAAGATGGATTATGCTTGTGGATGCTTAAAATCCTGTCTAGTTGCAAATCATATGTATGATAATGGACTGTTATCCAGCATATATAAAGTGCTCTTATAACTCAGTAAGATATATAAGATATAACACAACTAGTCACAAACGCAGCATTTCACGGAGACACTGTCACAATCACATGTGCACGTCAATGCTTGGACATGAATGTTCAGAGCAGCATTATTCTTAATAGCCAAATGTGGAAGCAAGTCAATTATTCATATTCATAAGTGGATGAACAAAATGTAATATATCCAGAAAATGTAATCCTATTCACCTACGAAAAGGAATGAAGTACTGATGTATGTGAAAACATGGATGAACCTTGAAAACACTATGCTAAGTCAAAGAAGCCAGTCACAACTTGTATGATTATATAAAATATCCAGAATAGATAAATCAATTAAGGCAGAAATTAGATTAGTCATTGCCTGGGTCTGGATAGAAGAGTAGGAGGGTACATTTGGGAATGATTGTTAATGAGCATTAAGTTTCTTTTGAGGGGGGTAAAATGTTCTAAAACTGATTTCTTAACTACTGGATTTTGACAGTTCTTTTCATATTCTAGATACAATTCCTATGTCAGATGGGTTGTTTGCAAATATTTTCACCTAGTTTGTAGCTTGTTTTTATTTATCTGCTTATCAGGGTCTAAGTGGAGCAATAGTTTTTAATTTTAATGAGATTTACTTTATCAATTTATCAGTTTTTGCTTTTATGAATTATGCTTTCGGTGTCAAGTTTAAGAACTCTGACTAGCTTAGTCCTGAAGCATTTTCCTATATTTTTTTCTAAAACTATTATAATGTTATGTTTTACATTGGGTATGTTATCCATTTTGAGTTAATTTTTGGATAAGAAAGTGAGGTTTAGGTCAAAATTCATTTTCTTTTGCCTGCCTGTAATAGCTTCAGCATCGTTTGTTAAAAAGACTATCCCCCATTGAATTGCTTTTGCACCTTTGTCGAAAATCTAAAATAACTTCAGCATATTGGTATAGGTCTATTTCTGAGTTTTCTTTTCTGATCTGTTGATAGATGTGTCTATGATAGGTGTTGATTTTACTGTAGCTATACATAAGCCTTTTCATCAGATAGAGTTATATTTACCACTCTATTCTCTTTTTCCAAAATTATTTTAGCTGTTCTAGCTCCAGTGCCTTTATATATAAATTTTAGACTAAATTGTTGTGTTGTACCAAAAACCACCGGTTTGAACTTTAATAGGTATTTCATTCAACCTATAGATCAACTTTGGGACAATTGGTACCTTTACTATGTTAATTTGTCCAATCCATTAACTTTGTATGAGTTTCTGTTTATTTAGATCTTTGATTTATTTCATCAGCATTTTGTAATTTTTGGAATTCAGATTTTGTATATGTTCTATTAGATTTACATCAAATATTTTATTTTAGAGCAATTATAAATCATATTATATTTTAAATGTCCAAATGTTCATTGCTAGTTTGCAGAAATGCTATTAATTTTCTTTAGGATGAACTTCTATCCTTTGCTTTTGGTGAAGTCATTGGTTCTAAGAGGTGTTTTGTAGATTCCTTGGGATTTCCTACATAGACAATCGTGTCATCTGCAAATAACAACAGTTTTGTTTCTTCCTTCTCAATATGGATGTCTTTTTCTTTTCTTTTCTCTCTTTTTTTTCCTTATTGTGCTGTCTACGGCTTCCAATACTTAGAATGATGACAGCAGACATTCTTCCATTCTACCTACCTAATTTTAAGGAAAAAACCATTCAGTCTTTTACCATTAAGTATGATGTTCACTGCAGGGTTTTTGTATGGGCTTTTTTCAACTTAAAAATGTTTCCCTCTATTTCTAGTTTTCTGAGAGCTTTTATCATGAATGAGTGCTGGATTTTGTCAAATGCTTTTTCTGCATCAGTTGATATGATTACATGATTTATGATTTTTTTCTTTAGCCTGTTGATATGGTGGATTAGATTAATTGATTTTTAATGTTGAATCAGCTTTGCCTACCTAGAATAAATCCCACTTGGTCTTTGTGTATAATTATTTTTATATATTGCTGGATTTGCTTTGCTAATATTTACTTGATAATCTAAATTCATGAGAGATACTCATCTGTAGCCATCTTTCTTTTTCTCCTTTATTACTTTTTTAAAGCTATCTTTACCTGATTGTCTAATTTTAGCATCAGCAAAATGCTAGCCTCACAAAACGAGTTGGGAAATGTTTAGTCTGCTTCTATTTCTGGGAGAGAGTGTGTAAAATTTATGTTAATGCCTCTTTAAATGTTTAGCAGCACTATCAAGTGGTGCCATCAGGGCCTGGAAATTCCTTTTTAGGTGCTTTTTAATTTTAAATTTAATCTTCAATGGTTGTAGGGTCATTCATGTTATCAATTTCACTTTTATTGTCTTGGTATGGTCATTTATACAATGATCATGATATATACATTTCAGTGCAGTTTCTACTCAGTTTCCCTACAGAGGCCTTTTTACCTTTAGATCTAACACACAGTTGTTAGGGTTCCCTAGGTCCAGGAGTCCAGGTACAAAGAAAGCACTTACAGCCATTGTTTTCTGCTTCTGTGGACCTCTGGTGAACTTTGCACTACTCACTCGTTCGAGTATGAGGTGTATAGGCGTGACGGCCATAGTTTTCAAGTCTCTGTACCAGTAGGCACAGTTGGCCTTTAGAGCCTTTTTTCTTTCAAATTTTCAGATGTCTCAGAAATCTTTTTATGCAACTTTAATGTGTTATAAACTTCATAGAACATAGTAGACTGCACAACAAGTAATGGGAGATATCTCAGGCAGCGCTTTTACATTGGTCTGTAAGGAGCTATTTTCCTTAAATTAAGGGAATCCTTAAAAAATTATAGCAGATCAGCATGAATATGTGCACCAGTGTTCTGACTGATACAAATAGTGTGTTTTCAAAGACTGTTTGAAATGAATTTGAAGGACATTTTATATCCATGCTCAACTGTAGGCATAGATCACATTTAAAATATATATATATTAAAATTTCGTTCTCTACTATGTCATTAATAATGCACTTTCAGCTGGTTTAGCCATCAAGTGCTAACTGCATTTTGTTCCACAAAAAATAGCAACTTTTTTCAACATGAGTTATTTTAATGTAAATATCAAAGATTTTTAAAATATACTATTGTAGACCAAAAAATAAGAATGTGTCTCACTAACCCTCTTGTATCTAATATGTAAGAATGTCCAAAATGGTGACTCTGCCACAAAAAAGACTCCAAATATTTGCCTGTGGAAAAATATTATTTCAGAGACTGAGAATCATAGTAACATGCCAATTTCCAACAGGTTCATGGGCATTCCCTACTCCGCATACGTATTAGGCCATCCTCACAGTACACTGTTTGGCCACCTGCAGTGTCTCCAGCTCTGGTTCTTTATCTTGCCACAGAGTGTAAGGAATCAGATCTATAAAGAGAGAATTTCAAAAAAAAGATATTGCATGTAATATCTTTGTGAGTTGCAAATGATTAAGACAGCATGAAGTATTCCCTCTTTAAGAGATGTTTACATTTTAAGACAGAGCAAAGTGTCCATTTGGTATAAACAAAAAAATAAAGGAATATACTTTTGACATTTTAAACATCAGACAGCAGGATAAGTAGGTCACTGTTACAGCAAAGGGACCCTCCAGTGGGTTTGAAATGATATGTATGACTTCCCCCACACAAGGCCAGCTCTGACCCTTCACCACTATGAATGGGCTAATGGTTTTTGCACCAACGATCCTGGGAAATATATTACCTTACTAAAATCAAAACACCAAACTACATAGACTTTAATCCACCATGATAGTGAAGAATCATCATTAGCATTTAGGCAAACAACTAGTTTTTGCTTACTGTTAGAATGGTTTAAAGCTGCTTATGGTAAGGATAGTTCAATTTTATCCGTTTTGTTGGTATGTTGCAAAGAGCTAAGAAAATTGTTTTGTTTTACTCCTCAGGCTGTGTCCTCTGCCCGTGGTTTGAAGTAAGACTTCCTCCTCTGGCATTGTTAGAAATTATATTCAGAATAGGGGACAAACTACTCGGGCTCTCTTTCTATGTCAGGGGTTTACCATCTGAAAAAGCAGCATTGAAATGATTTTAATGGGCCCTCATTTTTCCCAACAGTCAGCCCTCTACAAAGTCAGGATTCATTCCTTCCTTGGGGGTTTGCATGGCTTTTGGCCGTGGATCTGGCTCCTAGGAACTTGTCCAACATGATTCATGGTGTTTAGTTATGCCGCTCTCATAATTGGGTGATTCCTTTCTCCAGATGCACATGTAACTCCCATTAGTGTCACTGAGGCTAAAGCTCATATTTCAAGGGAATCTGAAACTTGACAAGGGTGAAAGGACTTTTTAGTTTTTCCTGCTTTGATTTAGGCCTTGTCTGGTGATTTTGATACCTCTGATGGTTTTTCTTTTCTTCCAATTTGTTAATATGTTACAGAAAATTAACTGTCTGGAAAACAAAGCAAGCAGGAGTTTCTCTCTCTCTCTCTCTCTCTCTCTCTCTCTCTCTCTCTCTCTCTCTCTCTCTCTCTCTCTCTGTGTCTGCCTCTCTCTCCCTCTCTCCCTCCATCTCTCTTTCTCTCCCTCTCTATTAGAGCATTGATTTTTGTTTTGAGTTAATTTCTTTCTCATTGTTCTTTAGGTCAGCATCTTCACTATTTCTTAGTTCTGTTCCTCATTCCAGACTCTCACTCCTAGAGAAAATATTTCTATGATTTTCAGTTTATTCTGTCCAATTTATTTTTAAATGACTCAATTCTGTCTTTTGATATAACACAAAGTTCTTAACTTAAACCTTTAGAGAGGCAATCTATTTTATTTAGTTTATATTAGCCTTAAAACTATCAGGTAAAGGTTCAAAAAAAGTTAGTCTCAATGTCATAAAATTTTATCTGGACTCAAAATTAAACTGTAATTTTGACATAATTAGATTCTCATGTGAAGTCCCAACTTTAAATTTAAAACAGTCAAAATATAAATTCTCTACTTTTCCAAGTCTCTTAGCTTTTAATTAAAGACATGAAAGTCACTGGAGCCCGGCTTCTTAACCCAACTTCTACAGAATCTATATGACTTCATGGATAAACTTCAGAGGATTTGAAGAATTTCATAAAATTGCTCATTTTGTTTTGTGAATTTTCTAGGGAGAAGAGTCAAACCTTTCAAATGAATTCATAAGCTTAAAAAAATCTATTAACCATCCATTAGAAATGCATTCCAACTTTCTTATGAAGATAGCCTCAATTCTAATTTTCCTGAAAAGAGAATGACACCTAAAGAAAGTGATGAATTTTAAAAGTTCTCTC
Organism: Rhinopithecus bieti; assembly: GCF_001698545.2. NCBI lineage: Eukaryota > Metazoa > Chordata > Mammalia > Primates > Cercopithecidae > Rhinopithecus > Rhinopithecus bieti. Next base: position 298,325 of record NW_016815631.1, on the reverse strand, counting down.
CACCCTACTTCATGCTTTTGCCTCCTGGTGAGCTACCTCTATACCCTTTAACAGAGACCCAGCAATTACCACTTCCCCCAACTATTATTTCATGGTTAATAGGATTCATTGGAATGTCTCCTCATGTCAAGATACCAAGACTGTAAACCCTTGTTCTTGTCTGCCAAATGACTAGAGGTTCAGCAGATTGATCGAGGCATGGCCCATCTCTGACCTATAACAAGGCAATCAAAGTTCACTCAATTCCGTTCACTCTGAGATGCCTTAGTTTCATTATTATGCATTTAGGCAAAATAGGGTTATTTAAATACAACTTGTGCTGTGGGTGAAGACAAAAGTTTATATAGTGAAACTAAATACTATGAATTATAGTTTTCCTTATTTTCCAAAAACTCATTACACCCATACCTCTGTCACTTATGATCTGGTAATTTAAATTTGGGGGTCCACACTGATGGTCAGTAACCGTTCATTAGACAGCCTGACTAGGCTAGTGACTCAAGACACTGCTGATTTTCTAGGTTTTCATATGTTTAATTTGCTCTGTTATTTGTGTTTCGGAAAATTGGCAGACTCTTTGCAATTCACTTGTTATTTAATTAATCCCTTATGAAGTCAATTTCTCTTATGAATTCTCTGAATTCTCTCTCCTTCATATTTTCCATACTTTTTTTTCTTGCTCTCTACAAACTGGCTATTGTTTCCTCTAATATTTGTTCTCTGCTTCTGGACCCCAGGCCTTCAGAAGGGCTCTCAGTTGTTGGCTCTCTTTCTTTGTGTCCTTCTCAGTGAACCACTGACTTCATACTTTTGAGGCTGTTATCATTCACTAGGTATTACTCACTGTAGTTCATGATTTTCCATTTTGTTTGTAACTGCTGATTGGTTCTTCCTGGTAGGATAAGCTATTTCTGTATTTCTTGCTTCTTTTAAGCACTCTGAGATCTGCAAAGCTATTATATCCTTCGAAGATATCTACCACACCCTCCAGTTCCTGTTTGTATGTGTTTGCGTATGTTTAGTCAATTCAACAGACACTAATGTGTTAGGTATTGTGCAAGCTTCAAAACATAGAAACTTATGTGTGTGATATAATTTGAATCTGTGTCCCCACCCAAATCTCATGTAGAATTATAATCCCCAGTGTTGGAGGAGAGGCCTGGTAGGAGGTGACTGAATCATGGGGGTGAATTTCTCCCTTGCTGTTCTCGTGATAGTGAGTGAGTTCTCATGAGATCTGGTTGTTTAAAAATGTGTAGTACCTTTCCCCTTACTCTCTTCCTCCTCCTTTAGCCCTGTAAGAAGTGCCTGCTTCCCTTTCCACCATAATTGAAAGTTTCCTGAGGCCTCCCCAGCCATGCTTCCTGTACAGCCTGCAGAACCATGAGCCAACTAAACCTCCTTTCTTTATAAATTACCCAGTCCCAGTCTCAGAGATTTCTATATAGCAGTGTAAGAATGGACTAATACAATGTGTCATGGTTCCTGCCCTCAAAAGGGCTTACCATTTAACTGGAGAATAACTTTGCCCTTCACCTTTTACTGAACAAGGCATTTAGATTACATTTGCACCTTCCAGCACTAGTTAATCACTTTATTTTTTTTTTCAGAGTTTTGACACTGCTTATGTTTAGTATGCTGCCTGGAATTACCACCCATTATGCTTGCGGTGGACAAATTTTCTTTTTTTCTTCTGTGTTGCATTTTTATAGCTACAACTCTGGACACCTGTTTTCATTCCTGTTGTTTCCTCAGGGACTTATTCTTCCTGGCTTTCTTATTTTGTCAGAGTCCTGCAAGGCATTCCTCAACCTTTTTTACCTTTTCGCCATTTCTTCCATCAAAGACACCAGCTTGCATTTATAGCATGTGACATTGATGAGAGCCTCAGAGAGAAAAACAAGCGTAAAGCTGAGACTGCCTGTTACTGCTGTTATTCTGTTCCCCTGTGCTCATCCCTCCTGGGAAAAAAAGGAGAGACACAGTTCTTTGTAACTCCCACAGAAATTTTTCCTATAAATGTTTGAAGCAAACTGCCTTTTGGCAGTGTCTGTTTATCTCTGGGCACCTGGGACCACTCTCTTGAAATCAGTCTGGACACTAGCCTCTATTTCTTCCCATTGAGGCTTTATTATTCTGCTAAAATGATAGCCCGAATTACTAATTTATATCCTAGGTGTCTGTCTTCTTCAGATACCAAATAGACAAGGAGCTTTCGCTCAAATATTTGAGAAACATTTATTCACCTACTGAATTAGAGTTCTCTAAAGGGACAGAACTAATGGGAAAGATGAATTTATGAAGGGGAATTTATTAGGAGAATTAACTCACACACAATCACAAGGTGAAGTTCCACAATAGAGCATCTGCAAGCTGAGAAGCCAGGAAGATAGTCTGGGTCCCAAAACCTCAAAAGTAGAGAAGCCGATAGTGCAGCCTTCAGTCTGTGGCCAAAGTCCCAAGAGCCCCTGGCAAATCACTGGGGTAAGTCCAAGAGTCCAACAGCTGAAGAACTTGGAGTCTGATGTTTGAGGGCAGGAAGCATTGAGAATGGGAGAAAGATGGAGGCCAGAAGACTCAGTCAGTCTAGTCCTTCCACATTCTTCTGCCTGCTTTTATCCTAGCCGTGCTGGGATAATGAGAAGTATTTATCCTTGTTGTCACAAGGGTTAAATAAACTATAGGATGGAATGCAAAGCACTTCACTTAAAATATAGAAGGTGTTCAATAAAATATTTGTTGAATGAACACATGAACAAATGTTATGAACAATAGCCTAGGGAGCCCATAACATATGGCAGTGTTTTGGGTATCACAATAATAGGGGTTTGAATCACAGCTCTCCCATTTACTACCCTCATGATGACAGGTGAACAACTTTTCTGCTCTTCAAATTCCTTCTCTATGAAGTGGGACAATAAAACTTACTCCACAGGTATGTCAGAAGAATAGATAGAATGAGATAATGTGCATAAATCAGTTATAATGCATAGAATACAAGGAGTATTCAACAAATAATGGTTTTGATATCATGTAGATTTTCCTAAGATTTTAAAATGTTTAAAGTAGTAAAATCTTTCAACTGGAAAACCAGGAACTCATTGTCTGTCTTCCATTGCAACAGTTCTCCAGAATATACTAGGCTAAAAGATAGTCGTGTATGTAGAATTCACAGTATTTTCAAAGGAAATTGGTTATTTTTAGGATTCACTTTTCATAATACCCCAACATCTAGTACATATCATCTTACCTTAATATTCATTTACCCCATGGAATTTGTTTGCGTTATATATGATGTTCATAATCTTGGTTAGATTTTCAAAAGTAGACATAAATTTTTGAGGAGTTAGTCTCACTTTTTCCAAACATTATAAATTCCCAAATTTATATATGGCCTTCTTCTGGGCATTTCATATTTTCCTTTCAATTTGGATTCCCTAGATTGGTATTTATACCAGAGGTGCTACTTTCCATTTAAATTATTTCTGTAAGCACTAGAACTCCATCATGTAAATCTATTATATTTCACCAACATTTCAAATCCCTCGTGTGAGCTCCATGGGTAGAAGGTGCTGTGTTATTTACCGATAAAACCCTAGACCCAGAACAATGCCAGACACGTCATAGATGGCTAAAAATATGTTTGTTGAATTAAAGAATGAACGTGTTTACAGAAAAGGAATATGCTCTTTTTTTTTTTAGCTCTTTGCAATTATATAATACATATTTATGAACTATAGAGGTTTTATTATACTTTTATTAAGCATTTCTAATAATTCTTTACTAAATAATTTGCATATGTAGTTAAGTTATTTAAATAACAATAGTCTGGACCATTGCTTTTCCTTAGCTACCTCTTTTTCTGTTTCCTGTTATCTGCTTGTCTAGAGCATTCAAGGGTTTGCATAGCCTTTTTACTAAAATATAAAGAATTTCATTAGGAAACAAATCATTAGAATGTAATCCATTAATTTTTTGAGTTGTATTACTAGGGATATAATAAAATGAATTTGTACCTTTAGTAAAGGAACTCTATTCCTATTAATGTCCTCACCATTAGAAGACCACAGCGTTTGTTAGAAAATCCCATTCGAAAATAACGGGTAATATTAGTGAAGGTTTAAAAATGTATTTTATTGATGTGGTGGTTAATTTTATATCCCCACTTGACTGGATGCCCAGATAGTTGGTAAAATATTATGCATTATTTCTGGTTATGTCTGAGGATATTTCTGGAAGGGATTAGTATCTGAATCAGCATACTGAGTAAAGAAAATTCACCATTACTGATACAGGTGGACATCATATAATCTGCTGAGGACCCGTATAGAACAAAAACCAACCTTTAGAAAAATGATTTTCTCTCTCTCTGTCTTCTTGAACCGAGACGTCCATCCTCTCCTGACGTGGGAATTTGAAGCTCCACCCACCATATCTATCAAAGCAGAATCTCGGGAAGGGAGATGGGTAAAGAGAGCTGTGGAATCAGTGTTATCATTTGTTTTCATTTGAAAGCTGAAATTCAATGTACTTTATAATTTTCACATATAGCAAAGTGCACTGATCTTTAGTGTGTAACTAGGTGAGTGCTGACAAATGTTTACAAATGGTTTTTCTATTTTGTGTAGCCAGTCATTTTAGTTGTAGCTGTTTTTTCCCTAACCTGTGGATTGCATTTTTATATTTTCTTTATAATGTCTTTTGATACGCAGATTTTTTGAATGCTAAAGAAGTGCAATTTATCTTGTTATTTTTCCCTTTATGGTTAGAGACTTTTGTGCCTTATCTAAAAATCTTTGCGTACCTCAAGGTTGCAAGGATATTCTACATTTTGTGCCAGAAACTTGCCATTTTAGCTTTAGGATGGAGATATGAGATTCTTCTAAAACTTTTTCTAATGTCAAGGGTGGGCAAACTACAGCCTGCCGATGAAGTCTACCCTATCACCTTTTTAAAAAAAATAAGGTTTTATTGAAACTGTTTTACTCAGGTAGTTACATAATGGCAGCTTTTGCCCTGTAATGGCAGAGTTCGATGGTTGTAATAACAGAGATCATACAGGTAAAAATATTTACTTTGCCAACCTTGCAGAAAAAGGTTGCCAACCCCTGGTATACGAGATGAGAAGGAGATCAAGTTTACTTATTCATACATTTACTTTTCCACAGAAGTATTTCATAACCATTTGTAGAAAGGGCTGTATTTTCTTCACTGAATTAATTGCTCTGAAACATTTGCTGAAAATCAGCTGGGTCTATGTCTGTACTCCACTTTGTTCTATTAATCTATTTGCCCTTACACACTATACTTCAATTTATAGCACCTCTTGATATTAAGTAGTATAAATATTCCAATTTAGATGACCTTTTTCAAGATCGTATTGGCTATTTGAATCTTTGTTATTTCATGTAAAATTTAGAATCAGATTTAGAATTCCTTTGAAGTTGGAATTGTGTGTTTATAGATTGCTTTGGAGACAATGTACATCTCAACAATATTGTGTTTATCCATCAATGCACATGATGTATCACTGCATGTATTTAGGAAGCATTAAATGTTTTACTATTTAGTGGTAAAATATTTAGCTGTACATTTTTCATAGATGGCCTTTATCAAATTGACAAATTTACCTCCAATCTTAATTTCACTATCTTTTCAGGAATAAATATTGAATTTTGTTCAATGCTTTTCCTGTATCCATTGAAGTGATTATAAGACTTTTTTTCCTTTTTCGGTTAACACAATGAATTATATTGGTTCACATTTGAATTAACAAACTAGTTTTGCATTCCTATGAAAAGTTTAAATATAAACTGTTTTAGATATTTTAGGGTTCACTTATGAATATCTTGTCAATAATTTTTGAGTAACATTGGTCTGAGGAGTTTTGAGTAATATTGGGATCATGAGTAATACTGGTCTGTAATTATGATGACCTCATAAAATGAGTTGGGAAGTGCTCCCTCCCTCTATCTCTGTTTCCTGAAAGCTTCTTTGTACATTAGTACTACTTCTGGCCTAAATGGTTGAAAGAATTCACCAATAAAATCATTAAGCCCTGTAGTTTTTTTCCAAGGTTTTTTTCTTTAACATATAAAAAGCTTTTAGCTTTCCTTTTCTTCTGCGTCAAATTTGATAAACTATGGTTCTGAATTGTGGTTCTAAATTGTCAAATGTATTGGTGTAAAGTGTTTTGCATCTCTCTTATTGTTTGAATATCTATAGGCTCTTTATTAACATTTATATTAATTAGTATTTCTCATTTTTCCTTGTTCATCTTGCAACAAGTGTTACTTTGTTAATCTGTTCAAAATACCCAGTTTTGACTTTAATTTTTTTTTAGTTGTTTTTCTTTTTTATTTCTGCCCTTCCCTTTAGTATTAACTTTTCTTAACTTTGGGTTGTATTACTCTTCTTTTTCTAGATTCTTTATGTAGAAACTTAGATTTTTGTTTTCAATCAATTTTCTTTCTATAATATATGAATTTAACGCAAGTGTCCCTTTGAGCACCGAGTTACTGGATCCTGCAAATTTAGCCATGCTGTCTGTGTGTGTGTGTATATGTATGTTTTTAATATATACATATACATATATATAACCTAATCTATATACTTTTTAGTATTATACTTGGTTTTCTCTGATGTGTTTTTAGATATATTCCTTTATATAATTTTGAGTGCTGTTCAGGAATTACAATATGCATTCTTCTCATTGTCTACTTAAAATTAATATTGTACTAGTTTATGTGAAATGTATGAAGCTCATAACAGGCTAACTCCATCTATTTCCTATCCTTTGTGCTATCATTCTTATATATTTTATTTTTATATACACTGTAGATCTCACAATAAATAATAATTTTTTAAAATAGTCTTTTAATTTTTAAATAAAGATAGTTCTTATTATTTACTCACATATTAACCACTTCTGGGGTGCTCTAAATTCTTTTTTTAATTATAAGTTTCTATGTAATAATATTTGACTTCGGCTTCAAGAATTCCCTTTATCATTTCTTGTTAGTGCAGATATGCTGGGAACAAATTTTCCCAGCTATTATTTAACATGTCTTCATTTCACTATTATTATTGAAGGAGAGAGTTTACAGTATCTTTCTTTACCACTTTAAATATACTATTTCATAGACTCCTGGCTGCCATTATTTCTAATAGTAGCTAGCCATCATTCATATCATTGTTCATTTGCATATATGTTTTTATTTCTGACCACTTTTAAAATTTGTGTTTATCTTTTGTATTTAGCAGTATAACTATTACATGCCTGGATGTGGTGTTCTTTGTTTGCTGAGCATGCAGCTGAGATCCAGAAAGGCTATGAAATGAGAGTAAGGACTTATACCTTAACCATGACTTAGGATAAAGAAAATAAAACACTATATTCCTATTTTAAGACAAAGTTTAACAGATTCAATAGGATATACTAGCAATTTAACTAGCTGCCAGAACAAAATTCTGCACCTTGCTAGCCAGACTAGACCACTAACCTCTCCCAGCCATTCATGGCCTCTGGGATTTCTGTACAGCAATTGGGCCTACAGCATCTGCTCTCTGCTGGGCCTGACAATTTGCCCTCTGCACATGCAGAGCATCTTTCAGCTAGGGTGTTGCAGGGAAACTGTGCCATTTTCTGGGACAACCATCTACATGACTCCCTCCTCTCTTGCCTCATACTCCACAAGCCCCAATTATGGAGTATTGGGATTAACACAATGAATTGTATTGGTTCACATTTGAATTAACAAACTAGTTTTGCATTCCTATGAAAAAGTTTAAATATAAACTGTTTTAGATATTTTAGGGTTCACTTATGAATATTTTTAAATAATTTTTGAGTAACATTGGTCTGAGGAGTTTTGAGTAATATTGGAATCATGAGTAATACTGGTCTGTAATTATGATGACCTCATAAAATGAGTTGGGAAGTGCTCCCTCCCTCCATCTCTGTTTTCTGAAAGCTTCTTTGTACATTAGTATTATTTCTGCCCTAAATGGCTGAAAGAATTCACCAGCAAAATCATTAAGGCCTGTAGTTTAGTTAAGGCCTTCAGCAATCCCAAGCTGCATTCTCTGTCTTCCATCCTCAGCCCAGTGGCTCAGAGAGGCACCTGCCCTCTACTCACATTCCATTTTCCTGTACTTAGATTGGGAAAGTACTGCCAGGCAAAACCTGGGGCAAAATGAATCATATCTCTTAAATTTTCATTCTCTCTAATATCACAGTCCTCTGACTCTGATTGTCTAATATATGAAAACAATTGCCTGGCATTTTGCTCAATTTTATACTTACTTACAAGTCACTTAGGGTAAGTTCAATACCAGTTGTTGAATTATGGCCAGAAATAGAAGCTCTTTTTTGTTGGACTCCTCAGGTGATTTGGAATGTGTAGCTAAGATACAGAACCACCGTGTTAGCTCCTGAATGGCAGAGAGGCGAGGCTACTAACACACTTGTCAACTGGGAACTCCCAGATTGGAGACCAGGGCAGGAACAAAGATTACCAGAGAGGAGATTCCAATAGAACAGTACCCAGTTTTTCCTTCCTAGAAGTCTTTTTTTCAGAAGATAAGTTCCTGAGACAGCATAGTACAGTGCATACTATTTCAGAGAAAATAGCTTAAATTTTAATTCCAGCACAGTCAATAGCTATTGGGTGCACATCATTTAGCTTATTTTTCTTCATGCACAGAGAATTGGACATAGAATGCTTACATTTTCTTCTATCATCTAGAGTCTGAGAATCACGAATATGATGCTATCTAATGATTTCTACAACCGTATGACACATATGAAGGCATTACAAATCAGCTATCATGAAAAGGAAAAAAAAAACCTCATGGAATGGACTCATGCCTTTAAAAAAAGAGATTAAGTGTGAGTTAAATGGGTCTGTAAGAGGCTACAGAAGTTTTAATATATTGTCAAGAACTCTTTGCCAAATTTCAAGGTTTTCCAAAGCAGGACACATGCTGAATCCCAAGTAATTGAGATGATCTGATATTTTAAAGGCCTATTTTCTGCTCTCAAATCTGCTGTATTGTTAAGAGGACTAGTGAATCCATTTTTATTTGATTATAGCCAAGTGAAACCACGGGCAATGAAGAAAAGGGGCATGCACAAAATGACTACTAAACTTTAAAAAACTAATTATTTTGAAAGTGTGCACAGGAGAAGACTTATACTTTGCCTGCATGCATATATTCACATGCTTTTTTACCAAGTGTGCATGTTAAAATAATAAACTTTTTTTTTCTTCTGATTTCTGTTTCTCAAGTCACATATGGGACCCTCTCAGAAGCATTAGAACTGGTTCTTGGGCTAAATTTTCTGAGAGGTATAATTTATTTCCAAGGAAAGAATAGCCTAGAAACTCTCGCTAGGTAAAATTTTTGGTGCATATTGAATTGTAAAACTATGGCATATTTGTCCTTTAAGGCAAGACTTTGATGACAAGACTAAAATTCTAACAGAAAGTTTAAGCCGGGGTTCTGTGCATCCTTGTCTCTTAAATGTCCTGATTTCCAGCCCCCCTCTTATAATAGTATAAATAACAGACTTCCCATCTTCTTCAGTCCTGCTTAGACTCTCATCTTGCTTTTGCTCATGTTGTGTTTCCTACATCAGTAAGAAATTCATTCAGAACAGTCCAGACAAATTCAGTTGGGTTTTCGTGGCTTTCAAGAATAAAAGCAAGACAACGCAAAAGGAAATATTTATGGAAATTCATTGTGAGACCCATCCCTGGCAGTCTGTAGAAAGAGCACTTTGTGTATAAGTAGGGTAAAGGGGTCTAAATGTGGCGTAACCTTGGTAAACTCACACACTTTTAAAAAAAGGCATAGGTGTTAGGGTTAATGACAATTTCACATCAATATCTGGCAGCATGCTATTTACAATAATGACATATTATAAGAACCTGTATTTTAATTATAAGAAATAAAAATTGATGACAGCAACAAGTAGAAGCAAATTATGCTCTAATGATTTTCTAATAAAGTAATTTGCTCATAGATCACAGGGAATACAAGCAAAAACCTGTTAATTTTGAGCCCAAGTAATTATTTTTTGCCTTTAAATATTAAGCAACTTGTATGAGGCTTCTCAAGGAGTACAAACCAATGGTTTCTTTCCCAGCAAGTTTTTGGGGAAGGTGAAAGGGTCAAAGGCAGAACTTTAGAGATAATTAAATGCACTTAAAATGCAAACGTTTACCTGGAAAGGACAGGTTAAGTTTGTTTTTACCCTGTGCCTAAACCAGTTTTTTTACCTGAGGCCTATGTGATAAATTAAGAGACCTGTGCAGATTCCTAAAATCCCAGTATTTAAATAAGAAGAAGGGAGCACACAGCAGAATCTGTAGAACTTTCACAAAATCTACCCCACTCCATCCTCAACTATAAGCTAATTTAATCCCAGAGACGGTAAATAGGAGGATTAAGTCTAACAATACATATAGAAGTGTTTTGGCAATTACAGAGTAGTATATAAATAGAAGTTATTAAGACACTTTTGACTGGAAAAGAGAAACTGTTTTTCATACTTAATTACATTTCCCTCTGTATTTCTAAAAGTAAGCCATCTTGCAATTTTATATTAAGAAATAGTGAATGATTGTATTTGCATACAGGCAGTAGCATAGAAATCATGTTCCTATTCAGTGGACCTCCAATCAAGCAAAACAAATTGACAAATTAAAAACACTAGGGATGTACGTTGTGGCAGTGGAGCCCTTGGCACATGTTTTGCTTCATTATTTTCTTTGCCTTACGTGGGGCTGCTTCTAGAGTTTATTTTCAAAGGTAAAAAAAAAAAGTGATAAAGGAAGCAAAGCTAACAAGGCAGATGGCTTGTCAAATTAGAAACAGGAAGCTTTTCCAAAAACAGAATAAAGAATGTGGAGACTATGAGAGCTAAATGTTCATTGTGGGCCTGTGGTGCAGTGCCTTCAGATGTAAAAATATGGAATCACCATAGTTCAGTCTTTAATTGTTCTGCCTACTTAGTGGGTGGGAGTGTTCGTTGTACATCTTCCTATACTCTTAAGGAATTCTGGGCTTTTGCTCATAGTATCTCTCTGATCTTTCTGGAAGATAAACTCTTTAGCAGGTGAACACAGCTTACACGCTAACTCACAGCTATGCCAAGGGCATGAGGCAGGCCCAGCTCTGTAGAGCGTTGCTGCAAGACAGTGGAAAATGGATCTGGGTTTGAAAATCACCAGTTTGTACACCAAATGTGTTTCTATGGGAAAATTAATTAACTTCTTTTAGGATCAGTTTTCTAATTAATAAAAAATAATGAAGACAATAAAACTACCTAGTTAAGTTTTGTTCAGAATTGAACATTATCAGGATTTGTTACTTACATACAATTTAATAGCTACCTCTATTGAGTCCTACATGCCTCACCTTCCATTAAGTACCTTGTATGTATTTCTCATTTAGTACCCCCAGACAACTTTATCCCATAGGAAATATTATCTCTTTTCAAAACAGAAGCACTGGAGCTCTGTGAAGTTCATGCTTAGGTTCTTATAGCTAAAAAGTACAAGAGTCAGTGGGAGGGGCTTGTGTAATTCAGAGCCTGCTTGCTAATTACTATAGTATGTAACTAGTCCAAGGCCATAGGAAAGAAAAACTGATTTTTGTATCTTCAGTCCATGTGTGATGGAGAAATAAAAAAGTTGTCTCCATGGTCTTCTGCAATGCTAAAACTGTTGACACCTAGAAAAGAAAAATGATGATTCCTTTAAGCAACAGGAGATAAAGGAATAAAAGAAAGAAAAAAGATTAAATGAAAGAACATCTTGGCTACTCTTATGACCTAAATGTTTGTGTCATTCCAAAATTCAGTTGAAATTCTAATTCCTATTATGATGGTATTGGAAGATAAGGCTTTTGGAAGGTAATTTGGTCATGAGGGTGGAACCTCATGAATGGTATTGGGGCCCTTATAAGAAGGAGAAATGAAGAGAGAAATGATCTCCCTTTGCCATATGAGGATACAAGACCATCGTCTTTAAACTAGAAAGAGAGCCCTCACCAGAAACTGGATCTGCTGATGCCTTGATCTTAGACTTTCCAGCCTCCAGAACTGTGAAGAATACATGTTGTTTAAGCCACCCAGTCTATGGCATTCTGTTTGAGCAGTCCAAATTGACTAAGAATGACTAAGTGTTTTAAGATGAAGGAAAATGTTCCTTAATTTATCAACCCTGCATTTTAACCAGGACCAGTCTTTAAATAGGTATCTGAATTATAAAATGTACTAGATGTTTACAAGAACTAAAAAAAAAGGTGCAAATTTTGCCTTTTAATATCTGCAATTGTAGACACTGGTGCTTCTAGAGAAACTTTTTTATTCTGACTGAGAAGGATAAACTACCTGAAGAATGACTAGAGATGAAAGATGATGTTAGATGAGTATCTGTTCTCTTCAGTAACTTTTCCCTCGCTTTTACCTCCTTATCCACAGCACCCTGGGATGAAGGATAAGCAAGAAGCTGACAGCATTGCCAAGTTTGGGAACATGGAGTCAGATTTTCTTTCCATTGTATTCATCATCTGATGCTATTTCTTTTTTACTATCTGTCTCCACCTCCCTTTTTGGGAGTCTCTGGCTTTCACCTCTTCTATCTTTCTCCTCTCTTTGATGTTGTTTCTCTGCCAGCCCTTTGAGTACCATCTTCTTTTTTCTATTTCCCTTTCTCTGTTATCCTTTAGTGTATTCTTTCTCTATACAGAAGTCATTAAAAACATAGTCTTTATCTCAAGAAACTGTTTCAAGAATAAAATATAGCTCTATATTTGTTAGTTCTTGTCCTTTGAGAATCAGATATCAATAATTAAACATGTAAATGACCTATTATGGAAGATACCAGGCAGAGAAAATGGAGAGGGAGTCTAGGGAGACCTGGAAAGTCATTAGACCGCGGTGGTGGAGGTCTCATCCTGAGAGGAGAGAAGGAGTTGAGGATGAGCCCCTAGCCTGTAGTGTAGTTCTAAGCAATGTTCAGTAGAGGGAGGTCTTGAGCCACAGTCACTCATCAAAGGAGTTCTACACGTATCAGGAATGAGCCTGGTTTAGTACCCCTGATGCGATCAGGCACTGGCTGGGTGCAGCTGGTGGAAGCCATAGCCTCAGTCAGAATGTGGAGATAAACTTCAGAATACAGAAGTGAAAGCCTTCAGAAAATTATGCTCTGTGATTTGTAAAGTACATTCTCATGGCCACCATACTCTTCTTAAAGTCTGAGTGTGTGTGTGTGTGTGTGTGTGTGTGTGTGTGTGTGTGTAAAATTTCCCTCCATTTTATTGATGTAGACCTTACTTTTTGAAAAAAGGATTTGAAACATGTAAATAAAATACCTCTGTGGGCTATTTGCCAAATTAGAGACCTGCTCTGAGAATTGCTATCAGATCCACTTTTGCTAAGGTGGTAAAAGTTAAACATATTTTCAGCAGGAAAATAGTTATTTAACAAGCTATGATGAGACATTTGTGCATATTTCAATAAATGTCAGCAGCCATCACTGCTGCTCTTATATTGTCATATAAAAAGACATTTATCTGATTGACAAATTTCTTTTAAAATATGTATTAGTACAATTACCTGAGGAGCCAGAAAACACAATAGTTGGTAAAAGTTGTCTTTTATGTGAATGTTGGTCTTATATAGCTTTAAAAAATCAACTAAGAGAAAAAAGCAAAAACGGAGAAATATGTTTAGTCTTATGAATTTTGAACTAGTCCAGTTAGAATTAAATGTAAAATTTAATAGCTGTTACTGGATATAAAACTCGACTAAAATAAATGTATTCGATATGTTATACCTTCTAAAGACATTAGGTAAATGGATATAAAGGGTCATGATAATCAGGAAGCCAGAATTATATGTTCCAATCCTCATCCACTATTGAATAATGCTATATCTTGTCATGTGTTCAATGGAGGTAGCATATTTAGCAAGAATGTAATGAAGAATACAGCAAAATACAGAAAGAAGGGGGGAAAACTGAGGAGTAGGCTAGTTGAAAGATACTATCACAGGCAGGTGCAGTGGCTCATGCCTCTAATCCCGGCACTTTGCGGATCACCTGAGGTCAGAAGTTCAAAACCAGCCTGGCTAACATGGCGAAACCCCATCTCTACTAAAATATGTGAAAACTAGTTGGGCATGGTGGCGGGTTCCTGTAATCCCAGCTACTCAAGAGGCTGAGGCAGGGAAAATTGTTTGGACCCGGAAGGCGGAGGTTGCAGTGAGCCAAGATCACGCCACTACACTCCAGCCTGGGCAACAAAGCAAGACTCTGTCTCAAAAAAGAAAAAAAGAAAAAGAAAAAAAAAAAGATACTGTTACAATACTGATTTCTAGATAATTTTGATTGATTTTTGATGACATCCCAGGTTTTGGCCCTTCTGAGCTCCCAATCACATGATATTCTCAGTATGGTTTCATGATTTTGTCCATGCACACCTGATATTTCAGTAAAAAACAAGCAGAAGTAGAGATCGTTAATCAGAAGGAAGGAATGGACTTTAGGCAGAATATAGTAAGGATTGAGATGTGGTTTTCTGCCATATTTGGAGACAATAAGACAGGACAGGCAAGGCTGTATAATTAGTAAAAGCAGTGGTGATACTGAACTTTTGAGACTGATAAGCTCTCAAGAGAACACAACCAATAGGGTGCATGTGTGGGGAGTGCAAGTGTGTGTGTGTGTGTATGTGTGTATATGTACACATACATATATATACATAGAAAGTGTGTGTGTGTGTGTGTTTGTGGGTGTGTATTTGTGTGTGTGTATACACAGATGCTCTTTGACTTATGATGAGGTAATATCCTGATAAACCCATCATAAGACAAAAATGCATTTAATACAGCTAGCTTAACAAACATCATATCTTAGCCTAGCCTACCTTAAATGTGCTCAAAACACTTCCATTAGCCTGAAGCTGGGCAAAACTAGCACAAAGCATATCATATAATAAAGTGTTGAATATCTTATATAATGTATTGAATACTGTACTGAAAGTGAAAAACAGAATGGTTCTATGTGTCTTCAAAGCATAGTTTCTACTGAATTTGTATGTCTTTTGTATCACTGTAAAGTCAAAAAATCATAAGTCAAATCATTGTGTCAGGGATCATCTTTGTGTACAGGAGGGTGTATACAAATATTTATTATAAACAATTGGCTCACATTATTATGGAGGCCAGCAAGTCCGGAATCTGCAGGGTGTAGGCTGGCAGGCTGGAGACTCAGGAGAGCTGATGCTGATGTTCGAGTTCGAGTCTGAGGCCATCTGCTATGGAATCAGGAATTGCTGATGTTGCCGACGAAGGCTGAAGGCAGTCTGCTGAATTCTTTCTTACTCAAGGGAAGCTAATCTTTTTGTTTGATTCAGGCCTTTGGCTGATTGGATGAGGCCCACTACATTAAAGAGGGTTTTCTGCTTTACTCAAAGTTCATCAACTTAAATGTTAATCTCATCCAGAAACATCCCACAGAAACAGCCAGAATGATGTTTGATCTTGTCAAATATCTGGGCAACCCATGGCCTAGCCATGTCAACACATATAAAATTAGCCATTATACAAGTCTTCCAGGTTTCCCAGCTCTGGCAGCAGGAATAATTAACTAGGTGATTTACGGCACACTCTGATTCTATGTAACAGTGAAAATAGGTCACAGAAGTTCAAGTACCTCATAAAAAGCTTTTGGAGACATATGCTCTTTTCTTAAACTTAACTTCTTAACTTGCTGAAATTTAAAGGGCATTTTTCTGTTGGCCTTTCCATTATGGAATATTTTTATTGAGGTGTGGCATACATGCAGTACATTACACAAATCTCAGGTGATAACTGAATATTTATATTCATGTAACCACCATCTAAAGCAATATATAGATCATTTCAAACACTCCAGAAGACTTCTGCATTTCTCTTTTCAGTTCATATACCCCAGAGAAAAACACAACTCTGATTTCTATCACTGAAGATTAGTTTTGCTTTTTCCTGAATGTAATAGAAATCATACAAAGTTTTCTCTATTAATGTCTGGCTTCCTTCATGTTGTCTGAAACTATAACAGAACTGTGATTATACCTCCATGTGTGATATAACAGGTTAGCTTGTCATAGTTTTATATACATGTGCTGACAAGAGAAAACAAAGCTCTGTGTAAGAGACACAGACTGTTTATTACTTATAGGAAAAGAGTAGACAAAGCAGCATCTCAGCAGCAGTTTCCTGTTCCCCAATCCCCACAAACTGACGCAGTGAGAGCCAAATGCTTACCTACATATGCAATGGGCTTGCATCACGAGGGAGGAACCCCGAATTATGAGACTTGCAACTTACATATACTGGCTGGCACACCTGTCACTCTCCTTCCCAGAGAGAAAGACCTTTACTCTGCAATTTAAATGTATCATCTGGGAAAGAAGAAGAAGATAAGATTACTAACCTGTAATGTGAACAAATGTATCTGAAAGAGAGGAAAGAGGCTTTATTGATTTGCATGTCTCTAGGGGTTTGTATCTTTAGGGAGACACCATCTCTAGCTTCTAGGGCATGTTTGCAAAAACATCTCCTTTACTCAGAATGCCTAGATCAGGCATTCACCCTGAGATATCCAAGGAAAATTGTCTCCCTCCCAACCTCAACATTTTTTCTTAAGATTATCACGTGTTTGTAAATAGCAGCCATTTATTCTTTTCTTACTGGTGCCTACTACTATCGAAGTTTATTTATTTAGAAATTAGTTGTTGAGTACCTTCCATGTGCTCAGACATGATATTTGGCACTGAGGCTACAATAACAAAAAGATTGATGTGCCTATATTTATGAATCATGGCCTCTAGTGCAAATTTTAATATATAAGTTCCATAGGTCCCTTAGTCTATGTTTGGTGTTCAGGTAGCTCATGATTCTTTCAAAATTCTATGTAAAATTTTGTGCTATGTTATATACATTCTTCTGGAGAGAGGAGTGATTGCTTTTATCAAATATACAAAGATGTCTATAACTCGAAACACTAGGAATTGCCGATATGATAATTCCATCTCAGAGAGATCTCAACAGACTTTCTTTAGTCTTGCTTCTTCCACCTTATTCCAGACCCCAAGTGTGATGATTAATTTTATGTGTCAACCTGACTGAGCTAAGGGATGCCTAGAGAGATTGTAAGACATTATTTCTAAATGTGTTTATGCAAAGAGATTAGCATTTGAATCATAGCCTGAGTCAAGAAGATCCAGCCTCACCGATGTGTGCAGGCATCATCCAATCCACTGAGGAGCTGAGCATAAAGAGGAGGAAGGGTGAATTCTCTCCCTCTCTTCTTGAACTTGAATATCCGTCTTCTGCCCTTGGACATGGGAGCTCCTAGTTCTGGGGCATTCAGAGACTGGGACTTATACCAGCAGTTCCCCCACCTCCTTCTTAGGCTTTCAGAGTGGGATTGAATTGCATCACCAGCTTTCTGGTTTTCTAGCTTGCAGACAGCAGATGCTGGGATTTCTCATCCTTCACAATTTCTGGTGAGCCAATTCTCTATCTGTCTATCTATCTATCTATCTATCTATCTATCTATCTATCTATCTATCTATATCTTATTGGTTCTGTGTCTCTGGAAACCCCTGAGTAATACACCAAGCCTATAGTTTCCTTTCATTGTCCCTATTGTCTACCTTCTCTCCTGAGCAGTAGAATTTCCCAAGAAAATATGAAAAGAATGATTGAAAAAAGAGGTGGGTAAGAGTGGTCACTAAACAGTATGCCAGATGAATAATTTCACAATTTTCTGACTCCTTTTATTATTCTTTCCCTTGGACTCTGTTGCTAGGAAAATCTGGCTTCTTTTTAGTGTCTTGGTTAAGAAACACTGATACAAACACTCAAGACTAATAAACAGTAATAAAAAAACACTCGAGGCCCACATTAGCACTATAATGCTGCCAAGATTTAATCCAGAAAAAAAACCCTATTGTCACAAAATGCTCAGAACTGCCCTCCTTAGCAGGACATATTTACAACAAATCTTCCTAAATTCAATACTCACCTGCCTGTGTTCAATTCCTTCTCACCTAGCATTAAAATAAATTTAACAAATTGACTCTCTTCGTCACTTGAATTTTGCCTTTTGGAATATTTGCATTTTAACAGGGGTATGCATGAAAAATAAGTCTTTGCTTGAGGGAATGTATTACTAATGTTAAAATGTTAGACATTTGTTATAGTCTAGTTGAAGAGGGATTTAAAGATGAGTGAGTTTTTCTGTCACGCTGTCACATAGCAGTGCTCAAATCATATTCTGTCACTGTCTCCTTATGTAGGCCTTTATAAAATCCTCTTTCCTTGTTGAAAATGTTGCTTTTGGGAACAAAATGGCTGCATAGTCACAATATGATGTAGTAGAAAGAGCACCTAAGTAGACCTCAAAGAACTAGCCCAAATCATGGATCTGCCAATCAGTCTGGCATGACATTACTCATGTCAATTAATCTCCTAGAGATCCAGTCTGATTATTGGTAATACTGAGATGATTATGCTTGTGATAAAACTTTACTAACTGAAATGTGTTTTGCAAACAGGTATTGTCAATGCCACCATTATACCACAATCGCCCCACATGACTTTATCTGGACTTTATCTACTAGTGATAAAGACAATTCTTAAAAGCTTAGAATTACAATGCTTTCAAAATAAAAATATCAAAATGTGGTCCCAGTGGACTTTGGGTAATAGTTGAAAGGTTGAAGGAACGAGAGGAGAAAAAGAAGAGTTGAAGACAAGAGATTCTGCTCACTTGTCAATGTGCCACAGTTATTTTCCCTGGAAGAAACATTATGGTTACAGGCACCTCTGCAGTGTAGAACTCGTAAGTATGGAGTTCGGTGCTGCTATAAATCAAGAGCATGTTGCATACCAATTTAGAGATCACTTCAAGTGTCTCTTCATTAGTCAATGGGATGAGAAAGATCAACCATTCAGTCACCAAGATATATGAAGTGACTTAATAGTGCTGGTCTTCTAGGCACGTTGGTTATAGCAACTTGGTGGAATGATAAGTGTGTTTCACCCTGTAATCTATATGCTAATAAATTTGAGAGTGTTAAAAGAAAGCAAACACATTCACTGCTTTTAGAAAGCAGGATACAATATTTCATGGACAGCATTAATATTGAACAATTCATGAGCTGTTGGAACCCCATTGTTCCAAAATTTATAATAACACCTGTTAAAAGGTGGAAAACAGAGAAAAGTAATTAATCATATTCTTTGGCTTAGAATATTGCCAGTTAGGTCAATTGCTGTTGTAGTCACATCTTTCTCTAGAAGAACTGCGGTTTTAACTTACTTCATAGCTTTTCAGCTAAGAATTTTTCTCAGTGAAAAATGTCTCCTATATTTCTAGATGAGAATGAAAATAGTAGCATGTCAGCTACTCTTTAGAAAGACAGAACAAATACAGAATCCAAAAGTGGCATACTTTTTTTTTTTTTTTTT
>NW_016815631.1:270929-278542 GCF_001698545.2 Rhinopithecus bieti | reverse complement strand
GAGCCACCGCGCCCGGACCAAAAGTGGCATACTTAATGGAAGGAATTGGAAAGACAATATTCTCACACTTGGAAAGACAAGAGACATAGGGATAGGGAAGAACATAACTAACTTGTTCATTTCTTTTCCCTCCCATTTCTACCAAATCATGTCCAATTTGGAAAAGAAAAGAAAAGAGATGTGCCATTTTTGTACTTAATACTCCATCATATGTGAGCAGCAAACAATTAGAGAATGTAATAAATGCCTCTTGGTACCTTGAGGAACAAAAATGGAAGTATAGAGTTCGGTGTTTTCAAAAACACTAAACTATAACTTTATGTTTTCTTGGCGTGATCACATCAGTTTTTGGCTCCAAAGGTGGTCTAGTTTATTATTCCTCCAACTTAACATTCTTACAGTTAGGTTTGAAATTCTGACATGTCAACATCACAAGGACAGATGAAGTATTTATTAAATAATACAAAGGCCAACAGAAGACCATTACTCAGCGATATACTACTTTGAAAAGAACTAGAACATGAATATGCTCTTACATATGACCCAAGAGATGTTCTCCTGAGATATACGAAAAGCTCTAGCTGGTGGGCTTCATAACCCTCCCTTCATACCTGCAACCCACAAAGTTGATTTATAGAGTTTTAAGTAATGTTGATAACACACGTTATTTTTTTCTTGGCCTCTCAGAGATAAGTCTTGTAAGAGAAGAAGTAGAAAGTATCGTGGCTCATACAATAGTTTACTAAAATTCCAAAGGAATGCAATAGCACTGTTCTATTCTGTAAATGTTAACTGCATTTTGTTTGTGGGGGAATTGGAAAAGACTTGCCTAGGATTCAAATTGAGCTTCCTCTTCTAACCTCTACTACTGTGCATAAAACTTGAAGAGTCAGAGACCATGTTAACCAGCCCAGAAGATATATGTACATTTAGGATTTTTGAGGTATGTTGTAATCAGGTCAGGTTTATGAGTGTTCTTGGTTGGGAGAACCTAGTTTGTAGGTTCATAAAATGTATAGAACAAGTTCTGTTTTAGTATTCGGAGGTTTCCTTTGAGCCCAACATTTTATGGGGTGCTATTTCCAAAAAATTAATATTTAATTTAATTTAAAACATTATTTACTTCTTGTAATATTATTCAGATAAATAACTTCTAGAGCATTTTTTCTTAATTTCTGATCCTCTCTTCTGTAAGTCATATATATAGAAACATAGAAATGTAAACATTTCATAGACCCTCTGAAACTTATTCTTGGTTCAACAGATCCACGGTCCCCAAGTTAAAACCATCATCCTGGAAAACTGGAGTTGTATCTGCTTAAATATATTAGTGTCATTTCCTAGGTAGTGCAGGGACTTGGTAAGCACTTCTTAAAATCTTTTGAAGAAAAGAGCAGATAGAATATTTTCTATTCTCTACCCTAACATCACATTTACTGTACCACTCAGAGACCCAATAAGATTGTAAGTTGTCACTTTGAACATTCTTGCATTTCATTGCTTGACTATAAGGAAGAAGAGTCAGGAGAGTAAAGTCCCTATTTCAGCATTTCATGAATCTGATCATTACATGACCTCAGAAAGTCACATTACGGTCTTCTCCCTTGTATTTTGTGACACTGCGTTAGCTAATAAAGGGGACTCAGTGAACTTTAAATGGTTTTGTAAAAGAGAGACAAATATTTTGTTTGCTCTTTTAAATTTTATTCAACTCTCCCTCCCTTTCTCTTTTCTTGGCACACAAAATCTTGTTGGACTTTATGAAAATTCTATAACTCAGTAATGAAACCCTTTACTAAGGAGAAGTGAATAAATGCTTAGCAATTCCACTAAAACAAATAGAATCACATGAGTTTTATAACATGGTTTTAGCTTCAGATACCACATCAAAATTCATCTGCCTGCCCAACCTCAGCTGTCATAATTTTACTTCCCTTGTTACTTTGTCATTGAATTAGTCTGGTTTTAAATCAAATGAAAAACAATTTTTTAAAATGAGAACTATAAAGAAAGGCTGTATAACTCAGCTTTTTCTGACTAAAAAATTTATATACAAATTCACCTCTATAAATGAAAAGCTATAGAAGTTATAATTTTCATCCCTGATTGACTCCAATATTTTTGTCATTAATATGAGAAACAGCCAAACTAGACAAAAGAAAAGGACATTTTATTTTCACAGTGAAACTCGGGCACAATATTAAGATGTTCTGGGACTATATGTATGCCAAAGTTTGGTCTTTTATTCAATAACTTACAAATTAAGTGTTTTAAAAATATGTCTTAAGGAAAATATTAAACAAATACAAATGTAGGCAGAATAGAATGATTCTGTGACCAGTCTTTAAACTGATTTTGAACTCACTGATTGAGTTATGGTATTTTAGAGAAAGAGTAAATAGTTACTGCTTTATATCCTTTCCATTCACATTTCTTCTGCTACATTATTAGAATTGAAGCTAAGTAAATGCCTTTTATGTAAAAGTAATAGTTGCTTGTTTAGAAAAGCCAAGCAGTTCACAAAGTATAAAGAAAACATGTTCTTTAAACCATATGAATTTTCACCACCTCCAAATTACTCTAGTTATTATTTGCTGAGCCCATTTCATACACCTCCTTACAGAGATCAGTAGGAAATGGAGCAAAAAGTATTATCCAAAACAGCTTGGTACTGGTACAAAAACAGACACATAGACCAATGGAACAAGATAGAGATTCCAAAAATAAAGCCACACACCTATAACCACCTGATCTTCTACAAAGCTGGCAATAACAAACAACAAGGAAAGGACTCCCTGTTCAATACATGATGCTGAGATAACTGGCTATCCATATGGGGAAGACTGAAACTAGGCCCCTTCTTTTCGCCATGTAGAAAAATTAACTCAAGATTGATTAATGACTTAAACGTAAAACTGCAAGCCATCAAAACTCTAGAAGAAAACTTAGGAAACACCATTCAGGATATCAGCCTTGGCAAAAATTTATGACCTAGTCTCGAAAAGCAATTGCAACAAAAACAGAAATTGGCCTGGCATGGTGGCTCACACCTGTAATCCCAGCACTTTGGGAGGCCGAGGTGGGCAGATCACGAAGTCAGGAGATCCAGACCATCCTGGCTAACACGGTGAAACTCTGTCTCTACTAAAAATACAAAAAATTAGCCAGGCAGGCACCTGTAGTCCCAGCTACTCAGGAGGCTGAGGCGGGAGAATAGTGTGAACCCGGGAGGTGGAGCTTGCAGTGAGCCGAGATTGCACCATTGCACTCCAACCTGGGTGACAGAGCGAGACTCTATCTCAAAAAAAGCACAAACAAACAAACAAAACAAAAAATTGACAAATGGGATCTAATTAAACTAAAGAGCTTCTGCAGAGCAAAAGAAACTATCAAGAGAGTAAACAGACAACCTACAGAATCAGAGAAAATGTTTACAAACATTTGTTTACATACAACAAAGTTCTAATGTCCAGAATCTATAAGGAACTTAAATCAGAAAGCAAAAAACAAATAGCCCATTGAAAATGGGCAAAGAATGTGAACAGACTCTTTCCAAAACAAGACATACATGTGACCCACAAATATATGAAAAATTCTCATCACAATTAATTATTAGAGAAATGCACATAAAAACCACAATGAGATATCAATTAACCCCACTAAGAATGGCTATTATTAAAAAGTTGCTGATGAGATGCTGGCGAGGTAACAGAGATGATGAAACACTTTATGCACTGCTTGTGGGAATGTCAATTAGTTCAGCCACTGTGGAAAGCAGTATAATTTTTCAAAGAACATAAAACTACCCTTCAACCCAGCAATCCCATTACTAGTTATATATATAAATCAGTCTACCAAAAAGACACATGCACTTGTATGTTCATCACAATGCTATTCACAGTAGCAAAGACATGAAATCAACTAAGATGCCCATCAACAATGGACTGGATAAAGAAAATGTGGTGTATACACACCATGGAATAATATGCAGCCATAAAGAGAATGAAATCATGTCCTTTGCAGCAACATGGATGCAGCTGGAGGCCATTATCCTAAACAAATCCACGCAGGAAGAGAAAATCAAAAACCACATATTCTCACTTATAAGTGGGAGATAAACAAGAATACACATAAAGATGAAAATAATAGATCCCGGAGACTGCTTGAGTGTGGGGGGTGGGAGGAAACGTGGGTTTGAAGATTACCTTTCAGGTACTATTCTCACTACTTTGGTAATGGAATCATTCATCCATCAAGTCTCAGTGCAGACATGCAATTTACCCATGTAACAAACCTGCATATATACCCCAGTACCTAAAATGAAAAAAAAAAAAATTGTAAAGTATTATCATGCTATATTTACTGTTTAAAATAAAATTGTGGAATCTAAATAAATAAAAGAAATTAAGTAAAACCGAAATAATGGTTTCTTCAAGAGATATTCAATCCCTTAAAAATCTTTACATTTTAATATAAAAGGATTTATACAAAATTACTTTTGTAATTTAAATTGTATCTATTTTTATTTTTGATTTGAAACTATAATTCTGTGCTTAAATTGATTCACTATTTACAGCCAGTCTTTTTACCGTATCTTCTCCATATGTAAGTTTTGGTTTTAATTTTGAGACAGGGTCTCACTCAGTCACCCAGGCTGGAGAGCAGTGATGCGACAATGGCTCACTGCAGCCTTGAACTCCTGGGTTCAACCAATCCTCCAGCCTCAGCCTTTTAAGTAGCTAGGACTAAAGGCACACACCACCATGCCTGGCTAACTTAAAAAAAAAAAAATTATAGGGACAGAGTCTCGTCATGTTGCCCAGGCTGGTCTCAAACTCCTGGGCTCAAGCTGTTCTCCTGCCTCAGCTGCCCAAAGCGCTGGAATTACAGTTGTGAGCCACCATGTCTGGCTCATAATTGAGTTTTTATTATGCTTCATCTCTTGTCTGACTGGTATCCATTCTACTAAAGAGTGCTTTGGTCCCTAAGTTGTTAACAAAGTTGCTGACTTCATGGAAATGTGTCGTGTTTTGTTTGAAGAGTAGATGGTATAAACTATTGGGCTACTCGTTCAGGACTTTTCAGATATTGTTTACTGTCTTCAGGAATTGAACATTGCCTTAGAGACATCTGTAGCCAACCCAACTTTCCCATTTTGTACACTATTTGCCTTTCTTGTTCCGTACACTGTCATAGTCAGTTTATGCTGCTGTAGCAAAAATACCACACAATGGTTGACTTAAACAACAGAGATTATTTCTCACCATCTGGAGTATAAAAAGTCCAAGATCAAGACACCGATAGATCCTGGTGGGTATCTAGTGAGGGCACTTTTCCTGGTTGTTGATGGTCTTCTGTGACATTTTCACCTGTGATATTGCTTTATAATTTTAATTGCTCCATGTTTTCCATACTCTTTTTCAGAGACACTAGTTATGCGTAGACAGGATCTCTTTTTCTTTCATACATATCAACTTTCAAGACATCATTGTTGTTTCCATTGATCGTTTTCTTCCTAATATGACTTTTATCTTTATCATAGTTTAGTTTTCTCTTATATTTCCTCTGAATCATGCTAGGTTATTTTTTTTTTCTTCATGCTTTGTCTTATAACTTCTTCTCTGAAGCCTTACATCTACCCTGAGATCTTTTCAGAGATCTTTTCTTTGAGACCTAACAGGTTGAATGTTTCTGTAATACAGGAATATTTGTTGCAGTATTTGGTAGATGTGCTTACAGTTTGAAGTTGTGAAAACTTTCTTGTTTCATTGGAGGTAAAAACCTTTTTTGCTCTATTAGTTCTCAGTAGGAGTGGCTTCCTTTCCCTGGGAGTGACCAAATGCTTAGAACAAACTGATTGTAGGAACTAAGAACATGGGATCATTTTCCCAATTCTTCCAACTACCTCTGCCCAAGAAAATTTGGGGTATAGGAGGATAGAATCATTTGTCCTGATACCAGAGGTATGACTACAGGATAAAACACAATAAATATGGTTATAAAGAGCTTTTTCTCTGCCCATGTAAGAAGGGAAATTTGGAGTCAGGAACTTGACCATATGTCCAAAAGACTGGGCTGGTTTCGCCATGTTGCACTCTGTATAAAATAAACATTTGTTATAGAGCTAAAATGTGAGCAACACACTTTGGAGGTTCTAGTTCTGTTCAAACTTTTTTAAAGGTAGGTAAAAACCTAGCCGCGTGTTTGCACCAGCAATAAGAATAAAGTCGTCCGGGCACGGTAGCTCACGCTTGTAATCCCAGCACTTTGGGAGGCCGAGGCAGGCAGATCACAAGGACAGGAGATTGAGACCCTCCTGGACAACATGGTGAAACCCTGTCTCTACTAAAAACAGAAAAATTAGCTGGGTATGGTGGTGCATGGCTGTAATCCCAGCCACTGGAGAGGCTGAGGCAGGAGAATCACTTGAACTAGGGAGTCAGAGGTTGCAGTGAGCCGAGATCGTGCCACTGCACTCCAGTCTGGCGAGAGAGCAAGAATCTGTCTCAATAAATAAATAAATAAATAAATAAATAAATAAAGTCTAGCTGGAAACATTGACCAGATTATACATTTCTCAAGGAACCATAGTTTATTTAAATAATAAGTTAACTTTATATTTTCAGTGCCTTACACGGTGTCTAGAAAATAGAAACTGCTTCATACTAACAAGAATAATAAACAATATGGCTAATAGGTCATTCTTCTTCTTACTGCATACTGGTGCCAGATGCTATGCCAGTCACTTGATATGCATTATCACATTTTAATTCTCACACAAAATGAACAACTTATTTACTCTTCCTGATCTTCCCGATAAGGAAACTGAGCCTCAGAAAGGTAAATAACCAAAATTACACTACTATTTAATAGATATAGCCAAAATTGAACCAATGCTATCTCACTCTAGAGTGCATGTGTTTAACCACCATGAATGGAAAAAAGGAGGAATGGAAGGACAGAAGAAAGGAAGCTACGGTGAGAGTAATGATTGACATAAGAAAGGATTTTAAGGTTCTAAAGCATTGTAGTATGAAAAGAAGAAAGGTTGATCTTGGAGCAGCAATGGAAAAGCACAAATTTGCTGTAGAGACTCTGGCACTAGGGGCACAGGGAGCGTGAAGCACACGCAAAAAAGCCAACACACAAAAAAGTTGATTAGAAACCAATGCCAGCCTGCCAGTGGTGAGCAGGTAATTGTGGACATAGGCAGATGAGACAATGATACAGGGAGAATATTTGCCTCTAAATTGTTCGGTGTTTTTCTTAATCCCTGCCTTCCTAACTACCATTGGCTTTCCTTATCTTTTCTTTTCTTTTAAATATGTTAATAGGGACAGATCAAATGACTGATTGATTGACAGTTTTATCGAGATACAACTGATACACGAAAAACTGCACATATTTAATGTATACAGTATTATGAGTTTGGACATAGGAATACATCTGTTTCCATTCACACAATCAAGGTAATAAATGAATCCATCACCTCCAAAAGTTTTCTCATGCCCCTGGGTTATTTTTGTTGTTGTTGTTGTTCGGGTTTTTTTCTTTACAGTAAATATACTTAACATGGGATCTACCCTCTAAACAAAACTTTTTTTTTTTTTTTT
>NW_016815631.1:235064-270401 GCF_001698545.2 Rhinopithecus bieti | reverse complement strand
TCCAAAGTGCTGGGATTACAGGCGTGAACCACTGCGCCCGGCCTGAACAAACCTTTTAAGTCCATGATGCAGTATGGTGAAGTATACTTCAAGATTGTTCAGCAGACCTCTAGAACTTACTCATCTTGGATATCTGAAACTTTACACCTCTGGAGCAATTCTCCATCTTTCCCTCCCATCAGTCCCTGGCACCTACCATTCTACTCTCTGCTTCTGTGAGTTGAACTGTTTTAGGCCACATGAAATGAGATATACACATACAATGGGATGTTATGTGGTCTTAAGAAAGGAATTCCTATCATGTGTGACAACGTGGATGAATCTGCAAGGCACTGGCTAGTGAAACAAGCCAGTCTCAGAAGGACCAATCATTTTATTGAACACCTGGAGAAAGCGTAAACATGGGAAGAATACAATGGTACTCCATATGGACCAAAATAACTCTTGGGAACTCAGTCACCTTGACTCACCAAGAATAACTAGCTGCAGCAGGCCTGAAGTTGTTGGGATGCAAGTTTGATGAGAAGGACAATCAAAGACCCCATAGTCTGTTCCTCATTTAATTTTCTGTATAGCTTTAAATTGGGATACACATGGACAACTGTGTGTCTGTACACGTATCTGCAAAACCACAAAATACTCAGTCTACACTAGGAAAACATAAGCCAACAATACTTAATATCCTCTAGCCTCGATGCTAATATTACTTACAAAAAGGAAGTATTCTGTGGGTCTGGAAGTGAGATCCTAGCTAAGGGAAAATAAGTTCATTGAACTTATTTGAGTCAACGTAGTGTGCTCCAGGTCTGGCTTTTCTTTCCTCAGTAGAGCTGAGTGACGTGACCCTTCTTGGCTTCAGTTGCTCACCATTTGGGGACAGTTCTATGTTTGCTGCACTGAGTCTAAAACCTGTATAAAATAAATCACATTGCAGACACTCCTCAGAGTCCAGATGCACCGGACTATTGCATTAAGCAACTGAAGAATCTTCCAAGTTCCAGATCTTCTGAGTTCCAGATTCTCCTTCTCATGTCCCCTGCTGTGAGGCTGGTCCTACTCAGACCTTACTTGCTGTGCTTTCTAATTCTAGTCTGCCTCTCCCGCAATTCCACTGTCTATTTTCATGTAATATAATTTGATTCTTGGGAGACAAGGCCTGAGATAGCTCATTGACACTCATAGCTAGTTGCCATCTCTGTATTCTGCATATCAAAAAGTGCTCTTATTTCCAGTTCTTCAGGATCTTCTTAAAGGATCGATTTCTTTATTTTTCTCATTCCTGTGCTTATTCTCGTATATATAGGCTTATCCCAACTACCATAATAATAACTTGTCACACCTTTCCTTTTTTATGTCAGGCAGAAATGATCTCTTAACCCACACCACCACCACATACCCACCTCCTATATTTTCTTTTACAAACATCTGTATTCATATTGAGCTTACATATGATAGAATTTTTGACAATCAAAGCCCAAAAGGCATATTTACATATCAAATGAGTTATCAATGAAATATACACTATTACTCCTAATTACTACTACTTCCATGTCCCAGTGACAATGCCAATATTTATCTGAGCTCACGTCTTACAGTTTAAACTGTTTTATCTTTCACCAGATCCTCTTCCCTGTCCCATATATGATCAGCAAAAGTATGTGATTCTTAAGTGATTCTCAAATGCAGCCAACCTGAGGTGAAAGAATAAGAGGCATCAATGTCTCCTAAATAAATAGGGACTTGAGATTTAAAGACGAAAATATGTAGTATGACTTGTTGAAAGTAAAAGAAAATTGAGGAAGTTTTGAAAATGGGTATTCTAAGAGGTATTGAAATAAAAATCCACAAAATCTTTGATCTATCCAGGCTTCCTCCAACAATAAGTTTTTTAGAAATACTTGTGTGATTGCACAAGTAAGAGCATACATAAGCAAAGGTATTAATTGGAGCTTTATGTTAGTGACATTTGAAGGTAACAAATACCTATCCTTTGGGGAATAATCAAATAAACTGGGATATACCTAAAGAAAAGTAGATCTCCATGTACATGTAAAAGTGATCCATGAAGCAATGTTGAAATTTTTTTAGAGCAAGTTTCAAACATTGAGTCCATGGAGACATAATCCCATTTTTTATAATTCATGCTTCATACCCAGGCAGGTGCCTATGGTTTTAAATTATTCAATAGGGATGAAGATGTTTTATAAATGTAAAAGATTCTTAAAATTCATTGTAGGCTTAATGGTTTGAGCATTTCAACTGTCAAAGTACATGCTCAGATTCTGAAGGTTACTCTTGAAAACGTTAATGGTAGTTATTCCAGGGAAGTGGGAGATCGGAGAAGGATGGTAAGAAGACATGATTTTTATTTTTAAAACTAGTCATCAAATGTGTTTAATTTATAAGGAATACTATACAAACAACAACAACAACAACAACAACAACAACAACAACAACAACCACCTCTGAACAGTGTTAGCTACACTATCTCTTCTGTTGAGGAACCAGGCAATGTATTTTCTCTTATCTCTTCCCACCTTGCAGACTCTTTTTTTCCTTCCGTGAGTTGTGAAAATATACCTTAAAAAGCACATACATAGCATATAGCTTAGGTGTTATTGGATTGGAATTTGAATTCTAATTAAAGTTATGCATTTGACAAATTACAGGAGGAATAATGTATTTGAGTTCTTTGTAGTTGCTGTTCACATGTTGAATGGTGATGTGTAGGACATGCGAAACCAGCAGACTTAGGATAGCAATGACTTAGACTCAAGCTTTGCTTGGCCCCAGAAGAGGTGATGTTATCCATTTCAGTTAGAGTTTATCCACATGGTTTAACAACCCCATGTAAAACCATTTCTATGAAGAGCAGCTGTTTCTTCCTATCTGCCTTTCCCCTGTTGTCCCTAAAAATGTTTTCATATATGCTTTGGTCCCTGTGCTTTGATATCATCAATGATGGACAAAGGTGTCTTACAAATATGAAAGACAATTTTCAAAAAGTTATTTTAAGGCTTAATATTTTGAACATGACTTAAACTGTAGATGCTTAGTATTTTCAGTGGCTTAATGTAATAAAACCCACCTGTTATTTTTGGCTGCTTTATTTGGACCATCTGCTCCACAAAAAAATGAAAAGCTCAACAGTGGATGGAGAATTGTCTACTCTTCATGTGTCAATAATTTATTTATTCTCTCTATCCAAGCCTCCAGGTCATTGCAAAACTGTTTATTCATTTTCCAACAAAAGGGAAAGCCAGTATTTGGCATTTGGCTTTATTAAAATCATCACAGGGAATTATATTTTGAAAATTCATAATTTCCTATTTTTCTCTATGTTAGAATAGCTTGCCAGTTGCATTTATTTTAAGGACACTGATTCTTTGTTCTTTCTGTGGCAGGTTGGGTATCAGCTGGAGAGGTATTTTTGGCGATGGTTAACCCAATCATGCATCATTCATGTTCAGGTAGCTATGTGAGCATCACATAGTCTTGTTCCTAAATTAAGATGGAGTTTCCACTAGAGATGAGAATTACAAAGGTCAAATACTTTGGTCGCCAACTACTTTCATTTGAATGAAATGACTTTGTAATCCTATCCTAATCTCTTGGCAGCTTAGGACACAGAGAATCACCTCTTAGTTTACTGCAGTTTATGATCATGACTTTGTTCTTGCCAGGGTTCATTCTTACACCTTTGATCATCTCTAACAATAATAACAGCAACAATAGTAACAGCTAGTTTTTACTTATTGATGACTAGGTTCTAAATACCATACTAAAGACACCACTTATGTACTGCTCATCTTTTTATGTAGTGCTTCCTTTTTTTCTCTCATCTTAAGTTTTCTCTAAATCTTTTGCACCTTTTCTTCTTTTCCTTAGTTAGTTATTTCCTCAACACAACTGTGGACCTTACTTACGTTTCAAACTGCCACCTCTTTTTAGATGGTGGTTAACTTCACTTCTAGCTACTGAACTTAAACCTGATTTCCAGTTTCTTGTTTCTAGCTCCCTGTGGCATGATTTAGGATTACCTGAGAGAAACAAGGCCTAATGTTTTTTGAGTGCCTACTAGTGTTGGGCATTTTCTGTGTTAGTTTGTTTAATAAACATAAACAACTTTATTCTCATTTTAGATTTGGGAAAATTTAGGTATAAATAATTTAATAATTTTCCTGAGATCACTGTTGGTTGTGAAGAAGCAAGCTGGGATTAAAACTCAAGTACAATTCTAAACTCCATAACTTTTATAGCATTTCATGTGCGTTTCAAATGTAACACTTTCTTCACATCATTGACTAACTACACTTTCTAGGCATTTCAGGATATCATCCATGCATTGCAAAATATTATTTTTAATGTTTCTCTGTTTATCTCATCTCCACCCACCTCCTTTGACCCTCATCCAAGTATTCAGTAACCTCACCCTTACGTCATCCCAGCGATCTCTCTCCTTACTCTTCATTTCCAACTTTTCCTGCATAAAACTACCCAATCCATTTTCCTGAGGCTCTGTTTTCCTACAGTCATTTCTTCACTATAGAACCTACAATATCGCCCATAATCTGCCCATCAAAGCCAAATTATAGATTCAGAATTTTTCTTCAACTTGCTCTAGGCTATTTGTCCAAAGCGTTTGCTATTTTCTTAATTCACTTCACTCGCAGCAATTGTTTCACTGGGTTCTTCACACTCTGCTCTTTGCCACTCCTTTCCTACTTCCAGGAATCCTTTCCTTCTCTTTTTGGCCAACCCAATCTTACTCTGGTTCAAACGTTCCAATGACTTTTTCTTCCAAGAAAGTCATTTTGCTTGTCTACAGCCCACTAGCATCTCTTCTCCTCTGACTTCCTGCAGTGTCTGCAGATGCACTATGCATTTATCTGTTGCCTTATTTTTGCCTTTCATCATTCGAATGTCCCAGTATTATAAATAAACTTTTGAGGACAGAGGTCCTTTGTGCTACTCTTTAGAGCTTGGCATATAGAAGGCACTTGTGGTGTCCTCAATACACTATGACTGACATAAGCTGTGTACTTAGAAGGGACCACCATCCTGCCACACAGAGCCCATAGCCTCCCTGAAAATCTTGACTATAACCTGCTTGCCCCACAGGTAGATGAGACACCCCATCTTTGCTATTATATATGCCTAATAGGAAACAACAAACACAGTTTATTTAGCTCTTACCTAGGTTTCATATCTAATACAGTCATGTACAAAAAAAGAATTGGACTTATATGCTACCATTCTTCAGAATCTTCATATAATAACTGAAAATGTAATGCCTATTGTTTGCAGTCATGGGGGAGAGAGAACGCGATGAGGTGAACAATAGTGTATCACTAGGTTTCTTACGTGTAGTCACAATTCTCTCTTCTTTCCAAAGGGCATGCTTACAAGGTAGTATTTGAAGGATATATAAAGCCCTCTCTGTCTCTGAAATGGGATCTATTATGAAATGGGTTGGAAAGATTCTAAAGAGCAGAAAAGGTATGATTTACTCAAGTTCTTCTTCAGCTGATTCCAATACGTGAACTATTTTAAAGATAGTGCCCTCTGCAGAGATGTTTATTGTACCCTGATGAAGATGGATAATGTGACAATAAATATGGTAAATGGCTGGAAACCCAGAGTTCAGACATCCTGATGGCTCTTGAGTAGTAATCTGGGCAACTCAACTCAGTGTAATATGAGACCAAAGATCAGGGCCTCTGATGAGATTCAGCTTCTCAGCAAGAGGATGCATTGTATGTAGGAAGCACTGTTTTACCTTTCCAATATTTTAAAACACATTGGCATCATCAGTGGAAGGCCATTTAAAGGTCTATAGAATTCCAATAGAAAAATCAATGACTAGTATGAGATAATACTAAGGTCACATAAAAATGGACATTAAATGGTCAGATAATTCCCAGAGATTTGCTGTGTGATTTCCAATGGGGCATCTAACAGAAGAGTGATTAAGTAGAATTTTAAATGCTCAGCAATACCTCTGCTTTGTTTGCAAATTAAAATTAGAATTTGATTTTAAATAGAATTTTAAACAAATTTTATATATTCTTATTTACTTTTAGAGAAGGGTCTTGCCCTGCCACCCAGGCTGGCGTGCACTGGCATGATCATAGTTCACTATAACCTTGAACTCCTGAGCTCAAGTGATCCTCTCACCCCAGCCTCCTGAATAGCTGGAGGTGAGAGGACACATGCCTGTAGATCCTGCCTGTAGACCCAGGGTGTGGTGACACATGCCTGTATACCCAGCTATTCAGGAGGCTGAGGTGAGAGGATCACTTGAGCTCAGGAGTTCAAGGTTATAGTGAACTATGATCACGCCAGTGCACACCAGCTTGGGTGACGGAGCAAGACCCTTTCTTTAAAAGTAAATCAAAATATATAAAATTTTAAAAAATAAAGTTGAATCTACATTTTGGTATGCCAAAACATAACCTAAATTGTATGATGATGTAGAAACACAGTGATACAAAATACACCTGACAACAAATGGCAAAAATTATCGCTTTTGGTATTTTATCTCATTTAATGCACTGACCAATTCTGTGACATAGGTATTTGTATCCCCATTTTACAGGTAAGTATATTAAACCTTGGAAAGATTAAATAACTTGCTCAAGGTAAAAACTACAAAGAGGAAAAGCTAGGACTCAGAGCTAATTCACTTCCCTCACTTCACTATTTGAAGTTTCGAGAAATCCTGGAGTAAATAAATCCATTCCACATTGTTTAGACCAAGGTTTTCCACACTCATTTAACGAAAAATATATTGTTTTTCATAGAATAGTTTCTAAAAGCTCAGGTCACTAATGTTCTGTAGCACATACTTTGGAGAGTTCTACACTGGGACGATGAGTAGTTTGGGATATCACATCTCACTACATTGAAAGGAACTGTCTAAGCAGTTGATTACAATTCAGTGTGTGGTCAAGCATGAACACACAAGTCAAAATGCATTCCTTGGTGTGACAGGTTTAAAAGAGGATCAAATCTAGTTTAGCTTCTAAATCAGAAGTGCACAGAGCTGTTTGGCCAAAAGTAACTCTTAGGAAGTATCAACCAAGTCAACGAATCAGTTGTTGGTCTCATTTGAGATTCTGATCAAATCAAACAAGATAAATTGTGAGTGAAACCTTTCTTCTCCAAGGTTGCTCTAGATTTAAAGCAGATGCAATCATTAACTTTTCAACATAAGTATTTGCAAAACTTTTCAACATAAGTATTTGAAAAAAAAAAGTATCAACGGTACTGCACCTCCCCCAGCTGGAAACCAAAGCTCTGAATCATTTCTCCTGGAAAACCCATATGGAAGGGAAAACCCTCCTGGAAGCTGGCTGACAGCTTCTTATTTCTATTGAAACCTGTGAGTCAGGAGGCCAAGAAAGTTCCCTGTAAACAATTTCATGCAGCCATTTAGATATAGTTACAATGAAACAGCTAGTTTTACATGGCCTTAACGATTAGCCATTATATTTCAAACTTTTAAAATTAAAAAATGAGTGCTTCTTTTCCTACTTTTGGCTCCGCTCCATTCCTGCCCCGTGAGTAGGAGGAGTAAGAATTGGAAAGAGGGGTAGAAATTAGGTAAGGTGTGATTATGAATATTATTGCTATTTTAAAATGGTCATTTTATATTTTGATACAATGGCATGACAAATGCCCTGCAAATCAAAATTTCCTTGATAAAAAAGTCAAATTAATCAACATAACTTGACCACCTTAGGGAAATGCCTAGGTCTTATCTGTTTAATGTTCCAATAACCTAGCACAGTTCTGCACATTATATAAAATCAATTAAAAGAAAGAAAACACTGCCACAACCAATAAAATCAAACCCTAACCTTGAAAGCTGGCCATGGAAAATACTTTCCATTTGAAGGGGAAATCCACTCTTCTATCCCCAGCTCTAATCCTCTGACTACACCTTTCCCTTGAGGACCCCTCATTTTTCCTGCCATCAACACTTTCTTGGCCTCTGGGGACATTTCTTCTTTATCATCCAATATACCTTTTCATGGCAAAATTGAAAAGAGGTTACATATTTAAATAAGACTTTTATTTAAAGCCTATTGATAAGAAAATGGAGAGACCCAGAGATGAATGTATAACTAGATACAAAGCATTTTCATTTAGGGAATACTTTAAGATATATTCTGCTTAGCTCTTAACCTGCTTCTATAATATAAAAGTCATCTTTCTTCACTATGACAAACGAAAATCCTCTATATCTAGATTCCTTAAGACCTAAGGAAAATAAAATTCTCTTTCTTAACTAGGACCTGCTTGACCCTGTTTATTTTTTTATAACTGTTAGAAATATTACTTCATTTCCCAAAGACCTAGAAGAGTACACCATACACAGCAAGTACTCAATCTGGGGGCTGGCTGACTCAGAAAATCCTTGGGTTAAACCACAAAAACCTGAAGGCAGCAACTTAGCTGAAAACAGTGAATTCAACCTGGAGTTTGATTTTGAGGAATGCTGGCTCCTGGTCATCCTGCAGCAAGGGTGTCTACCTAAGTATTTCCACCTCCTGTTAACTGGTTTCTATCCACTTTCCTGAGAAGCTCCCTACCTGCAGGTTGGCAGATTCTGAATGTGAGGATGTTTTCACAACATTTAAGACTCCTGGGGGTCATTTGCAAAGGTGATTTGACAGAAAATGTAAATTAACAATTTATGGGAAGATCTCTTTCCTGTAATTGATAATTTTAAGGAAATTCTTTGCTTTAGGTTACAGTCTCCATAGATCTAACTTACAAGAGTATCATGTTTTTACAAAAGTCAACACAGTAATAGCAGAGATGAACTCTTTTATATGATTCATTCTTTCCACATATTAAAAGACTGTTTTGAAGTAATTACTCCCCTTGAACTGTGACTTTTCAATTCTTTATAGGAATTAACATTTAAAAATATATACAGACAATTGAGAAATTTTTCTATAATGAGAATGCATACCTATATGTACGCATATAATACGGATATGGAATTAAGGTGAAGAACCATTATGGTAGGTGGTGACAAAGCTATTTGCCAAAATGTGTTCCATACCATAACTTCCTTTTTAGAATATTTATATGTTTGATGTGTTTAATTAACGATAGCCCTTTGAGATTCAAAATACGTTTTGCAAAATTCTGAGGATTTGGGGATCAAAGGAAAGCAGTTTTTTGGATGAAAAAGTGAAGTTTCTTCAAGGAGGAGTCTCACTGGTAGTTAAGCAACTCTGCCAAGGTCAACATCAACTTCAGTTACTGGTTACATATTTTACAGTAAACACTGACTGCCTAAGTTAACCTTGCCTGTGATGGTTAAATGGAGGTCCTCAATTATCCTCTCTCCTGGTTCGTTTGGTAGAGGTAACCAGAGAGAAGGCTGTGCATGCATTCTGGTTCCTTTCCCTTTCATCTCTCTCAAGCCTTTTATTCCCTGTTTTAGTCTTATATTGGAAAACTGAGAGTCCATCAAAATCATATCCGCGAGCTGTTGCCAGGAAGCCTCAAATCCCACCTTTCTGTTCCTGTTTCATTCATTCCGGCTTTCGGGTAAGGAAGTTTCTTCCTGGGCTATACCCATGGGGCTATTCTTTCGGTTTTTAAACTCAGTACTACTCTTCATGTATTGATTTAGCCTGCATATAACACAAGCAGCTTTAAAGTGAGTGCAAATGTTCTCAGGCCACCAAAGATCCACTCTCTGATCCTGCGCAGGTCTAGAGGACTTGCCGAGGCTTGACTGGTCATTTCTCTTTCCCAAATCCAGTTCCCTTAGGCTAGAGCAGCTGGAAGACCTCCTTATTTGTATAGCCATCCCATGCTGAAGAGTTGTAAATCAGATGTTTCTTTAGAAGTTGCCTTGGATTCCACAGCAGGAGTCTAGGATCACGGTGTTTCTGGTGTGTCTGCAGAGAAAGAGTCTGAGTGCTGAACAGGAGGTGATAAGCCCGGTTATCGCTGGAGAAGGTGGAAGAATGGATGTTGGCTGTGTTTCTCTCCCTTTCGGTAATTCCCAAGAGATATGTATGTCCTTGCAGCATAGTATCTGACCAGGTTATATTTCAGGGATAACTAATAGATCATGCTCAACTTATTTTGAAGATGTCTTTGTTACAAATCACTGGCTTACTAGACGGTTCTTTAGTTTCTTTTTGCTGATTTCTAGTCTCTTCTCTGCGTCAGGTCTCCTGGTGTCCTAGTGCACAGACTTCAGGCTCCTGAACTACAGAGTCCTGCCCTCTCCACTCCCTTCCTTTCTCTTTTGCTCCCTTTTTCTAGATAGAAATCTTATGTTCTCTCTGTGGATTCCTGGGTTCCAATCTTCCATGGTTGTCTGGGGGTAAAGAGATCCTTCTACCACCATTCCAGTAGTACTACGACACTGTTGCTCAGCATAGTGCTTCTGTTTGCAGGCTGACATTTACTGGAGAGGACCTTCATGCCACAGGCTCACTACAATGAACACTTCTACCTAACTGCTGGCTCTTTTGGGTTACCTTTAAAAACGGCATTTTCTCAGCTTGAAGGTGTTACCATGGTCACTGGAATGGAGGTTGACAGAACCATAGTTCCAATCACTATGGGTATGGGTTCAAGTGAACCACTTGATTACAATGTGGATATTTGACTTTTCTGTAAACAGCATAGCCCAAGAATGCCATGTTATATGCCCATTTTTTAAGCTGTTTTATGATTGCACTATCTTAGTTTTCCATCACTCATCGAGTATTTCTTTGTGTGGATCACAGAATTGACACCTTATGAAAAGATTTTAAAAGGGAAAAATTACATATACTCTCTATATATGGATTGCAGAAAGACTGACATCTTGTGCAAAACATACCAAAGTAAACACGGTCTGTAAAGAATTTTTCATCATATATAGAGGGAAAAATAGAAAGCGATCAATAAGGCTCTGTAGTTATTGACCTGTGAACACGTGGCTAAAGAAAATGCTTTTCTGATAAATCTAGAAAAAGAGCCAAACACCACAAATGAAAAGTCTAACAAAATAACCCACTGAGTTCCATTCAGATGTCTGAGGTGCTCAGAGGTGAGGGGGTAGCATGGGCCACGGGCGTGCGGCAGCCTGACTTCCCCATCATGTTCATGCTTCCTAACTCGATCATTCTTCTAGCCAGAATCGGTTTTCACTGCAGGAGCCTGCCTATTTTACAAATGGTTGAGATATTTTGCTGCCATCTTCAGAAGCACTGAAACCTCAGCCCTAGGGAGAACCCAAAGGAGTGGCCACTGCCTGAGCTCATGGATAACTGGAAGCATTCCCCGCAAATGCTTTGAGCTCTCTCTCTCAGAGCAGGTTACAAAGGTTTTGCTCCCTAGGAACCAAAGTGTTTCTCCTCCCTCACTTTCCCACGAAAACCAATTCTGAAGATCCAGCTCAGGATTGCCTTGAACTTGGTAGAGGGCATGAGAAATGTATTAAATGCTTTCTCTTTAGGTTCTGTAACGGACTCAATATAATTGACAAGACATTTTTTGTCCGGAAGGAACATTCAAGTTGCCATATGTTTATCTTATCAATTGTCTCTTGGAGTTATTAGTGATTAAATGTTCTATGTATTTGCAGTTGTGTGGTGGAGGGAGGGGTTAGTCTTAAACATTACTGATGAAAGCTGCCTGTTTCCCACTAAATAACGGGTATGACTTAGAAAAGCAGAAAATGACTAAATTCTGAGGTGCTACTGAGAATAAGGAAAAAACATGTGCCAACAATTAGTCCTTAAAGGCTTCCTAGAGGCAATGAGTTCTGAATGAGGTTTAAAAAATAATAATTGATACTTTTGCTTAAAGGTATAGGCCACTATAGTACATGCAGCAGACCAGTCTAAACACTGTTGGGTAGAAATTGCATAGAAA
This sequence comes from Rhinopithecus bieti, assembly GCF_001698545.2. Classification (NCBI taxonomy): domain Eukaryota; kingdom Metazoa; phylum Chordata; class Mammalia; order Primates; family Cercopithecidae; genus Rhinopithecus; species Rhinopithecus bieti. Next base: position 258,500 of record NW_016815631.1, on the reverse strand, counting down.
TATAAATATACCTTTTCAATCTTAGTCTTAAAATTGATTTCCAACTGTTGTTAAATCATTAGTTGTATTAGCATAGGACTGAATGAGCTATTAGCAGGAATGTGTAAATTGCAAATTAAAAGACAAGAAAGTTCTAAAATTGGCAATGTCTTCTTTCTGATTAAATACCTGTGTTATGATTTTAGAACAGGAAGAATAATGCAACATTTGATTTAATGCAAATGATTTCTTTGAAATGGAACTAGCATTTGATATGAAATAGACATTTATAATGAGAGACAAAATAGCATAATGTAGTGATTTAGAAAAGTAAAAGATTTTATATCAAACTGTCTTGTCATTTAATCTAACAAATCCATACAAAGTCCTTAACATAGAAGAAAAACAGGCAGGTCTTGGGACAGTATATAATCTTGTTCTAGATAATAATACACTGTGTGAGTTATAAACAACTTGACTCAGTCTATCAAAAATACCCTATATATGCATAAGAGACATCATTGAATAACTGTTATCTGATACAGTTTATTTTTAAGTCAAGTATCTGCTTAAAACAGTGCTGAATTCACCCTAGAGCACATGGTCTTCATCTCATTCTTAAATATTCTATTAAGTATGACCTAGAATTTGTTGTGAAATGAAATGTCCCAGTGACCATTCACTGCATTCTGAATAAAATCCAAAGGCCTTATCCTGCCTTTCAAAAGTCTTCCCAATGTATGACTTATTTAAAGATTAGCTTCATTTCCCATCACAAGCAGAAAGACCCCAGTATTCAATTAGACAAGCTGGCCTCACACCGTCCAACCTGGAACATGCCAGCCCTGGCTCAGCTTGTTACGTCTGCTTAGCCAGCTGTACCCTTGCTCTTCAGTCTCTGCCTCTGAAAAGTTTCCCCATCACTCATGATCAAACTCAAATTCCATCTGCTCTAAATAGCCTTTACAGGCCTTCTCCCTTTTCTCCTCTTCCCCTAGCAGATTGTTAGTTACTCTGTGCAATAACCAATACATCCCGTCAAGCTCCAGGTGCTATGGATTTCACCTCTCAAGACAAAGAATAGTCGCTGGCACATAGTAGGCATTCACTTAATATTTGTTCACTGACTAGCTCAATGCTTCTTAAATTATGCTTGCTTCTCCAAAACTGCCCCCACTGATAGTCAGGTCTCCATCTTCTTTGATCTACTCACAGAACCAGTAACCTAACAGACCAGTTGGCCTTCAATCTTGTCTTCTACCACACTGGTGTCAGAATGATCTCCCCAGAACAAGAACTTGAACATGTCACACTAGTTTAAAAACTGCAGTCATCTCTCTCACTCAGAGGCTGAATTCCGTAGACTTTATATGACATATGAAGCCCCCATGATTTGTTCCCCCCTTTCCAGCCACTTGTCTACAACTTCCTGTTACATGCTTTAGGCCTCAGCAGCACTAGGGATTTTTATCTTACATGAGTGATGAATTACTGAAGTCCTATGTAATTCAAAACTGTTATGCAAAAATTAAAATTTTCCCATGTGGAAAAAAATCTAACCTTGGTGGGGCATTTTGAAGCAGGTGGTTTTTTGCCATTATAAGTTATTTTTCTTTTCACATTCTTTGACCTAGCATTGCATCTATTATCATTTCATAACATACATGCTCTTATATTTACAAAAGAACAAAGGAGAGGTTTTTTTTGTTTTTTTTTTTAACTTCGTCGTGTTATTTTATTGCATTTAAATCCTGTTTCAAAGTTATCGATTTTCAGGCATTATCTCGGGCCTGAATTTTAGCCTTACCCCTAGCAGCACTATTTAATGAGGACTTCAATTTTATTGTTAAAGGACATAAGGAAATACTTTAAATTCTAGAATGGCGAATGCCAAAGTTACACGATGAAAGTCACTGAAAGCGTTACGGAAGTGTGAATGCAGGTAAACATCCTGTGATCAGACACAGGGTGGAAGTTATTTCTGTTTACTAGCTAAAGTGACCACATGGCGATAATGGAAACTATCAGCTCGTCAGCATTGAAATGAATCATTTAAGTTTAGGGAATTTTTTTACTTTTCAAATTTTGTACATAAGGTCATACTTCATTAATACTTTTGTGTTTTACTATTTTTAATTTACATGATTGCGGTTATGTAAAATAAAACTGCATTGCATCTACAGTTCCCCAAACATACGCAACAGTTTCTTGCCCTGATGCTGTTCCCTATTGCCTGGGCTCTCATCCCAAACTCCTTTCCGGTTACATCTCCTCCACATTTCTTTATCTGATTCATTCTATCACTCGAATCTGTTATCACCTCCCTGCTGTATCCATTAGTTGTTTTTATACTTTGTTTCCCTGTGCATAGCTCTGTCATTGACTTCACACTTATCCTGGAATGACGACAGTTTATTAACTCATTCTTCTGGTCTCAGAAGTCAGTACAGTGCTTGGCACACATGTGATTAAATACTATTTGAAACTAATGAAGTTTCATTTGTGCTTGAATGTTTAGTTACTCAAGAACTGGAATTTCTGGAGAAGAGGAACTGGTGTACAACCCTGAGCATATACTATGAAGCTTTATACTTAATTTATGCCCTAACTATAGATGGTTTTAGAATTGAGTTAAATACTGTCTCTTATAAGAATTGCTGCAATATCTCTATAGGTACATTATAATGATGAGATAACACTGATTTCTAATGTTTTCTGTGAACCCTGAAAATCTGAGACAGGTTTCATATAATTTAGAAAGTTTATTTTGCCAAAGTTGAGGATTTGTGCTCTTTGACACAGCTTCAGGGCGTCCTGATGACATGGGCCAAAGGTAGTCAGAGCACAGTTTGGTTTTATATGTTCTAGGGAGACATGAGACATCAATCAACATATGCAAGATAAACATGGGTTTGGTCTGTAAAGGTGGGACAGCTTGAAGCAAAGGTGGGAAGACTCGAAATGGGGAGCAGGTTTCCAAGTCACTGGTAGATAAGAGACAAATGGTTGCATTCTTTTGAGTTTCTGCTTAGCCTCTCCAAAGGAGTCAATGAGATATGCGTTGATCTCAGTGAGCAGAGGGGTGCCTTTGAATAGAATGGGAGGCAAGTTGACACTAAGCAGTTCCCAACTTGACTTTTCTCTTTAGCGTAATGATTTGGGGGCCCCAAGATTTATTTTCCTTTCACACTTCTTTCTGCCTTTTTTATAAACACATTTTTTTACTCCTTTCTCTCTACACATTGACCATTTCACCATATTTTTCCCGTTTGCCTTTCAAAGCTGCACCCAAAAGTATGTTCAAACAATTTTCAAAAGTTGTAGGCGTTCAGTTATAAAGGCACGTCCCAAGGCACTGCCGTTCTTTCCGAGCTTGGTCATGCCACCTCCCTTGTTGAACTGTGAGACCCTGCTTCTAAATCATTGATTTTATTTTCTTTCCTGGAATCAGGTATCAGTCGATGAACTTGCACTTTGCCCTTTATCTTTTCTATTTCTTTAAAGAAGTTCATATAAACCTCTTCAATTATGTACTACAATTTCTTATTCAATTCCATCCACAATTTCTTATTTAATTCCATGCTATACAGCTTCTTTATATTCTTTATAGCTTTCACCTCTGAACTGCACTTTCTGTTTTATAGAATCTAAGGCACTGTCTCTTAAACTTAAGGGTACTTAAGATTCACAGGGGAGAATTTGATAAGATGTACCGAGAAGCAGTGTTATGACTTGGTAAGTTTGGGGTGATGTCCAGAAATTTTTATCTTAACAAATGAAGCAGAAGATTCTGATGCTGGTCTCTGTAATCTTGGAGCTTTGCTCAGAGACTCTCCTCTCTAGGTTTCTTAGCAGGCTTGACCTCGGCTCTTCATTGTTTCTGAGCTATGGTACTTCTTTGTTTTTTGAGGTTCATTATTTATCTTTCAACTTTTCTGCGTTTTTTCTTAACTATGTCTGAAGTTGGAAATGCCTATCTTAAAATGTTTAATTGTGTTCTTTTGTTCGAGAATTATCTCTATATTATTGCTTGATAGTCACTAATATTTTGAAAGTGACTTGATTAATATCTTTATGTTATTTTGTATGCCATCCTGTTCTCTAAATACATGGGTCATATCACAACCAAATTTTTCAGCTTTTAAGAAAATGAATTTGAGGTAACTTTGTGATCACAAAATGTGGCAACTTTTTATTTACAGGTTGCAAATTTCAAGTTTCCTCCCATGTGTAAATCTTCTAGTTTCTCCAGGTCATTTCCCTTCATTAAATTGTATTCAGAACCATAAGTATGTACATACAAATAAGTGCCTCTCAATCATGATAAATTTATAGGCTAGATATAAATATTTGTCTTCAAAGAGTACATTGTCCCAGTTGATGACTCTGCTATTGTAAATTCTGTTTATTCAACATATTTGCCTCTATTTCCTTCTTTCTTTTCTTTCCGTCCTTCTTCCTTTTCTTCCTTTCTTTCCTCTTTTCTCCTTCCCTTCCTTCCCTCCCTCCCTTCAACCACCTCCCTCCCTCCCTCCTTCCTTCCTTCCTTCCTTCCTTCCTTCCTTCCCTCCCTCCCTCCATCTTTCCCTCTCTCCCTACCTCCTTCTCTCCCTCCCTCTCTCCTTCCTTCTCTCTCTCTCTCTCTCTCTCTCTCTCTCTCTCTCTCTCTCTCTCTCTATCATTCTTTTGACAGGCTCTGGCTCTGTTGCCCAGGCTGGAATGCAGTGGTGCAATCATAGTTCACTGCCGCTTCGAAACCTGGGCTCAGACAATCCTCATGCCTCAGCCTCCCAACACCTGACTAATTTTTTTTGGTTTTTGTAGAGACAAGGTCTTATTATATTGCCCAGACTGGTCTCTAACTCCTGACCTCAAGTAATCTTCCTGCCTCAGCCTCCCAAAGTGCTGGGATTATAGGTGTAAGCTGCCATACCTGGCCAACATTTTTATTTTTATATTAAGAAAAATAGTTAAAGACTTCTTCTTAATTTATTGGGGAAGTTGGTCAGGGAATAGGCAGGAAGTACAATTGTGTTCTGAATTGATATCCCTGATCTTATATCATCCAACACAGACCTACATTTTGCCTTCCTTTTCTCTTCTAGAAGCTATTGTAACCTCTACATATTTAGCATAGATGCCATGACTTCCCTATTTATTCCTTATTTCAATTGTTCTGTCCCATGTTTTGTAACATACACTCAATTTTTTTGCACTTTTTCATGACAGTGATTGTGCATAATTCCGATTGTACAGAAACCATTTTCTGTCTTTTTTCTCTAAACCATAAACCTGTTTCTGAATTAATTTTATTACTACTTGACAAACTTTCCTTACCCTGAGTATAGCTTGGAAAGAGAACTTTAAGAGGCACATACATCAGGAAGTGTTCAAAGCTACTCTACATTTATTTTATTATTAAGATTTTCCATACACATGTTCCAAATACCTAAAAACTATTTTATTTAAATCAGTGATATTTAATCATATGTGTGTTGCCCCAAGTAATTTCCCCTTCAATAAAGGAATCCAGCAAGTAAAACGTTTCACTTTCTTTGATAAAATGTATATGTCTCTGCCTTTGTGTGCTTCTTTATAGATGCAAATGCCCTTGACCTATTCAGCCTTGCTTGACTACCTGAGTAATATTGCTGCCAGAATATTTTTTAAATGTAAAACCTTTAGTTTAAGTATTATGCAATAGGTTTCAAAATAGAGTATTTTTCTACAGAGCTTTTGGTTAAAATAGAAGAATATCTCGAGATCCTAATCCAAATTCAAAGAGGCATAATTTTAATCATAATGATTAAAGTGAGAACCAAGAGAATGGCTGTTTACATAGATACGTGAATGGTTTATTCATGGTCCGCTCTGTCACTTAAAAGTTTCTAGACATCTCTAGGCCTCAGTTTCTTCTTTGGTAGAACAGGAGAATTGGAATTATTAACCATTGGTTGTCAAATGTAGATATCACCGAAGTGATTTTCAAGTCCTACTCCAAAATCTATGTTATAGGTTGAATCATACCCCCCCAAAAGTATGTTGAAATACTAACCCTCAGTACCTGACCATGTGAGCTTATTTGAAAATAGGGTCTTTGCAGATGAGTTAAGATGAGATTATTCTGGAGTAGAGTGAGCTCTTAGCCCAATGTAACTGTTATCCTTATAAGAAGAGAAGAAGAAACACAGAGACACACACAGAAGGGAAGAGGCCATGTGAAGACTGAAGCAGAGTTTGGAGCAATGCAGTTGCAAGCCAAGAAATGTCAAAGATTGCTGGTCATCACCAGAAACTACGAAAAAGCAAGGAAGGATCCCATACAGGATTCAGAGACAACATGGCCCTGTGGATACCTTGGTTTCAGGCTGCTAACCTCCAGAACTATGAGAAAATAATTTCTGTTTGTTTGTTTTAAGCCACCTAGCTTATGGTACTTTATTATGGCAGCCCCAGAAGTTAACATAACAGCTAACTGAGAATGTTGAGGAATGTGATTAGAGAATCTGTATTTTAAAGACTCTACCCTTCCTGGTGATTCTGCTATGAGTAAGATTTGGTACCAACGTGTAGGTGATCTCTGAGGTTCTGTCTAGATCTCATATTCTGTGATTCAGGAATACAACAGTAGGAAAAAAAAAATGTGTATATACATCGATGATGAAGTAAGGTTGAAAAGAATTAGCATTTCACAACAATGTCAAAGGTTTGCCTCCTACTTATTTATGATAATGAAGCCCTAAATCATGCTATTCTATAGTCGCTACCCTAGAAGTACAAGGCACTTGAAGGTCAATTCAATTTCATCTTGACAAATGCATATATTTAAACTTATTTTCTCTCGGAGATATGATGCTTATTCAGTTTTCAGTTGGTAAGTGTTGGGGTACTGTTTGTGATAGATTTGCCTCATAATGGGTAATACATCTTCTATGTATGAACATCCAGTTCTCTCACAATTGTCTGTGATGATTGATATTAAACTATCATTTCTTGGTCTGTGGCACCAAGTGCAAACTTATCTTTCATACTGCCAACTGCAGATGCTCCTCTCTGCTGCTTGGGTCTGCCCTTGAGATGCCGTAATGGGTAGTGCAAAGTGCTGCAGCAGCATCAGGGATTCGCACTGTGCCCAGAGCTGACAGAGTGCCCTGAGTGATGGTGCAGGCTTCCTGAACACACTGGCAGGGCCTCCATCTCTAACTGCACCAGACAACAATGACCTCTAACTCCACAATTCATCTTGTTCATCATCATTCTTGGAAGCCATTCTTCTACATTTTTATCTTTATTCTGTGTCTTTGCTGTGGACTACCAATGGGAATCCTATAGAAAATGCAGTTCTATGAGGAGAGATATGCACAGGAAGAAAAGAACAATTCTTCAGCATTTTCCTCTCCTATAGAATATTATCAAATGAAACAGGATTAGCAATTAGCCCAACGTGATTGGGCACTTGAGAAACAGAAAGGGAAGGTGTTTTTGCAGAACCCTGTTTACTGAAGTGGTTTACAACACACTCGGTGGGTGCCATTTGACTTCTGTCTTCTTCATAAACACACACACACACACATATATTTGTATATATTTGTGTCTAGGCTTATTATCCACAACCTTGCATGATCTATCAAAAATTCTCAGATGAGAGTTCACCATCATGGTTGCTTAAAAACTATTCTTTCTCGGCCAGGCGCGGTGGCTCAAGCCTGTAATCCCAGCACTTTGGGAGGCCAAGACGGACGGATCACGAGGTCAGGAGATCGAGACCATCCTGGCTAATACGGTGAAACCCCGTCTCTACTAAAAAATACAAAAAAACTAGCCGGGCGAGGTGGCGGGTGCCTATAGTCCCAGCTACTTGGGAGGCTGAGGCAGGAGAATGGTGTAAACCCGGGGGGCGGAGCTTGCAGTGAGCTGAGATCCGGCCATTGCACTCCAGCCTGGGCGACAGAGCGAGACATCTCAAAAAAAAAAAAAAAAAAAAAAAACAAAAAAAAAAACTATTCTTTCTCAATCTCTTGCCTCACAAATGAATAAACTTGCTTATTCTTAGATCATCGCAGCAAATAAATTATCTTCTATCTCTCCTACTGGAATTGACAATATTAGTGTGTAGAAGGTATTCATTATGATATTAAAATGATCGCTTTATGAGTAGGTTACCTGCAGTATATTGTAGGGTCTCCAAGATTAGGGCCCAAGTTTAAACCTATATTTGTACCCCCATTCCTTGGCTTTGTACCTGCCACATAATAGGAACTCAATAAAAAATTTCTTTGCACTGGAATTGTCTCCTTATAAAGCTTAGCTATGCTGGCTTCTCACAATAGAGTGAAGAAGAAGCATACAAAATCATGTGCCGAGATGGCACTCAATCCAAAATAGATGGGAAACAGGTTTCAGATGGGGATCAAATCATGCATAATGCTGGTGCGTATGACTGATAGATTATAGATACACTATGAAAGTTCTGGTGAGCTAAGGCTAAGAAGAAAGGAGTAAGGTTTAAGTTGTTTCTAAGCATATGTAGAGGCATAGAACTAAGTGGGGGAAAGTCTAAAATAAAAGGGAATGCACAGAAACCTCAAGTCTGAGCAGATCCATAAGCTGGAATTTAAGGTAGATAGGTAGGGTGGAAACATATTATCACTAGTCTCAACTATCAGCATAGATGTGAAAAAAGGACTGGACAATGGGAACTTAGAAAGTCCATTCCTTTTCCTTTTCCCAGACAAGGAAGCTGGAACTCAGAAAAGTGATCTGTCATTTGGGGCAGCAAAAAAGAAGTAAATAGTTTTGTTAAAAGAGCAAATTAAAGCATAAAAGCTTGAGTAGGTTGGAGGGTGGTTTTTTTGTTTGTTTGTTTTTTCAGTATAGGTAAAGAATTTCCCTGAAATAATTTTATTCAAATTTCCAGTTCCCAGGTTAATTTAATGAAATGGCTAAACTCAGCTTATTCAGAAACATAAGCTATGGCTCATATTTAGTGATTGTGCTGGTAGTTGAGTATTTACACACTCAGTTAATAAAAATAAAAAAGCTTCGCCTCATATTTAGTGATCAGTGTGATAGACTAGGTTGCAACAAAGGTCACCCAGTAGATTGCATTTATATCTGAGCTTTAGGAGACCTCACATACATAATTGAATTTAAGCAGTGCTTAAACGGAGTACGCTGATATTTCTGGTTTAAAGAAAAAGAATTTAAAACAACCGTTATTTAGTCAATAGTATACCTGCTCTCATCCATTAGATCTCTTCATTCTCAAAAGGCCAGTGATTACAACCAACAAAATGGCTCCAAATCAATGTAAACATCACCAGACCCATGTTTTAAATATGAAAATTCAGTCCTTATTGAGTGGTGAGCAGTCCCAAGATGTGGGAATTCGCCATGTGGCATATCTTAATATAAGCAAAGATCAAATGGATTCAGCATTCATTTGAATAACTACTTGAAAATGCTATGGGGAGTAATAACTTAATCACAGAATATATGCTTACAAAAGCAAAAAGTCATTGGAAGCAACATTAAGATGAAGAATTGTAATTTTTACTAGTGTTTTATTGCAGTATAATTTTTACACAGTAAAATGTCAGATCTGAAGTGGTCAGCACAATGACTCTCTTCATCTGTATACTTCCATGTATTATTTTAAAATACAGAACATTTTCACACGATTAGAAATAATTTCCATCTTATGCTGAACTGTAAATATCAGGAGGAAGGAGGAGAATTGCGTGTCCAAAATTGTAAATGAAGTCAGTGAGGAAGCTTAATTCAGTTTACAAATATTTTATTTGTGCAATTTTCAGCTACACTTCAATATATATAGTCATGATCTCTCACATATTTGAAAGTTACTTTACTATTGTCTTTATAATTCATTAAAATCTTTTACAAAGACCTTTGTCTGATCTGATTTTAAACAGAGAAGCACTATTTGCTGAAGAAACAGTTCACATTGTTACCAGGAATGCCTGTATTTCATCATCAGTCTACCTCACTTAAAGTTCCTCTGAAGGTATAGATAATTGTAGTTGAGAGTATACTAGTGACACCTAGTGCTTATCCACTAAAAATGTCTGCACTTAGGAGAACCTTTATTTCTTCATGGTTAGCTACGGTTAATCAAGTTCTTGTTTATGTGCAGAAACTGACAATGATAATATAAGTGCTATTTCATGCTGTTAAAGACTAAATGGATAACCTTCCAACATAACCTCTTAACATAATTAAAGCAAACAAATTTGACATTAACATTGTGCATTAAGAGCACAAGCAGAGAATTAGAGGATCTAGAATAAGAAGACATATGTTTGAATTGCATTTTTATTATTCATAAGCAGATATGAATGCCAAAATGTTGTGGCATATTGGCTTAGTCCATTCATTAGGAGCTACTAGATGACAAGAGACAGAGGTGGGGTCTCTGACCACAAGGAAAAAAGACATAACTAAAACTCTTTGTTATTAATGAGTCGATTCTGAGAGGATTCTTTGTACCTTAGGTCAGATTCTGAACTATGACAGAGCTCAGTAGGCAATGCTTTTCGTTGCAAGGCTTGTCACTGAAATTAGGTTGACAAGTCTCAGCATCTTCTCTCCTTCCCCAGTCAAGGAAGAAAATCTCAGTTCCCAGTCCCAGGTTATATAGCCCATAACAGTGCCAAAATGTCTGCTCACGCCCAATCAACATATCTCCCAATCTGCTTACCATTCCTATTACACCATGGTTAGAGATTCTGTCCCCTTAACCTATGAAAACCTTGGTACAGGTTGAGCATCCCTAATCTGAAAATCCAAAATCTGAAATGCTCCAAAATCCAAATATTTTTGAGTGCTGAAATGATGCCACAAATGGAAAATTCTACACCTGAACTTAGGTGATGGGTCTCAGCAAAAAACACAGTCAAAACTTTGTTTTAGGCACAAAATTATTTAAAATATGTTTATAAGGTACATAAGAAACATAAATGAATTTTGTGTTTAGAGAGGTCCCATTCCCAAGATATTTCATTATCTATAGGCATGTATTCCAAAACCTGAAAACATCCAAATTCCAAAACACTTCTGGTCTCAATAATTTCAGATAAGTGATACTCAATCTGTATGTATGTATATATGCATGTATGTACCTGTATATGTATCTATCTAACCCTACCATATTATACACATTTTATTTATGTGTGTGCATATATATACATATATATACACATATGCACATATATATATACAAATATATATACATATGTATATATATATATCATACGTTAGGTTCCAGATTCTGGAAATAAACTAATAAAAAGAATAGATATCTTTCCTTATGGAGCTTGTGTACAAGTGTGATACACGGATAATCACTATAACAACAACAACAGATAACTTTAGATAGTGATAAGTACTAAGAAGAAAAAAAAAAGTGGGATAGTGTGAGAGAGAGTGAAGAGAGAAGAATGAGAAAGCAAATTTATCCTGAGGTGGCCAGGGACAACCTCTCTAAGGGAGGTGACGCCTGAACTGAGAGCTGAATGATAAGGCGGATGAAGGCATGGGGAAAATGAGGCACCAGCAGGTAGAAAGGCCCAGAGCTAGGAATAATTCTGGCTTACTTAAGGAACAGAAAGAGAACTAGTGTGGCAGGAGCAGTGGTGCACAACACGGTGGCAAGAGAGTAGTAGAAGATCAGGTGTGAGGGAAAGGTTACAGTGAGACCTTGCAGATCATTCCAGGCTGCAGTTTTGTGCCTTTGAAAATTCATGTACTGAAGCCCTAACCCCTAGTGTGATGGTGTTGGAGGTGGGGCCTTTTGAAGGTGATGAGGTTCAGACGAGCTCATGAAGGTGGGACCCTCAGCAAGGGGATTAGTGCCCTTATAAGAACAAGAGAGAGAAGCCACGTGAGCACACAGAGAGAGGGTGGACATCTACAAGCCAGAGGAGCAGGTGCTCACCATGCACTGAATCTGCTCTCACCATACGCCAAATCTTTGACCTTGGACTTCTCAGCCTGCAGAACTGTGAGAAGTAAAGGTCTATTGTTTACTTCTCCCAGCATATGACCCAAAACCTGGTATTTAGTTATAGCAACCCAAGCAGATTGAGACACAGGTAATGGCCTGAAATTTGAAGTCTAAGGATATGAAATCTAAGGAAAGTAGCAAACCATTGGAAGGTTTTTGGCCAGAGAAATATCTATATCTAAAATATATTTTTTTCTGGCTAAAAACTATATGTATATTTATATATATAATCATATATATTTATATATTACCTATCATATATATATGTATAATGTGTATTTATCTATATACACATACCTAAGTAAAACATATATAGTAGTATTATATGGATATGGATATGAATAGAAAATGTAGTATTATATGGATATGTATATAAAATGTTTTGATACCCAGCACAGTACCCTGAACATCCTTGGTGTTTAATAATATTTGCTGATGGTGACAATTCTAAGAGTGAAAGTAACTACGTGGTTGTGTATAGATATACATGTTATCATTTAATTTGAGAACACTGTGGCTATCATGTAGATAATACATAATGGGGTTAGCGATTGGAAGCAAGATGGCATGTCATTTAACATCTATTTCAGAAGAAAGGACAAATGAATAACAAAAGCTAAAAAGTGCAAAGAGTATAGCCTACGTAGTCTGCTAGGCAGCCTTGATACTAACAAAGATTTTCCAGTAAGTACATGTATTGCATTTTAGAATGCTTTTAAGGAGGGAGCCAGGATAAGTCAGTGGACTTGGAAAAGCTGTATCCTGCAATTCTACTGTCTTTGGGGAATTTATGCTATTACCCTCCTTCTGGTCTCATATATCAAGTCACTTGAGATGTCACCTTACATAATTTAGGGCTGCAAAAGATAAACCCACTCCATCTCTGGGCACCACATATTGAGTGTTTGAAGGGCAGGCCAATGATTATTTATTTCCCTGAAAACCTCCATGCCTGGAGACATAGCAAGAAATACCTCGAGCAACTTTGTGGAAGGGCTAACAAAAACTTCTAGGCAACATCAGAACTGGGTTTTTTTTTTGTTTTTTTGTTTTTTTCATTTTCATGTTTTTCTTATATGCCTTAAGTTAAACTTAAGGACACAAAGTCTAGTTTTGGTTCTGTTCTTGCTTTTGTTTTTACGTATCATTTTGCAATGTTTAGGAATACCACCATAACTTCCACTCATTGTTCAGTTTAAATTTAGCATGTTAATAATTTTTGCTGTCTTCTAAACACACACACACACACACACACACACATACACACACAATTACAGTTACGCAAGTTTCAGTGACACCAACCATCCTGTCATTTATTGGCTTATTTTTCTTATTCTACTCTCTAGTTAAATGTGAACCCACTAAAGTATCAATGTTAGATTATAAACAATTTGGAATTCTAGATGGCAAGACCTCTTTCTTTTTAGATCCCTTTTGTTTACTCATCATTGGTTATTCAACATCTGACATATATGTCACTTTTTGGATGACAACAGCTGATATGACCTGGCTCCTGTCTTCAAGGACACACAGCCTCATGGAGAAGCTTCTAGGACAAAGCTCAGCTGTCCCATTATCTACATTTTAAAAATGAGTGAGGGTATTGTAGTGGTGGTGAGATATCTAGATATTATTTAATTAGGAGTTGCACGACTTATTACATGTTCCAAACATTCCCATTTGGGCTTCTGATTCTTTATTCATGTGTCCATTCATTCAAAAAATGTTTCCTACAAGACTGTGCTAGGCGCAAGATACACGCAGTGGTGAATTGATAACAGCCAGGCTGTTGCCTCTGGCAGAATGCTTCCCACTCCTTTTAGCACCCATCCCAAATGTCACCTCTTCTGTGAAGCATTTCTTGGTCAACACAAGAAGTGTTAGTGAATCTCTCTACTACTCATAAAGAAGCAGTAACTTTGTATCTTTGTATAACCTTTATTATAACACTTCATGTTACCTAATTTAATAAGGTGTGTCATTGACTGTTTTGGTTATTTACATTCCCATATATTACAAGATCCTTGAAACCAGCAATATTGCTCACTTCTCTCCTTCCAAACCTCAAAACCGAAGAATATATGTGGCACATACTCAATACCATAGCATTGATTAAGTGAAATGCAAAGCTTCTAATAGGAGTTAGTATCCAGGCAGATATTTTAATGATGCCTCTCAATTATCTAATTTCTTAATAAAAAATATACAAGTTATTTTCCCAGTGAGTTTATGGTTTTTTCTTGAATTATTTAACAATATTTATATAAAGCTTACTGTATGCTATACACTGTCCTACACACTGTAGAAGGTAAAATCATTTAAGACTCACAACAGCCCAATGATCACCCTCATCAGCCTCATTATGCAGCTAATGACCAAGGAAGGAGATGTAGGGAACTTGGCCAAGGTCACAGAGCTGATCAGAGGTAGAGCCCAGTTTTGAATCTCAACAGTCTGATTCCAAAGTCTGTTCTTTTAACCACTACAATACTTGAGCTCACCAACCATGCTGGGCTTTCTCACATTGTTGACTCTTAAATCCATATATCCATTCATTTATTCAGCAAGCATATTCCTTTTGATACACAGTGCCACCCCGCTGGTCAAGCCCTCGCCTTCCTATGTTTGTGTTCTTGGAAGACTTTTTTTCCTTCCTCTCAGGGTTTAATTGTCAGAATCACTCCAAGCTGTGTTCTTATCTTAGCATTCTATTCTACCTTTTCTCTCTCTCTCTCTCTCTCTGTCTTTTTTTTTTTTTTTTTTGAGAGAGAGAAAGAAAGTTTCGCTCTTGTTGCCCAGGCTGGAGTGCAATGGCGCGATCTCGGCTTACTGCAACCTTCGCCTCCTGGGTTCAAGCGATTCTCCTGCCTCAGCCTCCCGAGTAGCTGGGATTACAGCCCCCTGCCACTATGCCTGGCTAGTTTTTTGTATTTTTAGTAGAGACGGGGTTTCACCATATTGGCCAGGCTGGTCTCAAACTCCTGACCTCAGGTAATCTGCCTGCCTCAGCCTCCCAAAGTGTTGGGGTTACAGGTGTCAGCCACCACGCCCAGACTCAGCACTCTGCTTTAATCTCATTCAATTCTTTCCCTTAGAGACCTCCTTCTGCCTTTCTATCTAATACAAATAACTTTCACAGTATTATTTTCTTGTTTACTTCCTCCCCATTCAAGGCCCTGCATCTTTTGACTCCAAATTATCTTTGCAACCTCATATCTCAATTTCCCTTTTCAAATGTTCCGCCCCAGACATACCTTGTAAACAAGGTGTGATCCTTGTCAGTCTAGACTCTGTGTTCTTGTTTCTTCTTTCCTGGTCTCCACCAACCTCTACTGTCCACCTGTGAAAACGCTTGCTATATATCTAAGGAGATGCAACAGTCTCCAGGACATCTTTGCTGTGCCTCCCAGACAACAATGTTCTCTCCATCTCTCTCTGCTGTGTTCCTGTAATTGCCTATTGCCTACACCTTTTATTTGGTACCCTGGCAGCACCTTGTAGCGACTGAGAACACAAGCTCTTGAAACTACACTGCTGGACTCATAGCCCAGCTTTGACGCTTACTTGGTCTGTGACCTCCAACAAATGATCTCATCTCATTAATAAAATAGGGATAATAATAGCAAACTCATGAAACTAATACCAGGATGATCAAAGTAACTAATATCTTCAATAGTTTAAGATCATGATTAAGATTAGAAACTACCTGGCACATGGCTTTTAACACATGTTAGCTACTATTATTACTTAATTATATAGAGAACCTTGTAACATTTCTGCCTATGATATGTAACTACTATTGTGTTTCCTGTCTTACTTTCCATGCCTTTGTTTCCTACAGTCTGAGATCACCTGACTGATTAGTTTTGCCCACCGCATTGAATTTTCTGAGCCTAATACCTGAACCAGATCTGAAATTGGACCCGATGAATTGGACTTTGTATCTGGCTTTTCTGGGGCTTCCACTTCTGCCATGTCCTAACCCATTCTGTTTCTGACTGTTTACCACTGACACAACTGATTCTTTCTTCCTATTATCCTTCAATGTCAGGATACCTAACAAGCTCTTCTCCATAATTTCCAGAGTCTATCCTACTAGATTTTAAGAACATTAAACCGCGGAAGTATATGTTTTCCTTCTTTGTATTCCCCACAGTGCTAAGCACATCCTAGATGTTCCCAAAACATTTATTGAATAAATTAATGACATAAAAATAGAGGTATTCATGGCTTGTTATTATTTTACAGTTTCCCAGAAAAGACAACTTACATTAGTGAAATTTGACAGACACCTGTGAAAGTTGTATTTTAGTGGGTTCAGAGAGATAATCAGAACATTTCATTTGATTTGACAAATAACTGAGAACTTTCCCCTCCTACCGGCAATAACACTTAAAAGAGACTCTGTTTCATTAGTAGGGAGAGGTTTATTTGCTTATGGCTCCTGGAAGACAGGAGTTTGATATTTATTCTCAGGCAATTGGAAAATTGATTCAACCCATTTAGGAATTTAACAATGGATTCATAATAACTCTTCTCAAAGAGTACAAAAGAACAAGTACATCAATTGATCACTAGTACATTTAAGAAGAAAAAGAACCAGCGATCAAGGGAATTTAAAGACACCACTGAAGAGCTCGCTTTCTATTCAGAGAATTAAATCATAAAGTATCTCAGAGGATACAAAACAAATGAAGTTAGAAGTGTTTCCTTAACTTTAGGGCACCAATTTTAGAGAGTGGGGCTCAAAATGCCTTCCTATCAGGAGAAAATCAATGTGGCTATCCCACTCAAAATCTCTGGGTCACTGAAAACATTTAATTTAGTCCTGTGGCCAGTCTCTGATTTCTATTTTAAGAAATTCTGAGTTCCCACAAAGTACACCCCTTAGCCTTCTCTTGAGGCCCACTAGATTCACTGATGGAAGAATAAACCCCAAGAAGACTCCAATAGAAAAGGGTTTCGAAGGGAAGAGGCTGAGTGGCCTCATGACAGTACATTCCGCCTAGGGAAAATCAGTAGTTTGCCTCCCTTTTGGTTTCTTCTAGAGGAAACCCCAGAAGCCTGGGAGAGAATCTTTCCCATCAGTCACTGTCAGGACTTGGTTCAGATCAGTACCTAGAAAATTCCAGTTCTAATGGGTTGGGTTCAGATTTTACCAGCTCCAGCTCCACTGACTTCATTCTCTCTCTTTCATCACTTTAGCTTCTGGAATACAACCACCCTATACTCTGTGATGTGTGCATCCATGTATCTGCCAGTCTTGCTTCTCTGAGAGCAGTGGTCTCCTGTGCCACTTGCTCTTACGACATTTACAGTGACATTTGGAGTGGGTGCTAAAAGGAGTGGGAGGCATTCTGCCAGAGGCAACAGCCTGGCCGTTCGCTGATATTCACCACGGCCTGTATCTTGCACCTAGCACAGTCTTGGAAGAAACATTTTTTGAATGAATGGACACATGCACAAAGAATCAGAAGGCCGAACGGGAATGTTTGGAACATGTAATAAGCAATGCAGCTCCTAACTAAATAAGACATAGATATTATTTAGATGGCTGAAACCTGGGGAGTATTTTCTTTTCTTTCTTTCTTTTTTTTTTTTTTTTTGAGATGGAGTCTTGCTCGCGATCTCTGCTCACTGCAACCTCCGCCTCCCAGTTTCAAGCAATTCTCATGCCTCAGCCTCTCAAGCAGCTGGAATTACAGGCACGTGCCACCACTCCTGACTAGTTTTTGTATTTTTAGTAGAGACAAGGTTTCACCATGTTGCCCGAGTTGGTCTTGAACTCCTGGCCTCAAGTGATCCGCCTACCTTGGCTTCCCAAAGTGCTGGGATTATAGGCAGGAGCCACCACACCCGGCCAACCTGGGAAGTATTTTCTACTTGACAAAACTGGGCACTCATCTGTAGACCAGTTCACTGTCTCTATGTAGTGAGCCTCATCCTGCCCACCTAACCCCTGCCAGGCTGGAGGGGCCAGAGCACTCTGAAACTGCTCCTGCCCTGGCTGCTCTGCTCCCACTGCTGCTGCCCCTTGGCCATGACCTTCAGTGATATTGCTCAGCTACCCCTAGCAGTGAGGGCCTCAAATCCTTTTCATTAACAAGAAAGTCTGAAGTGTTAAGCTAAGAGTGCAGATCCAAGCCTCAAAAAACAATCGCCCCCTGTCAGGCCTCCCTCATCTCAGGAATGTTTCCCTCTCACAGGGAATACTAGGCAATGTAGTGTTGTGAATGTAAAACTAAGGCTCAGAGTCATGCCCCTTAGATTCTATCTCATCTCCAGCACAGGATCAAGCTCTCTGAGTTTCAATTTCCTTCTCTAAAAAAAATGGCATAACAATAGCACCACCCTCTATATTTATAGTGTGGGGATTTTAAAAAGTCATCCTCTCCACTGTGTTTCTTCTCTTAAACCAGTAGCCAAACGACAGATCTTTGTAGAGATTCTGACAGGCAAGCCCATCAACCTCCAAGTTGAACCTAGTGGTACCATCAGGATTGTCAAAGCCAAAATCTAAAACAAGGTGGGCATCCCACCTGATCAGTAGTGTCTGGTTTTTGCAGGCAGACAGGGGGAGAATGGCTGCCTTCTCTCCAACAACATCCAGAAAGTGTCCACCTGCCCTTGGCATATGGCTGTGGGGCTAGACGATGATCTAGTCTTTCCTCTACCAGGTTGCTCAAGGATACAACCATGCCAAGATGATCCACAGCAAGTGGTCTGCCCACCTGCAGCCCCACATTGTCAACTATTGCAAGAATTGCAGTCACCAAGGTCAAATAAGAGCCCCCTTACTGGCTCCTCTTGCCCTTGCAGGGCAGCCTCCTTCCTGAGCCCCATTGCCCTGGAAACTCAATAAGGTTTCCCTTTCCTTGACTGGGAAAAAAAATCATCTTTCTAGAGGTGTTGGCACAGGGTCTGCTCCTAGCATGACCTCCATAAATGATAATGGCAATGATGATGATGATGATGGTATGGTGGTGGTGGTGGTGATGGTGGTGAATATATTGCTGCTGCAAAGCCAAGCCATGTTACTAGGTGCTAGCCTGGAGAATGAGCACACTGTTATGCATATCATCTGCTGCCTGCCAATGTGAGGACTCAGCTATGACAACACACCTGCTCTAGTCTTGTGAAGTCTTGGTTCTAAATGTGTTTCCCAGAGAAATGCCCTTTAGGTCCTACTACAACATCTAATTGTATATTTGTGTGTTGCATTATTTCCACAGGCTCTGTTAATTATATTCTAGTGTATACTAAGTTACTCCCAGGTATATGGGTACCCTTAGCCTTCCAGTAAGGTAAGTTACTTGAATAAGACCTCAGGTAATTAATGTTTTCTAAACAATTAAGTGAACAAATAAATTAGTCTCCTCAGACACTCACCAAGTTATTGTCCTTGGGAAATCAGAAGAGTTGGGATAGAAGGAGAGAAAAGAAAAATAGATACCTTAAAATTTTAAATCTAAATAGAGACTAAAGAAATAGGCCAATGTTAATAGGATAAATGAACTTTCCAATGCTCACTTGGCAACAAAAACAGACAATGGAAATGTAGGGGACATACATAATTAAAGAGAGTTATGTGGAAACCCACACAAGTTCGTTAGTAGAATTGTAAGTGCCTATTGTAGAAGAATTAATGTTGTATGGATAGTAGCTGAAATAGCTGTTTTTGAAGTTCATGCAAATATAATGATAATTGACAAGCTTTAAAATGGCAATATAGCAAGAGATGAGGGAGCAGAGAATTTGTTTATTGTCTACATTTACAGAAAAATCTTGAGGTGGATAGTTAGTTAGTTAAAATTGAAGGTGGCGAAACCACTGCCAGCCTGTCCAGGTCACCACCAGCAACCTTGAAGATCAGCTTGAATATGTCTGTGTCTTTTGTGAAGGCATTTCTGCAACACCATTTTGGCCTGTGAACTATTGGTAGAGACAACTTAGAAGGGAAAACAGCACTGTGAATGGGCTGTTTCAGTCTTTCAGAATGTGCACGTGGTGGTGGGGCAGGGCGGGGGATGCACACGTGCACACTGTAGGCATGCTAAATGTTTGGAATGGTCCTTGTCTAATATCTCTCCTTTTGAACATGTTTCCTCCAACATTAGAAGTGAACAGTATCTTTGAGTTCCTATCCATCCTTTAAGAAAACTAAAAAAGCTTGAAGAACTTATTTACAGGTGTTTCTCCTCCTTGAGATCACAAATTTTCTTGTTCTTCAGAGTTCACTCCTAGGTCCTCTTCTTGACTCTCTCCTTTAAAGGATCATATCTACTTCTCTAGGCTTGAACTGTCATCCAAAGATCAACAATGTCAAGGTTCTATATCCAGTCCTGATCTCTCATCTGTGCTTGAAAAGGGTGTGTGTGTGTGTGTGTGTGTGTGTGTGTGTGTACTTATATATATAAGTATATATATACACACATATATACACACACACACACACACATATATATATGCCAACTCAGCATGCCCACTTAGATTGCTCAACAACCCAAAAACTCAACATGTCCCAAACAACTGAACTTATGACTTCTCCTGTGCTAAGCCTGTTCTTCCACTTTTCCCTATTTTAGCACACAATCCCAGACTAGGAATTATTCTAGATTCCTTCTATTCTCAACTCCCCAAATCCTATTCGTTCTACTTCCTAATATCTCCCAAATCCACTTCTTCGCTCCCTCACCCTCCAACATCCCATAATGCCAGCTGCCATCATCTCTAAGAATACTCAAAAAACCCCCTAAATGGTATACCCGCACCCATTATCACCTTCTTCTAGTTTATTCTTCAGATTGTAGCCAGAATATTCATTTTAGAAAGCAAGATGTTTTAATGTCTCTTCCTTGCTAAATACCTTTTGATGGTTTCCCATTGCTCTCAGAATGAAAAAAAAAAAAAAAAAAAAAACCCATATTTATAATCCTTAATATGTCTCCTGGAGTTCTCCGTGATCAGGCTGCCTCCCCATTCTCCTGCCTTACCCATCTCTTCTCTCTACACTCCAGAATTACTGGCCTAAAAATTTTTCTCTGATGGGTCATTCTCTTTCTTGCACTAGGACCTATTTATATTCTGTCATATAATTTTTCTCCCTCTCCCACTTACTCGGCGTTTACTTATCTAATGCCTCCTTTATGGTCAAAACAAATTTCATTTCCTTAGGAAAGTATTTCTGGACTCTCCAGGACAATTTCCTCTCATGGGCTTCCACTGGGCATTTCTCCTACACAGAACTCAATAAAGTTGTTTGATGACTCTCTTCCCTATCAGGCTGCAATCTCTCTAGCTCAGTGCTGTGTATCTAGCAACCAGTACATTTTCAGGAAAGAAAAGTGGAATGCATGAATACATGTTTTAGTTAAATGATTACAGGCTCAAGTTAAAATCTTGAATCTATTTTTTTATCTTCTAGCAGAGCAGCAAATATCATTACATACTAGCTCAGCTCAAATTTGTTTATCAGATTAGCAGAAAGCAAGGTGTGAAGGAAGAGTAACACCACAGACAAGTAAGCGTTTTCTGTGGCGGGGCTAGGATGGAATAGTGGATGGTGGATGCCTGAAAGGGTGAAGCAAAAGAGCACACCAAAAGGGGAAAGAAAAGACACAGAAATCAATTTCGTAGCATCTTGGAAATAACTTGGGCTTCAGAGTCAGAAATATCTGAACCTGAACCCCAGCTCTGCCATGTATAAGCCAATTAATCAATCTGAGTCAATATCTCCTTGCTGTGATTTGAAGAAAATAATACTACATAGAAAGAGTGAGGATTTTTCTTTTTTTCTTTTTTTCTTTTTTTTTTTCTGAGGTGCAGTTTCATTCGTGTTGCCCAGGCTGGAGTGGAATGGCGCAGTCTCAGCTCACTACAGCCTCTGCCTCCCGGGTTCAAGCAATTCTCCTGCCTCAGCCTCTGAAGTAGCTGGGATTACAGGCACATGCCACCATGCCTGGCTAATTTTTTTGTATTGTTGGTAGTGACGGGGTTTCGTCATGTGGGGCAGGCTGGTCTTAAACTCCTGACCTCAGGTGATCCACCCACCTCAGCCTCCTGAAGTGCTGGGATGACAGGCATGAGCCACCATGCCCTGTCTGAGGATTTTTCTTTTAAATGGCAGGAAAATTCTTAGCCGAATTGTTAGTTTCCTTCTCTCTAACTCCAGGAGGATGCACTTTCCTCTTATGTTTATTATGCATTCAGTGTATCATGCAGGAAAATTTATGGTGAATAAATTGAATGTAAATTGTGTGTTAGTCAAGATTCCAGCAGAATACAAAACCATGCTATGTAGTTTGAGAGACTTTTAATACAAGGAACTAGTTAAAATGGTATTAACAGAGTTGGAAATATAAACAGAGAAGTCAAGACAGCAAAAAGGTAAGTGGGGATATGAAGCTGCTCCCCAGGCTGGAGGATCAAAGAAAGCAGGCGAAACCTCTGCTGGAACACAGCTGCTGGGGGTGAAGAGTGGGAGCTGTACCATGGAGGGAGAGGCTGCCAGAGGGAAAGAGCTCCAGTCCACGGAAGAGGCCACTCAAAGCACAGAGAAGGGAGAAGATACCCTGAATTTCCTTTTCCTCCCTCCTTCCACTCTCTAGCTGAAGGCCAATGGCCAGGGGCTCCTGGGAATTGCAGCTGGCAGAGTCAGACTTCTGCGACTAAAAACAGAGAGTGGAAAGCCAGCAAATAGACCTGAGTACAACAGGCAAATGATGGGCACTAATGGCAAACAAAGGTAATGAGAAGTGATTTACTTGAACTCTGCCACCAGTGACAAGAGAACTACTTAGCTATGGTGAAACTCCATAGACCAACACAAGAAGGATTATTAATAACAGTAATTTCACTTTTTGTGCTTTACAAAGCATTTTCAAAAGGTAAAATGGGATAATGGAAAGAAAACAAGCTTGGAAGGAAATAGCCTTGGTGTGTAAACAATTTAAACACTAAGATGTAAAAAAGTAAAGCAAGTGTCTTATAATATTTTTTCCACTTCAAAATAAATGACCACTGTTACCAAGTTGTTAAAAATCTTATAGAAATTATTGATATATATGTCAAATAGATGTGTATAGAGATACACAACTTATAAAAAAAGGTAGACACATGGTTTTAAAACTTTGTACCCACTTCAAAATATATCTTTGTCCTCTTAATCACATATATAATTTAATTTTAACTATTTCAGTGGCTGCAGAGTATGTTACCATATACTCAGATCATAATTCACTTACCCAATTGCCTATTGGGAGTCATTTGTAGTATTTTAAATTTTTTTTCTACTGCAAATAAGGTTGGAAAGAGTACATTTGTATAAATACTGGAAGGATAAAGTTCTAAAAGTGGAATTGCTGGATCAGAGAGTAAAGAGTTGTAAATTTTAATATATATTTCTTTTTTTTTTTTTTTTTTTTGAGACGGAGTCT
>NW_016815631.1:178744-232862 GCF_001698545.2 Rhinopithecus bieti | reverse complement strand
CTCATTGGTAGCTTGATGGGGATGGCATTGAATCTATAAATAACCTTGGGCAGTATGGCCATTTTCACGATATTGATTCTTCCTATCCATGAGCATGGTATGTTCTTCCATTTGTTTGTGTCCTCTTTTATTTCACTGAGCAGTGGTTTGTAATTCTCCTTGAAGAGGTCCTTTACATCTATAAATTTTCTTTGACTAGAACACAAGTAGCCACTTTTATTGTTAAACTTCTTTTTATGTTACAACATCTTATTTGAAATACGTAACAACTTTCTGAAGTAGGTATGGTGGATTTTCATATCCTCATTTTACAAGTCAAAAGCTGACACTCAGAAACTTTTCCTGAGTCTGTTATAATCAGACAACTGCAAATGATATTGGTGGGCTGGGGGAGGTCCCCAAACACTGGTGGGACTTTGACCCCAGCCAGTGTCCAGGCCCTTGGCACCATCATGAGAATGAATTCAAGGATGAGTCAGAAAATAGTGAAAGTATGGAGATTCATTGCAAGTGAAAATTACACACCCAAGAAAGAAGAGTGTGGAGTTCTCAAGAAAGACTCACTCAGTAGAGTTTGGGGTTTCTGTATTTATGGTTTTCTTTAACCAAAGGGTGGAATATTCATGAAAAGTCCTGGAAAAAGTTGATTTCTCAGAACTGTGGTGCCACCCTTTTTTTTACAACAAATGTGAGTATTCTCGGAACTGTCATGCACTGGTGGGTGTGTGATTGAGTATGTTAATGAGCATAGAATGAGGTCCTAGGTGAAACCAAGGTCAAATCCTGTGCCATGTTGGTTCCAGTTGGTCTTAGCCAGCTTGGTCCACACCCTGGTTTCTCAGGATCTTACCAGTCCCTAGCTTCTGCAGCTATTTCAAAGTTTCCTTTTGCTAGTAATGTGAAAATGCTGCCTGGAATTTTCTATTCTCCTGTGACCACCTTGTATTATTCCTGACACACTAAGATTTAGAGATTCAATTTTTAGTTCATGATATAAAAAATAAATGCACTTACCATTTTACCACTATGCTTTTTGGTGGTTGGATGTTAAGACCAAAAGGAAAGATCCTGTACTACTTAAGAAAGGAAAAGACTCCTTCAGGCCTCTGTTAATAGTCGGTTGAGACAGAAGCAAGGTGGACTTTACAGGGTTTTTTCAAATTTGTTTTAAATTAATGTGTTAACTAACACACAAAGACATTTAATCACTGTGGCTATGAATATAGTGAAAGGAGGGAGGGATAGTTATGAGGTCTTTTTCAGGTGCCTTCTATAGCATTATCTTCCATTCAGCTCCTGTTTACTGCCTAAAGTGACAACCTGGTCTTCATACATGCAAAAAGACAATTATTTATTGTGCACAAATTTCTTCAACCAAACTTTAAGAAACAGTATGTCTGAATACAGAAAACTGATATTTTCAAAAAATATCATGTTGGAATATGTAATCGTATTTCTTAGCTTTTCATCTCCTATTCCGGGAAAGTCACCTGTGACTGGAAAGAAGGTTTAATAATGAAGGTTGATCATGTAGAAAAGAAAACATACACATAAAATGCAAATGCCCAGCATATAGGACATTATCAGTAAGCCAGATGAAAGTTTAAGCACTTCAAATATCCTAGGGACTTCAGTTGCTCTAATAAAATGGAAATGCTTCCAGACATATTCTTAGAGAGATTATTTCAAGCTTTATATAGATGCAAAACATTTTAGTTGTAGAGGCAAGAATGGAAGCCTAGGCTGGGCGCAGTGGCTCACATCTGTAATCCCAGCACTTTGGGAGGCCAAGGTGGGCAGATCGCCTGAGGTCAGGAGTTCAAGACCAGCCTGGCCAACATGGTGAAACCCCATCTCTACTAAAAATACAAAAAATTAGCTGGGAGTGGTGGTGGGCGCCTGTAATCCCAGCTACTCGGGAGGCTGAGGCAGGACAATCACTTGAACCTGGGAGATATAGGTTGCAATGAGCCAAGATTGTACCATCGCACTCAACCCTGGGGGACAAGAGCAAAACTCTGTCTCAAAACAAAAACAAAACAAACAAACAGAACGGAAGCCTAAAGCCGATGAGACTAATAGCTTCTGAAACTTCACACAGACACTAAAGATTTTTCACAAAAATATAAGGTAAGCCCTGTGGTTCTGCACTGAAGACAGACATAGCTGTTTGGGTACTTGGAAGGTGGCACAAGCCATTAAAAGGAGAAGCCACTGCCAGCAGGCACTGTTATGGTCTTCAGAACATCTTTGGAAACAAGAACATATCTCCATTATGGTCCATTGCACTAACTCTTTCAGAGAAGTTCCACCTTGGAAAACCACCCGCGTGGTAGACTTTACAACAAAAGCTAGAGACTTTTAAACTTTATAACTTTATTTGAAGTAAATGTTAAACAATTAAAGATGCATGATTCTTCAGTCAAGGAATATGTTAACGTACTTTAGAAACCTATTTATCTGGCCAAACATCAGCCTGAGTTTGCCAAGAGGCAGGAAGATCTGTCAGACAGGGGAAGTTAGGTGTTTAGGTGTTTAGGTGTTAGGTGTTTCAGCTTTGATCTGGTCTAGGGAGAGTCTGAGCTGCCTCTATTCAATCTACACAAGTACAGACCTCAGAGGCTTTCCCTACTACATCATTACAGAAGGTCCAGAGACCTTCTGTCTCCAAAGGGGTTGAGTTTCCTGCGATACTAAAAGATGGGTTGTTCATATAAGACAGAAGACACCGTCTCAGTCCATAGATAGGGATCACTATGATTGAATGTGATTCCACTGTCAAAGAATGGTGGGAGAGCCTTCTTTAATGGCCATGGAAACTGTGTTTAACTTGTCATCTCGGTACAAGCAATCACATTCCCTCGAATGGAAATGTATGTGATGGTTTATGGGTTATTTCTTGGTTTCCATGTAGTTTTCAGCACTGTGGAGACTGATTGCTCAGGTACAGACAGTACCTGGATGTTGATGCTCCTCCTATCATTCATATCTGCTTCTCTAGGACTAGATCACTGATCCCTGCTCACAACATGCTCTTCTGTCTTTTGTCTTCTTTCCCTAAACTCTTCATTTAGAAGACTATGATCAAGATAGCCAGGATCTTCAGCTATTCTTCAAGAGCCATTCTTTTTTTTTCTCTCTCTCTCTCTCTTTTTTTTTTAGAAGGAGTCTCGCTCTGTCTCCCAGGCTGGAGTGCAGTGGCGCGATCTCGGCTCACTGCAAGCTCTGCCTCCCGGGTTCCCGCCATTCTCCTGCCTCAGCCTCCCAAGTAGCTGGGACCACAGGCGCCCACCACCTCGCCTGGCTAATTGTTTTTGTAGTTTTCAGTAGAGACGGGGTTTCACTGTCCAGTCAGGATGGTCTGGATCTCCTGACCTTGCGATCTGCCAGCCTCGGTCTCCCAAAGTGCTGGGATTACAGGTGTGAGCAGCTGCGCCCAGCCCAAGAGCCACGCTTTTTGTCCCAACCTAGATATTAAGTCTTAATATCTAGACTTAATTTAGTCTAGATATTAAGCAACAATTTTTTTTTTTTTTGATTTTTGATTTCTTCTTTTTTTCACTAAGGCAATAGCTATAGGATATGGAATTTGTGGAATGGAATTGGACCTGGAAGTTCACAGGAAACAGAAAAATACATGGACTGGAAACACAATCGCTAGTGTATTAAATTTATACTCTGCCTCATATTCATTTTAAGAATTTGAGGCTATTTTTTGTGATTAAAACTTAAGGAAAATTAAAGACTACAGACTTGCCCAGTTTATATTTGAGCTTTTAAGAGACTATACTTCAAAAGTAGCATGGACTAATAGTAATGCTTCAAACCCATAAACATCCTCATTTGGACATTATGTCAGGGAGGGTTGGATGGAACTTGTTCTGTCACATGGTTGTTGTTAGAATAAAGCAGAGAGAGAAGAGAGAGTTCCACAGTCTGGATGCATTGTGCTTTTGAAAAGAAAAAGGAAGGTTAGCTGCAGTAGGCCTTCCCACCAGAGAGCAATTGCAATGTCCAGTTGGTTCTCATGCCTTTGATGGTTCTTGACTATATCTAACTCTCCTGCTGAGTTCTTGTCTCAGGCTCACAGATTCATATTAACTCAGGCTGCAGAGAGGCAGATTTCTCTTATTGAGAGGGAGCTGTTTTGATCTGTGCACCTTATCTTTAAAAGGTTTCCTGAAAGCCTATCTTGCAGCATTTCCCAAATCATGTTCCACAGGATCCTGGTATCCAGTGAGATGTAAAAAGGTGTTGCCTAGAAGAAAGAGATCTGTAGTCAAACTATTCAGTGATATTCTGCAAACTTTACCTCTTATCATAAAGATTCAGAATTCAATTAACATATAAAAGGTTCAGAGAAAATCTACATAAAAGAAACCTGTCTAACTTTGATAAACCCCAGTATTTCCCAAATTTTGCAAACACAATCTTAGTTTTATTTATCTAGTATCAATAAATATCACATGAACCACATTTTGCAAAAGGCTGCTGTATATATATGACATAATTTATTCAGATATTTGATTTCACATACCCCTTTCAATAAAGATAGCAAGTATTTCTATGTAGGACAAAAATCATAAAATATTCAGAAGCATGAAAATATTTTTTACTTGTGGAAACTTTTCTACACACTTACTTCAGAACTTTAAGTGGTCCTTGAACAACCTGGACTGCTAATGCTTAAAGGCTGTGACACCATTAAAATGTATTTATATTGACATCACCTTCATTATAAAAGCCATCGACTCTCTTTAATATAAGGGGCTCAAGTAAGAGGTAGATTCAGCTGAGTCAGGAGCAGATGAACCACATAGAATTGTGCTGCATGGTACCCCACGCTCAGAGCAAGATTATGAGGATTGTGAAGATTGAAGCCCAAGGGTAAGGCAAGCTGGCGGACAAGCTAAGCAGGCAGTAAGGAGCCAGTGGAGTTCAGCCACAGGAAAGCAAGTTAAAGCAACAGATCAAATTCTAGGATCCTGGAAAAATGCAAACAAACACTAGAACAGAAGGTTAGGCAAGGTGGGAAGAGGGGCAGACACACAGAAACACAGGTGCAGGAACACAGGCAGGCTGAAGAGCAGGCACGTGCACTAACGAAAAAGACCTAGCAGCAAATGTCTGCTACAATAAACAACTTTCAAAGGAAAGCCTTCCTCTCAGGACAGTTGATGATGGCAGGCAGGGCTATTCCAAAGTCGGAGGGCTGTGGCTGTTAAGTAGCTCATCTGGATAAGGAGGGAAAAAGACAAGCGCAACAATTATATGATAAGGCAGGAATCAACCGAATGTTTACTTGTGTTTAGAGGATGCAGGATTTGATTACTTTTATGGGTGACTCATCGTTTTAACTATCATTTATAATGTAATTCCAGTTTTACATTTTTTATGTACAAAATTATAACAAGTTATAGGATGAAAATACCCGTATCAATGAACAGGCTAAGCATGCCCATCATATACGTGTCCTTTATGAGAGATGACAAAGTTAATATTAAAATATTAACCAATGCTGATGTCAACAAAAGCCAGTATCAACAAACACAAATGTCAATGTGAAGAGTCAGACTTAGAGTGGACATCACTGTGCACAAGAATTGCATATAAAATGTTAAGCATTTTTCATATACATAATTGTAATACAATTTATTTCAATGAATTGAGTAGTGTCTTATGGTTTTAAGTTTTATTTTATTTTATGAAGTTTATTTTTAATTTAGTAAAACATTTGAATCTAACCCATAGGTCATTATTAATACAAATTGTGTGGTATTCACCATGTTACTCTTTTGTGGGATGTGCAAGCTGTACATAACAGTAATAACAATGGCTTTGCCATTAGTCTGGTTAAAAGAGACACTAGGGTCCATCCCTGCCAAATACTACTCAATACATCCTTACATAGTTGGTCCTGCAACGATGTCCATGTCCTACTTCCTAGAACCTGTGCGTATGTTAGGTTACGTGGCACAGGGGAATTCGGTTGCAGAAGGAATTAGGTTGCTAATGAGGTAAACTTGAGATGAAATCATCTTGAATTATCCTGGATTATTTGGGTAGGCCAATTGTAATCATGGAGCTCTTCAAAGTGAAAGTTGGAGGCAGGAGACACAGAGAACTAGAGGGAGAAGCAGAGAATGGGTAGCGTGGGAAGAACACAGCCTGATTCTGCTGGTGTTAAGACAGACAAAGATGTCACAAACCCAAACGGGACACTCTCTAGAACCCAGAAAGGGCAGAGAAACAACTTCTCCGGGAGTCTCAGGAAGGAACACGGCCTTCCTCACACGCTGGTTTTAGCCCAGTATGACCCATTTCGGAATTCTGACCTCCAGAATAGTAAAGAATAAATTGTGGTTGTTTTAAGCCACTGTGTTTGTGATGATTTGTTCTGGTAATTATGGTGCCATAGAATCCTCTTATGCCACCAGAGTTTCATTATCTTCCTGCTGATGGCAGAAGTGCAAAAGAGTGAGGAGAAGCCCCTAATGCTCTTAAAGCCTCAGCCCAGGCCTGTCACCTCTACTTAGCTTACTATCAGTGGGGTGAGGAAATATACATCACCTTTTGTGGAAAGAACGTCAAAGTCATACAGCTAAAGATGTGGAGACAGGGAAGGGCAAAGTCTTGGACACAGTAAAACAACTTACTGCAGGGGACATCTTACTGCGGTAACATCTTACTGCAGTCACGCATTCATAACTCTTATGAATGGAGATTAACTACTAAATGTTCCCCATCTTAAATTAGAATTCAGGCATTCCTCCCTTTAAAATGAGTACCATGCTGCACTCATTATATTGGAAAATCGTGAAAGTTGAACAATTTTACTGCTACATGGGAAGGGTGAAAATGATTTGTTTACGGGGCATTTGCACTGGTACAGCCATTCCAAAGAGCGATCTAGTGGTACTTATTGAAATTAATAATGTATTTTATATATTCTATCTCCCAGCAAGGCCTGTCTGTCCATCTCTCAGGAAAATTCAAAAAGTTGTACAACAAAACAGACACAGGCGAGGGGAAATTTGTTGAAGTGTGGCTAAATGTTGCAAAAGTACCCCACTGGTAGGAGAACAAAGTACAAGATGTGACAGAGGCATATTATGGCTTATGTCATATACTATGTGGCAGTGAAGAGTAATGAGTAAGATGCACATACAGAAACATGTATAGATTACAGAAACATATGTTGAGTGGGAAAACAGAGAGAGAGGGAAATCTCATAGCATAATACCATCTATGCATAATTAGGTGCCCACATAGCACTGTGTAGTTTTCAAGCATCTGTAATTATCTAAATAAATATGTAGCAGGTGGCTTGCAACAAAATATATTAAATACACAAATAGGTGCCTATGTGGGGGTTTGGAAACTGGATTGAAAAAGACAAAGAGGAAACTCAAAAGATTCTTAAAAGAGAGGCCCTGACAAATGGATGATGACAATAGTAACTCATAAACTAAGTACTGGCTAAAGCAAATTCTGCACACCTGATCCTTAAAAGCATGGGAGGGAGAGAGGAAGAAAGGAAAAGAGAGAACCTGAGGGAAGACTCCAGGAAAGAAGTAGAGGAGGTATTTGGCAGTCAGGTAACAGCTTCATAAAGCAGCTAAGTTTCTACATCACGGTTCTTATTTTCTATTAATTTTTTTATTTGGGAGGAGATATCAATGCTTTCTAGCCTTCCTTAATAGCACTGTGTGTGTGTGTGTGTGTGTGTGTGTGTGTGTGTGTGTGTGTGTATAGCAGCACTCATATATATATACATATCTATGAAACGTCTCTGTGAAATTTCTCTGTAGCTATTTCATTTCTCTCAACTGTTCTTAGTAAGTAGTTTCTGAGAGCTATTTGACTTCAAGGGTTAATTTGTAAACCTACATTTCAAGATTTTCCTTTTCAAAATGCATCTTTCTTGTGAGTAAATATGGCAGAATGAGGCAGCTGAAGTGATCAGTTACCTTGGGTGTGTCCTCAATCATGGAAATTTTTTTCTCTGCAGGATGGAAATTGCTTTCATCTTTCAAAGTAAAGCCATGGAGAGAAGCCTGGACCAACCAGGCTGTTGAGAAATTAGAGAAAATCTCAGTCTTTCAATGAGAGGGACAGTTGAAGAAGTTTCCCAGGCTGCAGCAACTGTGATGCCATTGTGTTGGCTTCAGAAGTTAGCTACACCTCATGCTGCTGCCGTCCATGCTGACTGCAGTTCCCTGGGCATGTTTACGTTTTGTCTGAGTTCTTAGCACTCATTTTTCCTGGCATTCAGGTTTCATATCTGTAACCACTCTCGCCATTATCACCAGATAAATTAGTAATGAATGAACACATGATGTTCTGCTCTCTCTTTCTCTCTCTCTCTGTACACACACACACACACATATACATTATACATATATTTCCCCTGGAGATCTATTCTGTCATTTCTCTCACTACCATTCACTCCCTTCCCATTTCTGCTGGAATCCTGCATCACCAGCCTGCCTCTCTCATTCTTGCCAAAGCTCCACTGTCTGTGGGTCTCCACCAGCCTCTCTCTTCAGGTTGCTCAAGACCAAGATTCAGGAGCTGCAGCATTCAGGTAAATTATGTAGGGAAGGGTAGGATATGATGGGACACAAAAGCAGAGACCCTTTTCTCCTAGAATATCCTGGCCTGGATTACCAATATTTTTGGCATTTAGGCACTCACTGGACTGCCAGGGCAGGTTATAAATGGAGCTGGCTGCTTGCCAAGCTGTTATCTCCCTTAACCAGTCTGTCAGCAGTTCTCAGGGAAAACACAAAATCTTTCCTACAAAGGTGCAGAGAACTCACTCTGATTGTATTTCATCATTTTAAAAGAAAAGACGATTACTTCAAAGAGGTAACTATGCTGCTGATGGGATTTCAGGCTTTAGTAGGCACAATATTTTAAAAATCAAGAGCATTTCCACACGTAAGAAAACAGACAGATGTACCCAAACATTGCCTCTCTTTCAACCCACTTCAAATGAGGAGCAGGATTAGCACTTCTTAGAGTTCAGGGTAAGTAATCCACTCACCAAGGTGTCTGTAAACAATGTGCAGGAGTAGGAAGAAGGGTTTTATGTTACCCAGTGGATCGCATTTTACTTCAAAATTTCACCTCTGACTCTACCCTCAATCCTCCACAAATGTACCTTCTCCCAGTCTCCAAACTTGCCACTGGCACTCCTCTGGCCTAACAACAAGGCTTTCCAAATACCTGGGCTCCCCCTCCTCAGAAGACAAGGAGAGTTTTCTGTCACACATAAAATAGGTCAGGCTGTGAGATAAGAACTGGAAAGTTGGGCTTTTTTTCTTTGTGTATGTAAATTCTTAGTTGAATATGCATGTAATGTTAAAAAAGACTCTTCGTGGATATTTACCAGTTCAAATGGTTTTTCCAGATCGTTTTCCAGCATGAAAAAAAAAAAAAAAAAAAAAAAGCAATTGGAACCAGCCTTAAATTAGAATTAAAACAGATACTTTTAAAAGTGTATGTGAAAAGCTCTAGGTTACTGAGATTCTTTAATCACGACACCTTTAAAATGTGCCATCTGTAGGCAGCAATAGGGTTCTCATCAGTTGAAAGGTTAAGGTTAATCGTAAGCCTCTGAAGAGCTGACTCCAAGCTTAGCTCTGAGTGGAGAATGTATTACATAGTCATGATCTTATTTAGCATGCAGGGTAAATCGCCTCATTAGGAATATAATGTGGAGGAGATTCACAACTTTTCCAGCAGGGTCAGAGGGGTCAACTAAGGAAAAGAAGGGGGGCAGTCGTGGAAATAAGACTCTGGCTCGCTGTGGGTGTATGCTTGTCTAGTGCCTATAAACTTACTCATTTTAAGAATGATATCTGTCAAGAAAGGAGAAAAGGCCCCATGAGAAGGTGAAGACCCAGAAAAACCTTTCAGAGGTTTGTCCCAGAGGTCATAGGTATGAAATGCAGTCACAGACAGCCAGTTGAGGGAGTCTGAAAGGCAAGGGCGAGAAAGGGTGGCAAGAGGTAACAATCTCTTCAATTAACAGTAGCTTTCATTAACCCTGAGCTGGCCCTCAGCACAGGTGGGAGGAAAGGAAAGGTTGTTTTCTTTCGTCCAGTTTTGTTTCTTTATCCTGTATGAAATCTTTTCCTTTACTCCTGGCCCAGAATAATTTCTACCCTGAATGGCCCAAATCCAAACTTTCGGCACAGTAATGTTTATGACACTTCTCTGATGGCTTAGGGCTCATTTTGGGTATGATCTTGACCTTTTCATCTTTCCCAAGGTTGCCTGCTTCCTCTAGGGCAGTCACGGCTTATCCTTTCTGGCTCCTCTTTTACCACCTTCTACTGGAATATACCTGACCTCCTCTTCTCACAGGTTGGCAGGCTCTAGAGAGACTGACCTCTGCAGATGGTTTAAAGGGAGAAGCACAAGGGTCCACAGTTCACAGGGCTGCCAATCAGGCCTGTGCAGGTAAGAAATGCATTCTAGCAGTGGTCTCCTGGAGGCTGCACTTCCTGTTGCTTTCTCCTACAAAACAATGACTTTTTTTTCTTTCTTTTTTTTGAGACAGGGTCTCTCTCTATCACCCAGGCTGGAGTGCAGTGTGTGATCTCATCTCACTGCAACCCTCCACCTCCCGGGCTCCCGTGATCCTTCTGCCTCACCTTCCTGAGTAGCTGGGATTATAGACATGTGCTACCAGGCATGCCCAGCTAATTTTTGTATTTTTAGTAGTAGTGGAGATGGGGTTTCACCATTTTTCCCAGGCTGGTCTCAAACTCCTGACCTCAAGTGAGTCACCCACCTCAGCCTCCCAAAGTGCTGGGATTACAGGCGTGAGCCACTGTGCCTAACCTTAAAAGAATGGTTTTAATAGACATTTCAGAGATGCTGGGTTCCATTTAGGTACAAGGGACAAAAGATAATACTCTTGGCATTAGGTAAAAGGATAATGAAGAAGCAGTTTTCTAGGCTTGGAACTGTTTTCTAAGACATGGAAGAGACATGGTTTTAAGGGTTCCTAAAATACCAATAGATATTAAAGATAGTAATGCCTTTTCCATCATCATATCCCCAGAAAGGAGTATCCCATGACTTAGGAAGTAAATCTCTAATGCTTCAATATTGAGAATTGATGGTGTTAACTTATCAAGCAATCAAATTTCTTACATAATATTGGCATTTAAAGATGCTGGGAAACTTTCAGGAACTACTTAATTTGACTCTATCTGTGACTCTGGCAAAACAACTTTGCTAATTTAAAACAAAGAGGTAAAAATGATCTCACATGTACGTAACATTAACCACTATAATAGGGTAAGAATGAAGTTAGGGAACTTGAAGATTGCAGAGTCACTGCTTTGCATGTAGACAGGGAACTATAAAAATGTCACCACTGAGTGAAAATGACCGAGACTTTAGTTCCAACTCCTCTGTGGAAGCCTGTCATTTCAATTTCAGTGTCCTGATTTTTAAAAGTGAGTAAACTACAGGGTCTTAAGATTTAATCCATTTTGTCATTTTTAGTCATTCGATACGTTATACTGTTGCATTTGAATAATGTATTCCCGGCATGTGATGAGCAAAATGAGTAATATGCACAGAAATAAAAACAGGGCAAGTAGGTCTCTATAGAGCAGCCATTGGCCATTTCAGAGTCTGAGGTCTTCACCAGTAAAGCAAACTGTTGTCTGGTTTCCACTGTAGCCTGGTGGCTGGCAGATAATCCCTGCCTTATTCTGTGAGAAAGAAAAAAAAAATCTGGGGGTTAAGAATGTGATAATAAGGAGATATTATAAAATTATTTTCTGACTCTGGTACTAAACATCCTAATTCCAACTGTAAAGATCATTGTTGGTAGCTATTGTGACTTTTATTCCATAGAAAACTCAATAGTCTAAAAGAATATAGGGAGACAGAACCCAACCTAGAAGAAATGGACAAATTCCTAGACACATCAAGGAATTCCTAGACACCCTATCAAAACTGAATCATGATTAGATAGAAAATCTGAACAGACCAATATAAGTAAAGAGATAAAGCAGTAATAATACAAAAATTAGCCGGGCGTGGTGGTGCATGCCTGTAATCCCAACTACTCAGGAGACTGAGGCAGGAGAATCGCCTGAACCCGGGAAGTAGAGATTCCAGTGAGCCAAGATTGCACCACTGCTCTCCAGCCTGGGTAACAGAATGAGACTGTCAAAAGAAGAAGGAGAAGGAGAAGGAGAAGGAAGAGGAAGAGGAAGAGGACTCCAGCAAAAAAAGCTGTTGGAATTAATACATGAATTCAGTAAAGTTACAGGATATATAATTGACATGGTTTGAATTTTGTCCCCGCCCAAATCCCATGTTGAATTGTAATCCTGAACACTGGAGGAGGGGTCTGGTGGGAGGTGATTGAATCTTGGGGGCAGATTTCCTCCTTGCTGTTCTCGTGATAGTGAGTGAGTTCTCACAAAATCAGTTTTTTTTAAAAGTGTGTCGCACCTCTCCCTTTGCTCTCTTCCTCTTTCTCTGGCCATGTAAGATGTGCCTGCTTCCCCTTCACCTTCTGCCAAAATTGTAAGTTTCCTGAGGCCTCCCTAGTCATGCGTCCTGTACAGCCTGTGGAACTGTGAGTCAATTAAACTTCTTTTCTTTATAAATTACCCAGTCTCAGGTAGCTCTTCATAGCAATGTGAGAACAGACTAATACAATAATCAATACACAAAAATGAGTAGCATTTCCATATACTAATAGCAAACTATCTGAAACAGAAATCAAGAAAACATCCCATTTATAATAGCTACAAAAGTAAAATAAAATACTTTGGAATGAATTTAACCAGGGAGGTAAAAGACTTGCACACTGATTAAAACAAAGAATTTACTAGGCGTGGAGGCACATGCAAGTAGTCCTAGCTACTCAGGAGGCTGAGGCAGGAGAATTGCAGGAGCCTAGCAGTTCAAGACTGCAGTGAACTTGTTCACATCATTGCACTCTTACCTGCATGCAGAGTGAGACCCCTGTCTCTTAAAAAGTAAAAAACAAAACAAGCAAACAAACAAAAACTCAATCTGTACTCCACTATTTTCCCGTCCAAACTTTTCCCTCCATCAGTATTCAGACCAGGTAGAAACGTGGCAGGCTATAGTACAGATGATATATTTTGAAGTAGCCACATTACTGCCCAATCCTATTACCTTCAACTCCTTCATGCTGTATACATTATTAGTTCATTCTGGGTTCCTGTATCTACTCATGGATCAAAATGCACAGAAATTGCAGGGCAAGAAGATAAAACAGGAGGTCACGCATCTACTCTTAAGAAGTGTATTCTGAACAAGAAAAATGCCTCAGTTAATGCTCGAAATTTTAAGATGTGTGGTGGCAATGAATGTTAGAGATTAAAAATGTGTTTGATTAGTTCAAATGATCAGGAAAGCAATGCATAAGAGATGTAAAAGATCCTACCTCAATTCAGACAGAGACATTCTACATGAAAACCTTCCAGGCACTCAAATCACTCCTGAGTGACCCCTTCCATGACTTCATTCATCACCGTATCTGACACAAAGTTCCCATTTTCTGATTGCTTCCTCTTAAACAATTAGTGGTAGCATTCCAGGTAGGAAAGTGGATTTTGGATCACTGGACTTAATTGCAACTATGAGAATGTCGTGTTCTTCTTTTAGAGTATTGTTTATAAATTCTCATTTCCAAAATCCCAAATTTGAGCATTATAATATCTCCCAACTGGTTCAAACTAAAATTGACCCTGACCACAAGAAGAAAGAAAAAATATAGATAATAAGCTGTCCTAATTTGGATAAACTACAAAAGTCTGTTAGTTTCCTGTTCTGTAAAATGGGAATAATGATACTTTTACAGAGCCACATGATAATAAAATGAAATGAAGCATATAGTGCACCACTTGAAAGACAATAAAATCTAAATAAAGTTGCATTTATTCTTACTAAAAGAAAATAAACTAAGAAATAATCATTTGATAGTATTCAAAGCAGTATTCAAATCACAGTATATGGCCTTAAACATGTTTTAGTATTTAACAATATGGAATGGAAATAAACTAAGCATTAACCTAGAGAAGTTAGAAAATATGTTAACCACAAAAGTCAGAAAAGTATTCATAGAAATTATTCCATAAAAAAGAAAAACTGTAAAATTAATATAGTTTCCATGCTAATACTTTGAAACATCTCATTAAGTGCAGAAAGTATTTTCAAGTTTCATCAATCAAACCCAGAAAACTCAAATCTACATTAGCATATAAAAAGCATGCAAACTCAGATTCAGAGGAAATTAATTATGGGAATAGAATAATATTTAATATTAAATTATAAAATATCATTAATAATTTTCCTAGAAAATATTACAAGACTGTAACTGACACAAGAAGCAGAAAACTTGACTAATCCAATAACTGCTCCAAAGTCCACCTGGTTCTATCAATTTCTACCATTGCTCCTCCAGTCCATGGGTTGGTAAACTTTTTCTGTAAAAGGTCAGATAGTAAATATTTTAGGCTTTGCAAGTCATACAGTCTCTGTTGCAACTACTTGGTTTCATCATTGTAACTAATGTGAAAGCAGCCATGGACACTAAATGAATGAGCTGGGCTGTGTTCCTATAAAACTTTATTTATAAAACAAGTGAGAGTCCAGATTTGGTCTGGGAGCCATGGCTTGCAGACTCTTGATCTAGTCCTAGTTACTACCATCACGCTGCTTAGATTATGTCCATAATCTTCCAAATAGTTTGCTTACATCCACTCTGCAAAGCAGCACCCCTAACCAATCTGTTCTTCACAGTGCAGAAAGGCAAAACTAAATAACAAAACCCTGTTTCAATTTTAACATCTTTTCATATATTTGCTCTTAGGATAAAGGAAGAAATACATAAGAAAGCCCAGTCCCCATCTGTTCCATACTCTGTTTCCTTTCAATTGCTTCTGCCTCTTTGCTCTCTTCCACCACAGGACTTCTGTATATGCTTGTTTGTCCATCTGGATGTTTCTACCTCTCCTCTTCCCTAATCAACTCCTCATAAGTTATACCTCAGCTCATGCATCACTTTCTCAGCTAATAATTCTCTGATTTATCTGCCAAATTCAAAACCCCTGGCTTTTCCTGGCAGTATTTGTTTGGACTGCAATTTCATACGTATTTGTTCTTTTTGGATCATTATGCATCTCTCCACTAGATTATATACCCTAGGATGGCAGAAGGTATTCCTGGTCTGTTTACCATTTTGACCTCAGTCCTAACATCATGTCTTTTATGTAACAGAGTCTCAATTAGTTGAATGAGCAAACTAAAGAGTGAGTCAGAAAATAAGTGAACTATGGAACAAATGTAAAACTCATCAAATAAATATCTCTATAAAAGATTCCAAGGTCAATTATACAATATTAGTTTCAACTTTTTTAGTTCCCAGGCTTTACTAAAAATTCTAAAGCATAAAATATTTCAAAAGTCTACCCAATTTATTTCATAAAACTAACATAGACATATTAAAACATAACAAGAAGAAGACTTGGAAATTGTCTTTTCACAATATTCTTTCTTGACCTACTTGATCCAATCAGCTGTATCTTTTCCTCTCCTCAGACAATTTCAGTGCGCACCCAAGGCTGAAACTCACACATTTAGGCAGCTTCACCTGGGTAGGGTGGGGGGCTCTGAAGGGATGGGAGGGGAGAAGGCGGATGGTTTATGAGAATAGTGGGTCATTGATGTCAAATGCTGATGTTATGAGAATAGCGGGTCATTGATGTCAAATGCTGATGTCTCCAATTAAGTAAACCTCTAGTCATGTACTTGTATTATTAAACATGTATTTATAAATAAAGTAATACTGAGATTATAAGACTAGAATAGATTTTTATCTCTCCAATTACTTTGAGAACAATAACAGACTGATGTAAGGATAGACAGAACAATAGAACAAAGGAGCCCTGAGCTTTATATTGACCTACATAAGAATTCATTTTTAAATGAAAGGGATTTAACAAATCTGTGACAAAATAAATAAGTATTCAATAAATAGTGCTGGATAATTGATACCCTATTAAGAAGAAAGTAGGAATTTCTAATTTGCACAATAATCCAAGTAAATTCTAGTTAAATATAAAAGATGAAATTACAAAACAACCTGCAGATTTTAAAATGGTAAATATTTCATTCACATCAAGTTAAAACTTCCTAAAGTATAAAAGTACTGATAGAAATAGCAAGTTAAAATGTCAATGGCATTG
Source organism: Rhinopithecus bieti (assembly GCF_001698545.2). Classification (NCBI taxonomy): domain Eukaryota; kingdom Metazoa; phylum Chordata; class Mammalia; order Primates; family Cercopithecidae; genus Rhinopithecus; species Rhinopithecus bieti. Next base: position 216,603 of record NW_016815631.1, on the reverse strand, counting down.
TCTATATAAAAATATCCATGTACATACATATATATGTGAATGTGTATATAAATGTGTATATACACATACATAATAGATTAAAAGATAAAACAAAAAGTGAGACAAGAATTTTTAACAAATACTGTATGGCAAAGGGTTAATTTCCTTAATATGCAAAGAGATCTTAAATTATTTAAACTTATGGGGAAAAAAGGCAAAGAGCACCATCCAATAATTTATGAATAAAAGAAATTTAAAAGTTGCTGACACACATTAAAAACAAATGTCCAATCTCACTAATGTTATAAAAACAGTCAATTTAAACAGTAATGAGAGATCATTTTCAGATAGAAGATTGACATCTTTTTTCTTTTCTTAATGATGATTCTCAGTGCTGATGAGAGTGAAGTGCAATGTTTACTTCCATTTATGGTTAGTGCTAGTGTAAGTTGATAAGCATTCAAGAAAACAAATTAGGAACTAAAAGCCCTTAACATCATACTACCTTTTCTAGAAATTTATTAATGTCCAATGATATTTATTGCAGGGTTATTTGTAATAGTGAAATTTTGGAACGTCCTAGATAATATTAATTTGATAATGATTAAATCATGTGTTCCCTATGACAAAAATATGCATCCATTCCAATTCATGCTAGTGAAGTCTACTTCAATGTCATAGGAAAATGTTCATGATTGAATCAGGGTACAACAGTGCATGAGCCAATCAGTATTAAAAACTTTATGTGTTGTGTATTTGTTGCAGCATTATTTACAATAGTAAAGGCTTGGAACCAACCCAAATGCCCATCAATGATAGACTGAATAAAGAAATTGTGGCACATATACACCATGGAATACTATGCAGCCATAAAAAAAGAATGAGCTCCTGTCCTTTGCAGGGACATGGATGAAGCTGGAAGCCATCATTCTCATCAAACTAACACAGGAACAGAAAACCAAACACTGCATGTTCTCAATCATAAATGGGAGTTGAACAATAAGAACGCATGGACACAGAAAGGCAAACATCACACACCAGGGCCTGTCAGGGAGTGGGGGTCACAGGGAGAGCATAGGACAAACACCTAATGCATGCAAGACTTAAAACCTAGATGACGGGTTGATAGGTGCAGGAAACCACCATGGCACATGTATATGTATGTAACAAACCTGCATGTTCTGCACATGTATCCCAGAACTTAGAGTACAGTAAAATAAATAAATAAATAAATAAAAGTTTGTTTGTGTGTATGTGCATGTGCATGCCTGTTCATTGTGGAAAGAGAGTGACTGAAAGGAAATACACTAACATGCCAACAACACATCATTCTGGATGATAAAAATAATTTTTTTAATAGATTGATTTTCCACATTTTATTAAGGGTTGTTATGTTTTACAATCAGAAAACATGTATTTTAAATTACAGAAAATGCAACTTCATGATATATTTTCAGACATAGGTTGCCTTTCCTCTTTTTACTCCCTTTTCTGCTAGTATAAATTAGTCCACAAAAGAGAGGAAATAACTAGTGAATTCAGATAATGATCTATTTCTGATGTTTGTATCATAATCCTTTTGCTTTTTTTTTTTTTTTTTAACATCGAGTTCATGCTTTTGCAGTTATGCTTGGAAAAGAGACTCTATCATGAATCATGCATGTGTGATACTGGTCTTTATCAGACGACAATATTTAACCATTATCTTTTCAGATCCAATTGAAAAAATGTCACATCTCCACAAAATATATATTTTGCTTCACACAATAGAAAGCCATGCCAAGGTTATCAGGAAGAAGCAGCAGTTTGATCAGATAAGGTTTTGGTGCACATTGGTGGGTAAATATTACCAGTGACAATTAAGAAACTATACTGTGAATGAAGAACTAAATCTCTATTGGTTTCTTTAATTCTCATCTCAGGATAGTCCAGAATGCTCAATTTACTGCAAAATAAAACAAACTTCCCAGATATCCCAAAGCCTTTGTGTTTCAAGACAAGTTTGAATCTGAGCTCTAGAAAAATCTGAAGAAGTGGGGATGTTGTTGTGTCACTTAACTGAATTAACTCTATATTTGAAATCTTCTGACATACACTGTCTTTGCAGCATAGTATTGGACCTCAGTCTTACTATTGCCTTTCAGATTATATTTCTATTTATTAACATTTCCCAGATTTGACTTTGATTTAAATGTCAAAAGAAAAACAGAACTTCTCAACTTTTATCCCCACAACCTCCAGTATCCATAGAGGATACGTTTAACAACAAAAGCCTATTACTGTCTTGCAGTGCTGTTATATTGCTGGACACATTGGCATTCATTCTTTGATACCTAAAGCCCTTCACAGAATAATTCAGCTTTCTGGATGAAACTCATGCAGAGAGGAAAGAAACCCCATGCTTTGGAACCATCCTTTCAATCTAGACCTGATAGGAACACAGACTAAAAGAACATCACTGTGGTTAGAGAATGTGACCCTGTAACTTCTTTTAACCCAGATGAGCCTCTTGCTCTGATAAAGATCATTTTCCTCCAGAACAGCTGATGGGAGACTCCAGCTGATTGGAGACCCCAGCTAATCCTAGTCCCTGGAAATAAGAATAAGTAACAATGACCAATATTGACTGAGCATTTGTCCTAGGCTAGACAAAGTTCTCACAATAATGTATGCGTCACAATTCATTTAATCTCACAACAACCCTAAGGGTTTGCTGGTATTATTATCTCCATTTCATATGTGGGGAAACAGAGGCATGGACACAGAGACAGCAGTACTACAGCTTGAATTCATTTAATGACAAAAATTAATTGTATTTCTATATTGTAGAAAAAAATGGAAAATAAGACCATTTTTAAATATTTAAACATTTATATGTATTATTAAACAAAATATTAGGGAATATTTTAATTAAAACATGCAAGACTTCTACAATGAAAGATTAAACTATTGCTAAGAAAAATTAAAGAGGACCTGAATAAATAGAGAGATACGCCATGTTTGTGGCTTTAAAGACTTAGTATTTTCTTTACTTTTTTTTTAACTTTTAAGTTCAGGGGTACATGTGCAGGTTTGTTACACAGGCAAACTTGTGTCATGGAGGTTGTTGTACAGATTATTTCATCCCCCAGGTATTAAGCCTAGTACCCATTAGTTATTTTTCCTGATCCTTTCACTCCTTCCACCGTCCATCTTGCAATAGGTCCCAGTGTGTGTTATTCCACTCTTTGTGTCCATGTGTTGTCATCCTTTAGCTCCCACTTATGAGAACATGTGGTATTTGGTTTTCTATTCCTGTGTTAGTTTGCTAAGGATAATGTCTTCCAGTTCCATCCATGTCCCTGCAAAGGACATGATCTTGTTCTTTTTTATGGCTGCATAGCATTTCATGGTATATATGTACCATATTTTCTTTATCTAGTCTACCATTGATGGGCATTTAGGCTGATTCCATGTCTTTCTTATTGTATAGTGTTGCAATGAACATATGCATACATATGTCATTATAATAAAATGATTTATATTCTCTTGGTTATATACCCAGTAATGGGATTGCTGAATGAAATGGTATCTCTGTCTTTGGGTCTTCCAGTATTTTCAAGGTGCCAATTTTAAAAATTGATCTATGAATTGAAATTTATCATAATACCAGCAGGATATTTTGTAGAAATTAAAACTTTAATTCTAAAATTTATATCAAAATGCAAAGGTCTAGAGTTGCCAAATAATCTTGTGAAAACTCAAGTTGGAGAACTAATATTCTCTGATTGCAAAGCTTACTGCAAACCTACAGTAATCAAGACAGTGTTGTATTAGTATAAGAATAGACTAATCAGTCAATGAAACAGAATGGCAATATCAAAGAGAAACTTACAGTTACACAGCCAATTGCTGTCTACAAAAGCACCAATGTAACTGATTAGACAAACATGAAACTATAGGATAATGTCTACTCTTGTGGTTGCAGCTATGACTAAAGCAGAACTCACTGTATCAGCTTTTGAGGTAGGAAGGCACCAGCACCTCTCTGGGAATGATGCAGATTTAGCTCAGTTTAGAACCCAGGTCTTTACCACTATGGTCGACTATATCATATGTTTGAATTGCAATATGGGGGCATTATTTAATCAAAATATTCTAGACTAAAATCAAATAAATAACTTTTGGTTTTTTATTTCAGTTAGTAAAATATTTAATAACTGCTATCATTCTTTATCACGAAACAAAAGCCACAATAGCATGAAAAAATGCTGGAATATCTGGGAAGTGATATTGCTCACTGTCCTCTACATGTGACAAGAGCATGCAGATAAATACGCTCAACTTTCCTAGGTATTTAATTCCACACTACATATATTCTTCAAGTTGTAAACAGGGTCTCACTTGTACAATGTTATACTAGCAGACGTGCAAATCAGAGTTTTCTATATTCTTTTTTTGTTCTGTTTCATTTGTTTATTTTAAAAACAATGCAGAGCTATAATGTGCACAATGACATATTTCTGAAAATTCAAACATCTGCACAGATGACAACTTAATTTTTTGCCTGCATGAAAGAAATCTCCCTATCAACACTAGGTAATAACTTGGCTGTCTCCAACATGCTAACTTTTGGTATGGAGCATATTTGAGTATGCATGTTGTTTGGTGTCATACTTTTTTGTGTGTACTTGTTTTCAATTAAAATTTTGTTTTGGGATAATTGTAGATTCACATGCAGTCATAAGAAATAGTACAAAGAGACTCTATGTACCCTTTACTCAGTATTGTCCAACAATAACATGTTGCAAAACAAAAATAATTCCATCACTACAAGAATTCCTCATGTTATCATTTTATAGGCACACCCACTTCTCTTCCACCCCATCCTCTCCAAAACCCTTGATGCACAGTAAACTGCTCTCCATTATAAGAATATCATATAAATGAAGTGAGATTGCCATTTTTTTTAACCAGCATAATTCATTCAGGTTGTCGGGTCTATGAATACTTTGTTCTTCTTATTGATGAGTAATCTTCCACAATATGGATGCACCACAGTTTGTTTAACTCATTGAAGGATATCTGGGTTATTTCCAGTTTTTGGTTATTGCGAAAAATGTGCCGTGAACATTAATGTACAGGTTTTGTGAGAGCACAAAAACTTATTTCTCTGCAATAAATGTCCAAAAGTATAATTGCTGGTCTCCATGATAAGAACATGTTAATTTTTAAAAATAAATTGCCATGCTCTTTTACAGAGTGGCTATACCATTTCATATTCCCACTAGTAATATATAAATGATCCTACTTCTCCTTATCCTAACCAGCATTTGATGATATCAGTCATTCTGATAGGTGTGTAGCGATACCTCATTGTGTCCACCAAAGACTTGTACACAGAATAACTTGCGTTTCCCTAATGGCTGATAGTGTCAAAATTCCTTTCATGTGTTATTTGCCATCTCCATATTCTCTTCAATGGACTGCCTCTTTATGTCTTTTGTCCATTTTCTAATTGGATTTTTGTTGTTGTTGATTTTACTCTTTAATTTGAGAATTCTTTTACATTTTAGATACTAGTCTCTCAGATATATGGTTTCAGATACTTTCCTGTCAGTATATAAGCTTTTATTTACACCCACTTAACAGAAACTTTTAAAAACAGAATTTTTAAATTAATTTAACATTAATTTTGATGAGGTAAAATTGATCAGTTTTTCCTGTTAAGAATGATACTTTCAGTATCAGGTCTGGGAACTCCTTGCCTAGTCTTGGCTCTGGAAGCTCTTATGTATTTATTTATTTTTTTACTAAAGAAGTTATAGTTTTACATTTTACTTTTAAATCCGTGGTCAATTTTGAATTAGTTTTTTACCTATGAATGTCAATTGCTTCAGAACCAATAGTTGAAAAGGCTATTTTATCCCATTGAATTTTATTTTATTTTGCATTTCTATAAAAATCAGTTAGGAGATTGGGGAGCTGTTGGTCAAAGGACACAAAATTTTAGTTAGGCACAAGGAATATGTTCAAGAGAGCTATCGTACATCATGGTGACTATACTTAATAACAATAACTGTGTTGTATACTTGAAAATGATTAAGAGACTATATTTTAAGAGTTCTCACCACAAAAAAGGGGGGATAAGTATGTAAGGTAAAGAATATGTTAGTTTGATTTAGCCATTTCACAAGGTATACACGTCATGTTGTACACCATAAACACATGCAATTTTTTGTCAATTAAAAATAAATTTTTAAAATGTCACCATTGGCGGGGCACAGTGGCTCACGCCTGTAATCCCAGCACTGTGGGAGACCGAGGCGGGCGGATCGCCAAGGTCAGGAGCTCGAGACCAGTCTGGCCAACATGGTGAACCCTGTCTCTACTAAAAATATAAAAATTAGCCGAGCATGGTGGCACTCGTCTGTAATCGCAGCTACTTGGGAGGCTGAGGCAGGAGAATCGCTTGAACTCGGGAGGCGGAGGTTGCAGTGAACCGAGATCGTGCCACTACACTCCAGCCTGGGAGACAGAGTGAGACTCCATTTAGAAAAAAAAAAAAAGTCACCATTGAGAAAACAAAAAAGCAAGTCACAGAAAAAATTTTGGCAATATGTGTATCTGACAAAAGATTAGAATATTTAAAGAGCTCCTGCAACTCAATAATAAAACAACCTAATATATAAAACAAAACCAGGGGAATTTTATGTGGGTCTCTTTCTGGATTCTCTTTTCTATTCCATTGGTCTGTGTGTCTGTTCCTCCATCAATGTCATACTCCACTGATTACACAAGTCTTACAATTGATTACGTTGATTCCTCCTACTTTATTCTTGTTATTCTAACATTTTTTAGTTCTTCTATGCCTTTGCCTTCCAATATTTTAATAGATTTTTGGATAAGCTTATCTATGACTATAAAAAATTTTGCTGGGATAGGAATTGCATTAACAGATAAACCAGGATCAACAGGGATTAACTAACATCTTCATAAAGCTGAGTCTTCCAATTCATGAACACAGTACATCTTTCCGTTTATTTGCTTCTTTCGTATTTTTCATCAGCATCTTGTCATTTCTAGGAAACACATAGTGCATGTGTTTTGGCACATTTATGCATATGTATTTCATTTGCTTTGGAGTAATTGTAAGTGGTATTATGCTTCTAATTTCAGGTTCCACATGTTCTTTGTTAGCATATAGAAATGTGATTGACGTTTTGCGTGTGTTGATCTTATCTCTGTGACATGTTTGCATTAACTAATTAGTTTTAGTAGATTTTTTTTCTTTTTGGGCGATTATTTGGGATTTCTTACACAGACAACCATGACATCTGCAAACAGGGACTGTTGTATTTCTTCCTGTTCAATTTGGCTGTTTTCATTTACTTTTGTCTTATTGTTCTGGCTGAGATTTCTGGTAAGATGTTGAATAAGCTTGGTGAGAGTGAATGTCTGCTTTGTTTCTCATCACAGGGAGAAAGCATTCAGTCTTTTGCCACTAACTCTGATGTTAGCTGTAGATTACTAGTGATGTTCTTTACCAAGTTGAGAAAGGTTTCCTAAATTCCTAGTTTGCTGAGAAATTTGTATTATGAAAGCATGTTGAATTTTGTTGCTAACTTTTCTGCTGATAATTGATATGATCATAAGATATTTCTTCTTTAGCCTGTTAATACAGTGGATTACATTAATTGATTTTTAAATATTGAATCAGACCTGCATCCTTGGAATGACCCCTTCTTGGTCATGCTACATAGTTCTGTTTTTTTTTTTATATATATATTGCTGAATTCTATTTGCTAATATTTTGTTAAGGATGTCTGTGACTATATTCATGAGAGATATTGGCCTTTAATATCTCCTCCTTTTCTCTTTCAAACAAAAATCTCTGTGTCTGTTTTTGGTATCCAGTTAAGTGTTTACGCCTCTTCTGTTTTCTGAAAAGATTGGGTAGAATTTGTGTTAGCTCATTTTAAATGTTTGCTAGAATTCTCCAGTGAAACCACTTGAGCCTAAAGGTTTCTTTTTTGGGAAGATTTTTTAAAGAACAAATTCAATTTCCTAAATGGTATATGACTATATAATCTTTCTTCATTGAGTGGTAGCAATGTGTGTTTTTTGAGGAGCTGATCCCTTTCATCTACATTGTAAAATTCATTTATGTACAGCTGTCCATACCATTCTTTATTACCCTTTTTATCTTTGCAAGGTTTGTAGTGATATCTCCTGTATTTCTAATATTGGTGATTTGTGTCTTCTTTTTTCCTTTGTCAGTCTTACTAGAGGTTTGTCAACTTTATGCATCTTTTCAAAGAACCAACTTTTTGCTTTATTGGTTTTCTCTGTTGTTTCTGTTTATAATTTCAAGATTTCTATTATTGTTTTTATTATTTTTTCCCTCTGCTTATTTTGGATTTATTTTGCTTTTCTTTATCAAGATTCTTGGGGTGGCATCTTAGATAATTTATTTAAGACTTTTTCTCTGTTCTAATACACACATTTAGTGCTATATATTTTCTTCTCAGCACCACTTTTGCTGTGTCCCACAATTTTGATATGCTGTATTTTCATTTTCATTCAGTCCAATTTTTTTAAAAATTTCCCCTTGAAACTTTCTCTTTGACTCATAGGTTATTTATGTGTAGTGCTTAATTTCCATGTGTTTGGAGATTTTCCCATTTTGTCTTATTTATTTATCGTTCTAGTCCATTACACTGCCACTGCCAATTATTTTAAATTTGTTGAGGTCTGTTTTATGATTCAGGTGTGGTCTATCTTAATATATGTTCTATAGATGCTTGAAAATAATGTATATCTGTTGTTATTGGGTGGGATGTTCTACAAATATCAATTAGATCCTGTTGGTTGATGGTGTTGTTTAATTCTTTTATATTCTTTCTAATTTGTCTAGTTGTTCTCTCAATATTGACAAAAGGAGAGAGAGAGAGATATCAAAGTCTCTAACTATAATTGTGGATTTGTCTGTGGCTCCTCACAGTTCTATCAATTCTCACTTCACATATTTTGCAACTCTGTTGTTTGGTGTGTACACATTTAGAAGTGCATGTGTTCTTGAAGGGTTGTTCCTTTTATCATTATATAGTGTCTTTCTGTGTCTCTGGCAATTCTCTTTGCTCTGAAGCCTACTTTTTCTATTATTAAAATACTCACTTCTGCTTTCCTTTGATTAATATTTGCATGTTGTATCCTTTTTTATCCTTCTACTTACAATCTGCCTGTATGGTTGTATTTGAAGTCAGTTTTTTATAGATACTATACAGTTAGTCCATGTTTTCTAATGCACTCTTCCAGCTTCTGTTTTTTAATCTATTTAGATTATTTGCACTTAATGTGATTATTTAAATGTTAGTGATTAAGTCTGATATCTTGTATTTCATTTTCTGTTTGTTCTCTGTTTTTATTTTCTTTGATTTGAGTTTTGTTTTGTTTTTTTTTTTTTCGCCCTGACCTCTGCTGAGTTGCTTGTACCATTTAGAGAATTCCATTTTGATTTTTCTACAGTATTTTTGTGTATTTTTTAGTGGTTACTTTAGGTAATATTACGTGTTTGCCTGTGTGTATCAACACATAAAGTGCACAATTGTCATCATTTTACCAACTCAAATGAAATGTAGAAACCAGATCTTTCTTTGTATGTTTAAACCTCGCTTATTTATGATATTGTCTTACAACTAAAGAGAAAAGGAAAACGATTGTATTTTCACATAATTTTGCTAACCATTTTCTTTCCTCTTAATGTTACAAACTTTCTTCATTTATTATTTTCTTTCTGTTTATGCAATATCTTTTACCCATTCTTTTAGGGTAAGTCTACTAGTGACAAATTCTCTTAGTTTTTCTTCATTTGAGAATGTCTATATTACCACTTCATTTCTGAAAGACATTTTTGCTTGATGTAGAAATCTGGGTTGACAGTTCCTTTTCTTTAGCACTTGAAGAATGTGGTTCCAGGAGAGAAGTCCACTGTCAATAAAATTGTTTTTTCTCTCGGTAGATAGGGGGTCATTTCTCTCCCACTGCTGTCAAGAGACTTTTTTCCATGTCTTTACTTTTTAGAAATTTGACTGTGATGGGTCTTGGAGTAGGTCTCTTTGGGTTTGTGTTGGAGTTTCTTTGAATCTGTGGGTTTATGTATTTTGCCACATGTTTAGCTGTTAGTTATATGAGCACTTTTTTGCCCCACCCTCTTTCTTTCTTCCTTTGGAGACTCTGATGATACAAAAGTCAGATCTTTTGTTGTTGTCCCATAGGTCCTCAAGTCTTTGTTCTTTTTTTCCCCCAGCCTACTTTTTCTTTTTTGTTCAGATTGTGCAGCTATCTTCTAATACATTGTATTTCTATCTTCTATCTTCAAGTTCAGTAATTCTTTCCTCTGTCCATTCTATTCTGCTATGGACCTCATCCATTGAGGTTTTTTTATTGTGATTATTGTATTTTCAGCTCTAAAATCTCCAATTGGTTTCAAGTGTGTTTGTACTTGCTCATAGAAGCATTTTTTATAATGGCTGTTTTGTCAGATAATTCTAACATCTCTGCAATCTTAGAATTATCTATTTATTGTCTTTTTTCATTCATTTCAAGATCTTCATAGTTTGGGATATAAAAAATAATTTTCAACTGAAGGCTTAACATTTGGGATATTTTGTAGTAGGCCCCAGCTCTTACATCAATCTTCTGTTTTAGTGCTTCCTTAACACTGCTCCAGCACTGGAAGGACTGGGGGCAGCTTCTGCCTCATTACTGCCAGGTCAGAGGAAAAGTCCACTTTACCCACTCTGCCTTCACTGACACCTGTGATGAGGTCTCCTCCTTACCTCCGGGCATACATGGGGGGATTCCCCCACATAGGGCCTGCACCAGTGGAGAGCTGACTGGGAGGAGTAGGAGTGCTTTGCGACTTCCCCACGTACTTTCACGGATGCCACAAGAGATGGCGGTGGCCTCATTCTAGGAGCAGTGGTGAAGCACTACTCTCCACCCAGCCTTGTCGGTCACTGCCCCAGTGGTGAAGGGGCGAGGTCATTACTCCCAACTGGGGATGGAAACACAGACTTTCCACGTGGACTCCGCTGACACCATAGGGGATGGTCTCACTATCACCAATGGGTATGAAAGTCCTACTTTCCTGTGTGGCCCTCTGTGGCCCCACCCCAGCACGGTGTTTAGGTGCCTCATAACAGCCTTAGAGGACTGATGTCTATGCTCTTCACTTGGCCTTTGATGACCTGGACAGAGCAGGAACCAATTTTCTTCTATGGTGTCTGCTGGAGTATATCTGTTATAATCTAAGCTTTTCTTTCTACTGAGGCTGCCCATTTCCTGGTCCTACAGGTAGGGAGAGCAAACTTTGAGAGCTTTTTGTATGTGCTTTTCTGGCATTTCCAGGTTGCCTACTTCTTCTGCTCCAAGTATGGAATATATGAGAGAAAAGGGTATCCCAGGTAACTCACTACTGTGTCATGGCTTGGGTCCTAGGTCCTGATTCTGTCTACCTTCTCTGCCTCTCAGAGTCTTATGTTTGTTTTAGATATAATATTTGAGGGTTTTAGCTATACTTAAAAGGTGGAATCCTTCCAGCTTTCTGGAAGGGTACTTCTGGCGTCACTTGTTACAATAATCAAGCATAGATGTTTCAAAAAATAAAATCTAAATCAAATGTGGAAGGCTGGAGTCACTACTTTGAAATCCTAGCATTCTGAAGAAAAAGGTTTGAAGTCACTGCTTTAACCATGCAAAAAATTTGAAAGGTTTTTAAGAGCAGAAGTAACAGAGTCAGACTTCCCTCAGAGTGAGAAACTGGGGCACTGTGGAAGATGCCCTGACCTGCAAGATGTAGAGAAGCTGGGTCGGAGGCTCTTGTTAAAGTACAGGGTGAAACATCGAGGGTCTGAATGAAAGTGATAGCAGTCAGGACAAAAGGAAACTAATTGGGAGAAAAGAGAGTAGACTTAATAAAACCTGAGTAATAAATGGATAAAAGAAGGAAAGAGGTGGGTGTTGAAGTCCAATTGTGAGGTCAAAAGTGTTAAAATTCACTTATTCTGCAAGCATTTATTCATTGTCTATTCTGTGCTCTGAGATGAATTCTGGGAGCACAACATGAATATAAAACATTCTTGCCCTTTAAAACATAATTGTGCCAGAGATATAAATGCAAATAACTGCAGTGTGTAAGTACTATCAGTTGTCTTGGCCTGATGTAAATATTGGTTGTTGGTTTTGTTGTTTTAATCTCTATTTGTAAAAGTTTAAAAGCTGAAAATATGTCAGTAATCTCAGACATGAAGCCATTAATTAATCTCTAAGCCCAAAGGCTCTATAGTTTTGCAGAAAAGATTAGAACAGGACTCATAATTCTGCAAACAAGCCAGAGTCCTTCTCTACAACCCAGATGTTTGGGACACTGAGCCTCATCAGGGCTATTCAGCATGACAGACCCCACACAACCTGGTCCCTATTTTATGTACTGTAGGCAAAACCCTGTTCCTGTACAGCTTTCAATGAGAAAAATTTTCCTCTGACTATAGATTTAAATGATAAGGAAACTATGAATTATTTTCTGTGAATGTGGAAAGAGGAATGTTCTTGTTAAGCATGTGCTCATGGAGATCAGTAACAAGACCTGGAAGATAACAGGAAACTCTGTCTTCTGTTTACAGAGTGAAACCATATCAATCATGAAGGTGGGATTCTGTCTAACTCAACCCAGATTGTCCTAGTCATACTCCACATTGGGTATTGAAAAAGTGAATATCTCAGTAAACACTGATGTTAAAGAATGAAGTCTTTAAATTGTTGTTCTAGTAAGGGCCACAAGTGAAAATGGCATCCCTTCTCTGAATGAACCTTATAATAGCACTTTCAGTCACCTTGGGAAGATGCTAAACATGAACATGAAGTAAGGCCGTGGCCTAGAGGAAAGGAGAATTTGCAGGAACTGAACCTGAAATCTGAGCCACAAGCACGTATAGAAGTTGCTCATTTGTAAAGGGGCCTGGACTCAGCCCTAGAGATATTCCCGGAGCCGGGCATAGGGGAGCACCACAGAGAAGCTTAAACATGGGTATGCATGGATATCCGGCTACAGCCACATCTACTAATAGCAGGTGTAAGTTCTACTCTGTTACTCTCAGTGTATGTTCTGGGGAATCTCGACTGTGGTCTTGATTCTAAAGTTACAGAAAATCAAGACGTACGCCAGATCAATCTTTGGGCAGAAAAAAAATAGGGTACAATCTCCAGTCACTCAAGGCCACAGTGCTACTTCATGACTAGTGTTGGTTTAGAACAACATAACCCTAAAGGAAATGGTCTAAGCACGACTGTGTATAACATACCTCTAAACATGGAGGCAGGGGAGAGACTTATTGAATAGTTAACATGGAAGACACAACTGGGAAACAATATTTGAGTCACATGGGTCTTGAAAAAAAATCATTAATTATCTTTCAAATTTCATGTGATCATGGGGAAGAATTTTCTCTCTTCTTTTTTCTTTTACTCTCTTCATTTTCCTTTTCATCTTTAGCTTTAGTGGCTAAAGATGAAGACCGCTTTAATTTACTTTTCTTATATGTTCAATAGATTGTTAGAATCTTTGGAAAAATTGAAGAGTAATAAGAGGTTCAAAAGTAGAAGTTACACCAGGGGAAGAAACCAAAATAGAAATATCTCAAAAGCTGTAACAAAGAAGCAATGGCAATGGTTAATCTCCCCAGATGATGAGTATTCTACCCTTTCATGGCAAATAATTCTTCTAGCCAGCAGTTTTTATAACTGTCCCTCATTGTAGAGAATGGCACATGATTTAGAGTCAAATTCTGCTTTTGAAAATATACAAGAGAACTGATTATTGTTCATCAAATTATAAAAAATAAAGCTACAGAGAACCTAATGACACTCAATGGCTCTTTTAGAATTTGACATTTGAGCTAGCTTTGTGTAGACTAAATAATTCCTGTCTGGGAAGAGGAAAAGGGACTTCTATGGATTCAAGCGATTGACAGTATTGTTAGAATTAAGAGTATAAACCATGTGGAGAAGGGGAGGGAGGACAAAAATAGAATGTAGAAGTCCCTGGCAGCAATTTTAGTTTCGGAGTAAGGAAAATACAAAGGAAAGTGTGGAAAGATGGATGCTTTATACTAATAATATATAAAATTGGTTAAATTTTTTAATGCATATGCTATGTAAAATCACCACTGCACCATTTATATGGTGTCTAGAATTTGCTTGCAAATGTCTCAAGAACTATGACAAGATTCTCTGCTTTTGCATATGCTGTATCATATACCTAGAATATTATTTCCCTGCCACTTTATCTGGCTGAGGACTACTCATGTGTTGAGAAGTGTTTCCAGTTTCTTCTTTCAACATAACATCTGAGAGGTTAAATGCAGAAATAGACAATGGCTAGTTTGAATGGACAATTGCCATATATGAATACAGAACTCTAACTCACAACCTCTGTATCACCTGTCCAGGAAATCAGACCACAATTTCAGCAGCCGTGGCCCCAAAATAGGCCTTAGACAATAACTACCCGACTTCCAATTCAGGATCAATAAGAGAAAATCAATTGTGTTCCCTAAACAATTGCATAGGGTGCCCCACTTCTAGTTAACCCACATCCAGCTCCCCATACTAACAGCTTCCTTTTTTCACTAAATAGCTCTCTCAATCTCCTGTCTACCTTTGAGTCTCTGCCAAACAAGAATGATGATGTTTAACTTTCCTACTATAACAAGTTCTGATTGACTAGCTTTTGTTTGTTCTCATTTATGTGTTCATTTATTTCCATACATTCTGGTTTTTCATCTTCCTAGCATCAGTATCAAAGGATTCAATTTTAAGTCACATTCACAAGTAAGGCTGACTTATGTTATGGAATCATAATATTTCTCAATTTAATAAAGATTCAGCAAAAGTGCAACTAACTGTGGAGTTGGTCTATATCTTCATCATATGTTTTTAGTTTTCAGCATAAGATTCTGTACATTTTTTAAATACCTATTTCAATTTTTGATGCTATTACACATAGTACTGTGTGTCAAACTTAAATTCCCAATTGTTCATTGTTAGCATACAGAAATATGATTGATTTTCGTGCATTTACTTGTATTCTATCACCTTGGCAAACTCACTAATGATTTCAAAGTTTTTGTAAATTTCTTGACATTTTTATATTTGTTGCCATAAAATACTACAGTAATTCAAACATTTTGAAAGTATCCTTACTGATTTTCAAGTCAAATGTGGGAGAAGCCACTCTAGTCAATCAGTTTCAAATACTTGTAGAGGTACAAATATCTAATAAATTGCTATTTTTTCCATTGTCTTTATTTTCTTTTAATCTTAGCCTAGATTATCAAAGATATATACTGTGTTCATGGAATGGAAGATTTAATATCATTAAATATCATTTTATCCTGCATTGATCTATAGAACAAGCAATACAAATCAGAATCCTTGTAGATTATTTTGCAGCTATTAGCAAAGTTATTTTAAAATGTGGAATGGAAAATGAATTAGAATAATTTTTTAAAAGAAGAAAAAATGTGTGGGATTCACCCTACCTGATTTAAGACTTACTACAGTATTAAAATAGTATTATTGAAAGAATAGACTTATAAATCAATGGGATGTAGTGAAAACCGCAAAAGTAGATCCATACAAATGGCCAGTTGATTTTGGCAAAAGTACAGAGGCAATTCAATGGTGCTTAACAATTGGGCATCTATGTGCAAAAAAAAATGAAACTCATTCGTAGTTTATACCTTATATAAAGACTCACTCAAAATGTATTATAACCTAAATAAAATTAAAAACTATACACCTTTTGGACAAATACATATGAGAAAAATCTTTGTGACCTTGGATTAGGTGAAGAATTCTTAGATATGACACCAAAAGAATAATCCATAAAAGAAAAAAATGATAAATTGACTGTTAAGAGGAGTAAGACTGTTAAGAGGAGTAAATGACAAATCATAGACTGGGAGAAAATATTTGCTGATCACTTATTTGGCAATGGACTGTATCAGAATATAGAGAAATGTATAAATATAACAGTAAACAACCCAAGTTTTGACATGGTCAAATAATTTGAATATTCACTTCACCAAAGAAAGGAGATTTATGGATAGCAAACAAGCAAGTGAAGAGAAGTCTTACATAGTTAGATGTTAGGGAATTGCAAGTTAGAAACAATACACATCTATTAATAAGACTAGCTAAAATTTTTTTAAGAAAACTGGTGATAACAACTTCTTTCAAGGTTGAGCAACTGGTACTCTTGCATGTTGCAGGTGGGAATGCAAGAGATCCAACTTTGGAAAATGGTATGTTAGTTTGCTACAAAGTTATATCTATACTTGACATATGACCCGGAATCCAACCCATCAAGTATTTAGTCAAGAGAAATGAAAACTAATGTTCACAGAAAAACCTGTCTGTGAATGTTTTAGCAGCTTTATTCATAATTGCAAAAAAACTAGAAACAATCCAAATGCCTTTCAGTTGCTGAAATAATTTTTTTAAATTGTGGTACATTCATGCAATGGAATACTACTCAGCAATAAAAAGTAACAAACCTCCAACAATGTGGATGAATCCAAATGTCTTATACTAAGTGAAGGAAATCAGACCCAAAAGGCTACAAATGCACTATTTCATTTATATAACATTCTGGAAAAGGCAAAACTACAGAAACAGTGAAGAAATCACTGGTTGTCATGGATTAGTGATTGTGAAGAGATTGACTATGAGGAGAGGCAGAAGAGCATGCTTTGGGGGTTGATAAAATCATTCTGCATCTTTGTCATGATAGTGGCCAGGTGACTGTGTGCATTTTTCAATTCTCATAAAATTATAAAACAAAATGTGAATTCTACTTTATTTAAATTTAAAAACTAATTGAAACTTAATTTTTTGTAAGCTATTAATGTGAATGTAGTATAAAGAGAGAGGGAGATAACATCACTACACTGGGTTTTGGTCTTGGCTCTCACTTAAACCATTTGGTCCTAGATGCAATGCTTATGAGCCATAAACAAAGTGGGAAGTTTCAAGTAACAGTTCTCAGAATGTTGAGAATGGTCCCTCTTTTATGCTTCTTATGGGATATATTTCTACAACAGTTATACGCCACATAACGACATGTTGGTTAATGGACTGCAAATAAAAGGATGGTCCCATAAGATTATAATATCATATTTTTACAGTATCTTTTTTTTTTTAAAGATATGTTTAAATACACAAATACTTACCATTTGGTTACAATTGCCTATAGTATTCAGTGACAAACCATGCTATTCAGATTTGTAGCCTAGGAGCAGTGGGCTACACTGTATAGCCTAGGTGTGTAGGAGGCTATATCATGTAGGTTTGTGTAAGTTCACTCTATGATATTTGCACAAAGACAAATTTAGCTAAGATCCCATTTGTCAGAATGTATCCCCAATATCAAGCAACACATGACTGTAATCATTTTTGGCAAAAGAAAGAATCTGTCATGAGAGATATGGTTCTCTGTCTCTGATGGTGATCAAATAATCAGAAAAACCACTCTGAGGGAACTCTGGAGAGAGGGCATTTGATGATCTTAAAATTCCTTCAAACCCCGAGATTCCAAAATTCAATTAAGAAAGATAGATGTGGACATCTGATATATGTAAAGCAATAATTTCAGAAAGACTGTGGTGGGTTTGCCTAAAACTTTAAAAATTGAGCTTATTTGCCCGGGCATGGTGACTTATGCCTGTAATGCCAGCACTTTGGGAGGCCAAGGTGGGCAGATCATCTGAGGTCAGGAGTTCGAGACCAACCTGGCCAACACAATGAAATTCTGTCTCTACTAAAAATGCAAAAATTAGCCAGGTGTGGTGGCATGCACCTGTAGTCTCAGCTACTTGGGAGGTTGAGGCAAGAGAATTGCTTGAACCCGGGAGGCAGATGTTGTAGTGAGACGAGATCCTGCCACTGCACTCCAACCTGGGAGAAAGAGAGAGACTCCATTTAAAAAAAAAAAAAAAAAGATTGAGTGAATTCAAGTTTATAAAATATTTTTACATATAAAAAATTATATAAATTCACTTGAAATTTGACATTAAATTATTGAAGTGTGTTGATATTTTCAAACCTTCATTTATGTCTGCTTCACTATTGTTATATCAATATTACTATTTCAGTGGTATTCATTCCACTTGATATTTAACATGGATATTATTCGAATTTAGTTTTAACTTATTAAATACATTTAAAATAGGTTTTTTATAGTTCTGTGTTTAAAAAATTCTATTTAAAGAAGAACTTAAACCTTTGTGGTTTAATTTAATGATAAAGCTCAAAATTAGTTGTCTAACTATGTTGGGTTACTGTATTATCCCCTCAGGATAGATAGAAATGGATAGATTTTAAAACCTGCATTTTTTATTATTGCTTATTACTCTTTTATCTTTATTAAGGTGCAATTGATATGTAAATCTCCAGAACTGCATGGGAATAAATTTCTGTTGTTTCAAAACACCACATTTTTGATAATTTGTAGTGAAGGACTTAGGAAAGTAATACAGCCATGCAGGAAAACAATGGAAAAAGAGTGTGGGTTCATTTTCATCATTGTACTTATATCTTTAATTTTTTAAATTGTTATCTACGTATCTTTTTTATATTGAATATCCAGAGGCCAAACTTCATAAACAGTTTCACTTTATTCTCATCTTTATTTTACTGAAAGGTTATTTTAGATTCACTTGAATTTCCCTTAACAAATTACCTTCATTTTTATTTGGCCAGAATGACCCAGCCCAATTCTAAGGTAGAACAATCAAGATAAGTGGATGGACCAATATTTCAGAAGGAGAAAAATGCTCCCTACAAGCACAGTTACTCTCTTTGTACTTTCCATTCCTAGACTGGGCAAAAAGATTTAATTCCTTTAGCATAAAATATATGAACATAAACACTTTGTCGTTCTCCAAATGTCTTCCCCTTTATATTTAGTTTTCTTTTGACTTGCTAATGGATGCCATCTGTTGAATTCAGTAAATTGCCATCTTACATTTGATTGATTAATTAAATCTTGACTCAGCAACTTGATTATATTTTTCTCAAATATGTTTACTGGAAGAACTATCTCTTTTCAGGATAGAAAACCTCCTAATATAAGAAAATGCTTCAAGTACGTAAGCAGTGTAAAAATCTTAAAAAACAGTTAATTGTAGCCTCCTATTTTTTTACATGGAGAAACTGAAGCACATCAATATCGGCGCTTGTTGTTCTGAATCTGCTCAGTAAAAAGATGCATGCACACACATTTAATATCTCTTCACAGTGTATTGATCTGTTTTCACATTGCTCATGAAGACATACCTGAGACCGGGCAATTTACAAAAGAATGAAGTTTAATGGACTTAGTTCTACAAGGCTGGGGAGGCCTCACGATCATGGTGGAAGGCAAGGAGGAGCAAGTCATGTCTTACATCGATGGCAGTAGGCAAAAAGAGAGAGCTTGTGCAGGGAAACTCTTGTTTTTAAAACCATCAGATCTCATGAGACTCATTCACTATCATGAGAACAGCACAGGAAAGACCTGCCCCCATAATTCAAGCACCTCCCATAGGGTTACTCCCATGACACGTAGGAATTGTGGGAGTTACAATTCAAGATGAGATTTGGGTAGTGACACAGCCAAACCATATCACACCGGATTCACAGACACCTTGAAGGTCTATGTTAAGAATTCCTTTAAAAAGATAAAGGACATGGAGAAATAGGTCCTTTCATTTGACAGTTACAGCTTTCCATGTAATAATTTGAAACTAAATAGTCCAGAGTAGATTCTCCCACACCTTATTTGAAAGTCAGTAAGGATACCATCAAATAGACTGAATCACTCTGGTATTTTGTGGTAATAAATAGTAGAAAGCAGATGGTTATAAAAGGACTTCTAAAGCAGAAATGTTGAGGACAGTTATTTCAAAGTTTCTTTTTGTCTGGGCAAGAGGCAACAGTCATATTTTCTAAGTTCACCATGTTCAGGCGTTTAGAATGATTTTTCCTGCTTAATCACTTCTCTCATTGCATGATTGCTGTTATTGTTTGCACTGCAGTTTCTTTACTTCAACAAATAAGATGTCATTTCTCTTCTTTATTTGAGTTGGCAAAGGCCTTCTGGAGTGGAATGCTGTCCTGGCATGCAGTAACCACTGCAGAACAGAGATATGTGGCATTTATAAAGCATTTCTCATGTGCAGGGTTACATATCCAAATTGTGCACCATCTGGGTTAATACAAATAAAGTTGTAATAAATCATTCATCACATTATGAAATTTTATATAAATTTATATGAATTCTTTTTTTTACTTACCACATGGATGTTTCCCAACAGATCTATAACTCTATAAATGCAAGCAACTTTATTTGCTAATAATCCCATGATTATAGCTTCGTTTGTTAGTTGCTTTATGCCTCATGTAAAATGTCATTTTGTATCACTAGCAAGGGAACCTTGATTCAAAACCTTTTAATACATTGCCTTTTGTGCAGATGGGTTCCATCCATCCACTGTGCTTCATCATGAATACATTTCGGGGTGATAGCATTTTAACATGTCTAATGATTTAAAAAAAAAACTATGATGTCATATTTTAATTGAGTTTTACCTTTACACTAGTGTGGCATATACATATCCCATCTTCCTTCCTCTTACAATAAAGGAAGTGTCCTCCAGTTTCAAAAAAGGAGAGAGAAAACCAATGGCGATACCGTATACACAAAGGAAGTAAACAAGCAACGACACGGGGGGCGTGGAGCAGTGGAAAGAGGACAAGTCATTTCCAACTCTGCTAAATTGGAAATGAATTAAAATAGACCTTCTTATTTAATGCCATTCTCTTCTAACCATCTCGACTTCACAGGAAGCCCCTCCTCACACAATTCAGGACTACTGCTGAATCCTGATTTTTAATGGATTGAAAGTAAATTATGCTAAAAAAAAAAAAATCGATAATAGCACCTTAGTTTTTAAGAAACGAGGTCTTACTATGTTGCTCAGGCTGGACTCAAAGTCCTGGGCTCAAGTCATTCCCCTGCCTCAGCCTCCCAAGTAGCCAGGACTACAGACATGTACCACCATGTCTGGCTGAATAATAGCACACCTTAAAATGCTATTCATCTTTGGTCATTCCCCTACTCTTGTTATACGTTGATGAGATTTCTTGCTTAATGTTGGTCTTTCCTTCTAGCTGGAAAACTTGGTGTCTTTGGAACACAGTGTGTTCATTTTAGAGGCCAACGATACAAAACTATTTAAATGAAGTTTAAAAGCAGGGAGATTTATTATAAAAGGAAACAGGGAATCTCAGGAAACCCTGTTGTGAGCTGTGCCTTCCAGGAATCTCAAAGTTGTCACTCATGCACACACTCCCACTTCTCTTCCAACCCACATAGTGTCTCATCCTTGTTTTGCTTTTCTATCTGCTTAATTCTCTCAACCCTGGAGGGAAGTAGGGCAAGTATTATTACACCAGTTTACAAATGTCTAAAGTCAGATAACTGCCAAATTTAGAACTTAGATTTTCTTAATTGCAACTTTATGCTCCTATTTTGACCCCATAGCAGTGTTCAAAATGTGATGGAGAATGCTTTAGGAGTTGCTGTCAGCCAAGAGTTAACTGTAGTAATGAAAAAAACAGTGGCTGTGAATGCTGATAATTGCAATTCTAATTCTGCTGGCTGAGGGGTGTGTCTCTTAACCCCAACAAGCTTCAGTTTTCTCATCTGTGAAATTATGGAAAATAACACCTGCCTTCTCTACACCAAAGTTTGGCATTATCAACAAAATATGAAAATATTTTAAATTAATAAGTCTAGATAAACATAAACTATTACCTATATGTACTCTGTTTTATAAAAGAGGTAACATTTCACAATTCTTTGCTATTAAATCTTTCATTGGCTTTTTGAAATCTTTGTACCTTTCTTCATCCACCCACCCATCTCCCTATCCCAAATCCGGAGGAGAAAGAAAAAAACTTTTTCCGCATGTGTTTTCTACCGAACATGTTGTTATGGCTTAGCAGTAGTCCCACACTGTAATATTTGTAAGGAATAGATGATGAGAAGCGAATTGTGTTTCACTGAATTCTTGTCCATTCAAAGGATGGAATATTTAACTGCTACTTTCACAAGTCTGTACTCTTGGTGATTAACACCTTGGAGGTCAAGAGAGATAGTAATAATGGCTTTTTAACTATCTGCAGAATTTCAGAATGCCTAACTAAAATCATGCTTGCATGTATGGCAAAACTATTACCATAGGCTAATTGTCAAATGTTATTGTTTATAAGGAATTATATTAAATGGTAACTGGTTAATTCCATGAGAAATTTAATTAATTGTGATTTATTCAATACACAATTTTTAAAAAGAACATGAGGCTGATGGTGTGGCGGGCGGGGTCGGGGCATGAAAGCATCCCTTAACAGGGCAAAGTTAGAGAAATTCTGCATTCTGGTTTGGAAAATAAAATTGTCCTTGGCTGAAGAGAGAGTATCCTGAAAGGAGGGAACTTACACTCAGAAACATGTTACTGTAGAGGTTCACACCGTGGAAGCAACCAAATACTGAAATGTTACCCGCAAACTGCTTCTTCGGTGAAATGCTCATTGTATAAGGGCAAGAAATGGGAAGCTAAATGTGAATGCACCCCAAAACAAGGTGGGAATGAGTCCATGTTAAATAGTGACTCCCCCACCACCCAATTTATATCTTCTCAGAACTCAGAACACGACCTTGTTTGAAAGTAGAATATTTGCAGATGTAATCAGCAAAGACAAGGTCATGATGAATTAGGGTGGGCCCTAAATCCAATGACTTACAGAAGAGAAATCTGAAGAGACGTAGAGGAGAAAGATATGTGAAGACCCAGTGAATAAGGCCATGTGACAATGGAGGTGGAGACTGGAGTTATGTATCTACAAGCCAAGGAATGACAAGGATTCCTGGCAACCGCCAGAAGCTGCCAAAAGACAGTAAAGGATTCTTCCTTTGAGCCTTCAGAGAGAGCATGGCCCTGCTGACACTTTTATTTCATACTTCTAGCCTCTCTAATTTTGAGAGAATACATTTTTATTGGTTTAAGCTACCCAGTTTGTGGTATTATGAAAGTCCTAGGAAACTAAAATAGAAGGTTAAAGGATTTTTTCTGAGATAATTATGTCTACTGATTAAAAAGCCTTATCTCCTTTACTGAGACCCATGAGTGCAGGGCAAATGTACTCCTCTGGAATCTTTGCTTACTGCCAGTCTTAAATTTTCCAGTCGAGCAGTGAATTACTAATTCAGCACATAAATTGAATTTAGTTGCCCAAACATGATAGTGCAATTTTCCAAAGTATTTAATTTACTTGGCTCCTTGATTTGTTTATACTCAGAGCATCTGAGTCATTTAGTTGTGTAAGTAAAGCGATGTATTTACATACAACTCTTTGTGTATATGCATAATTTGCACAGGAATATGATGTATTTTTTCCAGATTCAACACTATTCTAATGCATTAGAGTCTCCAATAAGACAGCAACCATCAGTTATACAAGCCATTAAGCAGAGAAGAATTAACTTAAGCAAAAATTTACTGATGTGCAGAATACTTAAAAACATTATCTGTTGCATATATGCCATGACATAGTTCATGATTTCATGCTATCCAAAAAAGGTTTTGGTGATAACTTGTTTATAAGAGAGGGAATATGCCCTCATAAGATCATAAAGTTGTTAGACTGATTTTCACTTGTGAAGGAGAGAATTTTATAGCAAAACATCTTAGTATTTCACTGTATTCTCTCTGAAGTCATCTACATTTATTGTGTAAGTTTACATTATAAGGAACTAACTTCTCTATATGTAATTTCATATTTGGTTCAGTAATATCATTTTTCTTCCTGAATACTGGTGAAAATGATGATGTGACACATTTATCCAAATAATGAAAATACAGTTATTTCTTCTTTTTAAGAATACAATAAGCTTGAGAAAATTTTAGAGCTTTATGACTCCATCATTATCAACAGGATAAAAAATAAAAATCATATGATCATATTAATGCAGGAAAACATTGGACAAAATCCAACACCCATTCATGATAAAAACTCTAAGAAAATAAGAATAGAGGAGAAATTCCTCAACTTAATAAATAGCACCTACAAAAAGCCAACAGACAATATCATGCTTAGTGAAAGGTATGAAAGATTGAATCCATTTCCCTTAAGACTGAGAGCAAAACAAGTATATCCACACTCACCACTCTTATTCAACAAATGCTGGAAGTTCTACCTGACACAATAAGTCAATAAAAGAAAAACAAGAATGCCTAGATTAAAACAAAAGAAATAAAATTGTCCTTATTTGTAGATAATATGGTTGTCTACATAGAAAATCCCAGCTGACTCAAAAAAACCTCTTAAAACTAGTAAGTATGTTCAGAAATGTCACAGGACACAAGATCAATACACATAAAGAAAAATTAATCAGATTTTCTATACCAAAACGAACATGTGGAAACAAATTTAAAATACCATACAAATTACAATTGCTTCAAATAAAATAATTAAGCAAAAACCTAATAAAACCTATGCAGGATCTATATCTCAAAAATTACAAGACACTGATGAAGGAAAGCCCAGGAAGATCTAAATAAATGGAGAGACATACCATGTTCTTGAATTGTAAGGCTCAACATTGTAAAGATGTCAATGCTACTTAAATGGATTTATAGGATTAATACAATTTCCATAAAAACCCTAATAAAACTTTGTAGAAATGGACAAACTTATTCTCATATGTATATGGAAAGGCACAAAGCCTAGAGCAGATAAAATAATTTTGAAAGTGCAGAATGAAATGTAATGAATGAATCTAATTGATTTCATGACTTATAAAACTGTAGTCATCAAGATAGTAGAAGTAGAAGTCATCAAAAGAAGGGATACAGATTTAACACAAGAGACACAGACTTATGGATCAAAGACTTAATGCAAATAAGACATCAATAGGACAGAATAGAGAACCCAGAAAAAGCACATAGAATAGGTCCAACTGATTTTTGACAAAGGTGCAAAAGTGATTCAACAGAGGAAGGATAGTTTCTTCAACAATTGGTGCTGAAGCAATTGGACATCCATAGGCAAAAATTAACTCAAAATGAAGCACAGACCTAAATACAAAGTGTAAGACTACAAAACTCTCAAATATACATGTTATAACACAATCTTTGAGGAGCTAGGAACAGGCAAAATGTTTTTAAATTTGACATCAAGAGCATGACTCATAAGAGGAAAAATCATAAATTTGATCTCACTTTAAAAATTGTTTTACTTGGCAAAATACTCTGAGAAGAGGGTAAAAAAAGTTACAGATATGAAGAAAACATTGCAAACCATATATCTAACAAAAGACTAGTGTCTAGAATATATAAAACATTCTCATACTCAACACTTACAGACAAACCAATAATCCAATTAGAATATGGACAAAGGACATAAGACATTTCACTGAAGAAGATATATAGATGGCAAATAAGCACATGAAAAGATACTCAACACTGTTAGCCTTTAGGGAAATGCAAATTAAAAACATAAAGATATCACTACACACCTATCCTAATAGCTAAAATAAAAAATATGGATAATACCAAATGTTGGTGAGGATATGGAGAAACTGAATCACTCATATATTGCTAGTGGGAATGTAAAATTGTATAGCCACTCTGGAAAAGAGTCTGGAAGTTTCTAATAAAAAATAAACATGTTCTTCCTATATAATCCAGTAATTGCACTTGGGCATTTATCACAAAGCAATTAAAACTTATATTTTCATAAACATGTACACCGATGTTCATAACAGGATTATTCAGTCATCCAACTGGAAACAACTCAGTTGTCCTTCAATAGGTAAATAGTTACACAAACTGTGCTACTTCCATACCATGAAACATGATTAAGCAACAAAAAGGAATAAAGTATTGATCCACACAGCAACTTGGATGGATCTCAATGGCATTATGCTGAGTGAAAAAAAAGACAATGTCAAAAGGTTGCACACTACATGATTCCATTTACTATTTGTGAAATTGCAAAATTGTAGAGATAGAGAACAGATTACTGATTGCTAGCAGTTTTGGAGTGAGGAGGGAGATATCTGAGGCTATAAAAGGGTAGCAAAAAGGACCCTTGTGACAGAGTAATTCTGTATCTTGACCTTGGTGGTGGTCATATGAATCTACAGATGTGATCAATTAAAACATATATAAACATATACACAATAAATGAGTATGTAAAAACTGTTGAAATGTGAATGAAGTCCACGAATTGCACCAATTTCAGTTTCCTGGTTGAGGTATTGTACTGCAGTTATGCAAGATTTTACCTTTGGGGCAAACTGAGTGAAGTGTGTATGAGCTCTCTCTTTATTATTTCTAAAACTACAATTAATCTATAATGACATCAAAATAGGAAATTGAAAAAATAAAAGCAACTGTAAAAATTCATAATTTCTCAACCATTTATCACACTGATTTTGGACATCTACATGCAATAGAAGCCCATGTGGGATCACTGCTAAGATACCTTAGCCCAGCCTCCACAAGTTTGTATGCAGAAGGTCTGCAGTGGGGCAGAGAGGTTTTAAATTTTTTTAATTTTTATTTTTAAGTTCCGGGTTACATGTGCAGGATGTGCAGGTTTGTTACATAGGTAAACGTGTGCCATGGTGGTTTGCTGCACCTATCAACCCATCACCTAAGTATTAAGCTCAGCATGTATTAGGTATTTTTCCTAATGCTTTTCCTCCCCCATCCCACCCTCCACAGGCCTCAGTGTGTGTTGTTCCCCTCCCTGTGTCCATGTGTTCTCATTGTTCAGTTCCCACTTATAAGTGAGAATATGCAGTGGTTGGTTTTCTGTTTCCTGCATTAATTTTGCTGGGGATACCTTAAGTATATGAATATATATAAAATAATATATAATATATGTAAATTATTATAATATATATATGTAATATTATTAATAATAATATGAATATATTATTAGCATATTATATTATATATATAAGAATAATGACTCCCATTATTATTAAGCAGGCTTTCAACAAGTTAGGTCCTTTAGAACCCTGCAGAGAATTTAGATGTAATTGGCAAAGACGTCAGAGGCTTTCGAATGCTTATGACAAAGCTCAAGTATGTGTGGCTCACTGGGTTAGGGAGGATCTCAAACTAATATTTAACATGAGTTGACTTTTCCTTCAAAAAGTATTCTTACATTTTTGATGTATTGATTGCTTAATGCACAAATAATGCAAAAGTAAATAAATCATACTAAGCTAAAAACTTATATGCATAACTCCAGATCCCAAATCACAAGAGATATGCACTCTTACTGTATTGCCATCTGACCAAACGTGAAAAGTTGTTTTTTCTAAACAGGAAAACTTTATAAACATATGTAAACAGAGGATCAGAGGGGTTAGCTGGATTTTCATGTGGCTAGTCAGGAACAGATTTAGAACCTGCTGTAGTTGACACAAAGCTTTTGCTTTTCTACAATATACTCGCTAAGCAAGTATATAATCAACAGAAATGGCTGATGGAGAAGATAGATGCATACATGTTTTCTAATACAATTAATTAAGCCCAGTGACAGTGCGATGTCATATCAAGTTATTATTCTATCTCATATAATCAATGGCCTCATAATAATTTTGATAGTCCTGTAATATAAGCAGAGAAGATATGATTGTTCTCCACTTCATAGACTAGAAAATGTTGATGCTTCTCAGACTAGTGCTCCTTATCCTGTGGTTTTTAACCTTTTAAAAGTATTGTAATCACTGAAAGCTTATTCAAATACATATTTCTGTGCCCTCCTTCTAGAAGTCCTAAATCAGATGGTGTGGGATGCAAGCTGGGTGCTGAGATTTTCTCAAGCTCCCAGATGATGCTGATGCTGTTGGTTCACAGAACACACTTTGAGAACCACTGTTTGGTATTGTTTCTTCTTCTCATCCCACTTTTCACAGTGCAGTATATGGTATCATCTTGGCATTCCCATCCAACATCCATCATGAGTTCAATTCTGCAGAGTTACTAGAGAGCATGTTTTGCACATGACCATTTAAAACCTAACCAATACAAAAATTTACAATCTACTCATGAGAAGCAATTTGTAGGAATCTTGCTGAGTCACCAGCACCTACATCGAAATGAAATTTTGAGAGTGTCTGCTTCTTAACCATCTGTTTGGATAGCTGATCTGATAAAATGAACTTTTAAATTGTATTTTTTTTGGAGGAACAAAATAATCTAATTTGATTGACAGCTGAATGATCTGTCAATTGATATTGGTCGATTCTCACTGGAAACAGATGACTCTATATTAAAGTGTGATTCAAGAGAAAACCAAAAGCCTAAAAAGGATTTGAAAATTAAGAGTTTTCAGTGCTCTCAGGACACCTGCCTACAGTAGGGTTTCCCAACTTTGGGATTGTTAACTTTTTGGGTCAATAGTTCTTTGTTGTGAGGGCTGTCCTGCCCATGTAGAATGTTTAGCAGCATCTCTGGCCCCTGTCTAAGAGGTGTCAGTAGCAGCCGCTTAGTTCTGACAACCAAAAATGTCTCCACAAATTGCTAAATGACCCTGGGAGGTAAAATTATTCTGGATTGAGGACCACTGACCTAGAGAATGTCTACTGCCACTCATTCTCTTCCTCTTCCTTTCCTGAATAATTTAGCCCAAGAGGCATTTGGCGAGTCTCCATAAGGTATGTGACTGTGTGTTAGAGGTGGATGAGGCGAGAGGGAAGTGCAGTAGCCCAGAGCAGTACATACGAGCGTTGGTCGGAAGGGCATCCACGTGGGGTTTGGAAAAAAGAGTTCAGGGTGTCTGAGTCTGTGATGAGTGAGGAGAAATTTTTATGCAAGGGAGATAGTCTTGGACAGGCTTTCCCAGACTGAGTGGGATGAAGAAACATGAAGAATGTTTCAGTATATGAGGGTGGCCAAAACAGGATGTCAGAAAATAAGCAGGGTGAGGAGGCTGTCCATCTAGAAAGGAGGGCAGTGTGGGAGCATATGAAGATTGAAGAAAGCATTCATACAGTTGAACAACCTGGCTCTGGTTGTGACAGCCAGAATGTGGAAAGTATGTAACCCCATTAGGGAGAAGAAGTAGACAGCAGTGATGGGAAATTGGACACACTCATGGGAATTGATCCCATAAGTAATCACATTAAGGATAATGGAAATCATATTTTTCACTATCAGAGAAAAGAGTTACAAATGAAAGTGGGGAAACCAGGTGTTGGATTAGAATTGGAAATTTTGATATAACTCGTGACACATACATAAGAAGTTTATTGAAAGGAATTGGCTTATGTGATTGTGGGGTCTATGTAGGTAAGAATGAAATCTGTAGGGTAGGCCATCACAAAGGACAGGTTGGAATTCTCAGGCACAGGCTGAAGCTGCTTTTCAGAAGCAAAACTTTTTCAAGAAAGGCTTAGTTCCACATTTGAAGTCTTTTAATTGAGTCAGTCAGGGAAATTCAATATCTGGGATAATCTGTGAATTACTTAAAGTCCATTCATTGTAAACTTTAATTATTTCTACTATCTTCACAGCAACACCAAGACTAGTGTTTTTTGTTTATAATTTTTTAGTTTTTAGTTTTTGTGGGTGAACTAGTCTTTGAATAATTGGTTATTGTACCTTAGTCCTCTTCACACATCAAAAGGTCATCATAACACACATAAACACTAATGTATACCCTACTTATATCCCCAGAAAGGTCCTGGGAGTGATGATACCTCAGTAGCAACAAGCACACCTGATGCCCACATCTAAATGACAGTGTATGTTGAAACAAGGGTTTCTTGGAGCAATGGATGGATCCAGGGTTGTGGCAGAAAAAAAGTACAAGGTGATTCTGGAACAGTTTATTGTACTGTAAGTTAAGTGCTCACAGAATTATGTAGATACATCAAAAGGACACAGCAGCCAAACTGAAGAGGCTCCTACTCATGAAATCCTAGACTATTTGAGCATCAAAGTAAATAGTAAAATATTACAGTGCATTGGCTACGCTAAGAGTGCATTAGTCTATAGTAATATAAAATAAATAGGCCGGGCATGGTGGCTCACCCCTGTAATCTCAGCACTTTGGGAGGCCAAGGCAGGCAGATCACCTGAGGTCAGGAGTTTGCCACCAGCCTGGCCAACATGGCAAAACCCCATCTCTACTAAAAATACAAAAAGTTAGCCAGGCATGGTGTCACATGCCTGTAATCCCAGATACTTGGGAAACTGAGGAACGAGAGTCACTTGAACCAAGGAGGCAGAGGTTGCAGTGAGCCGAGATCACGCCACTGCACTCCAGCCTGGGCAACAGAGTGACACTCCATCTCAAAAAAATAATAAATAAATAAATAATAGATGACAGATAGTTTGATGAAAAATATATATTTATATATTCTCAAAGTACTTCCCCAAAAAATATTTATTAATTAACAGAACAGGGTAATTTCACCAAGGAGAACCCTGATAGACACCACCATAATAAAGTCATCACATTTAACATGATCAAAAATGAGACATACAGAAACCGTGTTCCACCTGACAGAATGCAGTAAGAAGAACACAGCATCACTTGTGTGATATTCCTTTCAAATATGCAAACATTGAATCTAATCATGAGAAAATATGAAACAAACCCAATTTAAGGGACATCACACAAAATAGCTAGACCTGTAGTTATTTCAGAAAGTCAAGATAATGAAAGCCAAGGAAAGAGGAACAGATCTACAATGATGAAGACTAAGGAGGCGTGACAACTAAATGCAAAGCATAATTCTGGACTGGGGCCTTTTGCTGTAATGAACTTTATTGGGATAATTGGAGAAATGTGAATTTGGTTTGGGCACTATATAGTAATAATGTTACTTTCCTAATTTTCATCATTGGGCTATAGATTATGTTATATAAGAGAATGACCTAATTTGTCATCAATTGGGAGACAAAAGTATTTGTCTTTCCACAACAAATGAGAAGACATCATGTTGATAACTTTCCCTCAAATGGTTCAGGTAAAACTTTCTACACTTGAAAGTTTTGTGAATTTGATATTTTAAGAAAAAATAAAACTACTGTATTATTTCTGAGAATACAGATAATAAGTTGGATATTTTGCTTAGATACTCAAAATACATTGGTCTAGGATCTGGTCCTGAGTTCTGTAGACCAAATAAAGCAATTTGTAAATGTGTCCAGAAGTCATGTTTGTATGGAAAAGGGTAACTCATGTTAGTCAAATTCACAGGAGAGGGCAGTATAAATCCCAATATAAAATTGTTTAATAACAATTTTTAAATATATAATGTCCAAGGGAATCAACCATCCAAAATCATTGGGGGAATACTCTCTCCATGCAAGGAAAATATTTAATGTTAATTCTAAGTAAATCAGAAAGGTATGTTTAGTAAACATGGAGCAAGAGTTGAAGGATGGTTAACAGCTAATGTTATTAAGCTATTTTACATATATATATATAAAATACATATATACATACACATTATGTGAAAGCAGAGGGCTTTGAAATAAAAAACACCTAGATTCAAATTCTGGCTCCAAACTTTATTTATGTGATCTCGAACAAATGAATTAAACTGTTTAGCTTCAGTTTCTTCACTGAAGAAGTGGGAATAATAACTATGCGAGACTGATTTGAGGATTAAATACACTAACACAAAGTAGCACACAGCTTATACTAAATAAATGATAGCTTGAGGTTAGTACCATTATTTTGCCAGAAGGTAGGCTAAAAGGTAGAACCCCTTTCTCCTCTAGACAGCCTTGGTAATGTACTGTTAAATTCTTATTCACTTTCTTAACATTTCTCGTCTCTCTGATAACTTTCTGCTTTGGGTTAACAGTATTTCTGCAGATTGGGTGCAATGCTATGGTAGGCTAGAACTTTAAAAAAGTAATACAACCATTGTTTTATACGATGCCTAACCAAATGCTTGAGGCATATTGTGGGTTTAATGAATGATTAATGAATAACTACATGAAGAGATAAGAGTTATGATTAGAATATGAGTGGCCTTCAATGTCTTCAGTCTCACAAATTATCAATGAGATAAATTATTTTTTATAATGGTTATCTAACCTTAGTCATCATAGAGATTTTTTTTCCTAATTTCATCCTCAAACTATAATCTTAGCTAAAAGTATTAGTGATACCTTTAAAGTGTGAGATACTTTTGGAAAACAGTGGTAAACTTAGCCAAAATATATATGTATATATACATATATTCTGGCAAATTCATTCTCTGATGATTCCAATGCATAAGTTGTTACTCTACTAAAATGTAAACTTAATGCATAAAACAACATTGCATATGCCTACAAACTGCTATTTCCAGGAATGCCCAAATTATTCCTTAGGTTGTTCATCACATGTACATTGCATTATAAATTTCATTTGAGGTGTAGTATCACGGCTAATTGAAGTTTATAGATTCTATTGTGACTAACGTGTATCCATAATAACAAAGAATAAAGACAGCATTGTGATAAAGAAACAGGTCATATGCAAATGTCTGGGTGTTTTGGAAGAGTTAAAAGTTAAACTAGTTCACTTTTAAATACTTTAAAATATAGCTGATAGCTATAGCAAATATGAGTATAAACTACCATCTTTTATTCCTGTTTAAAAATGTCCCATTTTTCCTCTTGAGAAATTGGTGTCAGATCCCTAAGCTTCTCATGCTGTGCCTCAATCCTATTACTTTGTGACCTAAAAGGAAAGAAGGCAAGAAGGTCATGTCAGAGAGTCCATTGATGATGGCAAGTTTTCTGAGTGATTGGACATAGCTAATTTGTACTTCATTGTTCTTGGGGCCACACACTCAACAATGCAGTCTTTTAGAGTGTGCCCTGAAATCACCTCATCAGCGAGATGAGCAGTTTCGCACTAAAATTCTACACCTGGTAGGTTTAGTTCAGTCTCCCATCAAACCACTTTTCATTTCCTCAGAAATCCTAATGAGGCTTCTGGACTTAAAAGGAGTGTATCTTTTGCTTTCTAAATGACCACCTTTTTTTAAGAGGGGAAAAAATATCCCTTTTTCTCTCATACAAATAGGAACATCTATAAATAGAAGCCCAGTGTCTGACAAGAGAAATGATATCACAGTTCTTTTGACCCATTTTCAGCCACTTTACATCAGGTAAATAATAGTTGTTTATCACCTCATTGACACCCATACACGAAGCTTCGTGATGTTAATTAATATCACCACAGGCAACCCCTAAGCTCTGTGCTTTGCAATTAGTGTTGGCTGGGGGCAGAAAAGCAACATCTGCCAGGCAATATTTATTTATTCAGTAGGTTTTCTAGAACCCATCACTCTAATCCCTTCCCCAAAAAGTGAAAACCTCCAATAGCATGAATCATTTGCAGGTTGTGACACTAAATTGAACAATTGCTAGTACTCCCAAAATAGCAGTTGCCTTATGATTGGAATGGGCTTAAAGTGAAAAAGCAAAGCATAGACTCCCTCTTCTCCTACTCCTGATGCATATCTTCTGCCAGAATACACGCAAAACATCAAATCCCTTACCGTTTCAAACCATAACTCTAACATGGTCCAATTGTGATTTAGCCTAGCACACCCAACACTTGTCAATGGCCCAAAAGGAGTAGGCTTTAATTAATTATAAATAGGTAAATAAAATACCATAAGCTGAATATTAACTAAATGATTCATTTTCTTCAGTTTTTAGATATTTTCTCCCCCCTGCAGTCTACTGCAATAATTTTCAGCTATGAATATTTCATGTCTTTTTCCAGTTAATTATTTATGTTGATGAAACATAGCACTTACTATGCCCTTCTAGAATTCCAGGTTGAACACAGTTCCCAGTTATTGCACAAAGAGGAAATAGAGCTCATAGAAGGTTTTGGTTTGTGCAAAATAATTTAGAAGTTTTTTTCAAAAAAAAGTTAAATATTTCCCAGCCCATTGTATTCCTACAAAGTAATTCCATCCGTTACCTCCATTCCTGATTGCTGAACAGCGCATCATATATTCTTAACAATTTCTAGGCTGAGCATGGTGGCTTATGCCTATAATCCCAACACTTTGAGAGTCTGAAGTGGGAGGATCCCTTGAGTCCAGGAGTTTGAGATCAGCCTGGGCAACAAAGCGAGACCCTCGTCTCAATTAAAATAAAAAAAATTGCAACCTCTTGCGAAAGAGACTACCAGTCAAATTTCAGAAGTCAGGATAATGCTATAGCAACTTCCCAAATTATAATAAATGATGCAAAACTAAACAAACTAAACATTCAAGAATCTTTTTGTTTTCAGTATCAAACTGTTTTCAATCAGAATCTCTAATTGTCAGTCATAGTCCTACCAGAAGTAGTCTTCCTAAAATCCTGGACCAGCTTTAGAGAAAAAGAATCTAGTTCTTTACTTAGTGGGAGGAGGAAATCTGGGGTAAATAAGTTTAGAAGACTGTTGTTTTCATGGCTTTTCTTCTTAGCGTATCTATTAACAAATAGCTAAATTGATTTCTGGAGAATCTGAGGCCTCATTTTCTGAAATAATACAATAAAGAAAGAAATCACTATGAATTAGCTCCAATTTAAGAAGGGGGAAATAAACTAGAAGCACGAAGATTCCATTCATTGTAAACTGTTTCCAGACATTATAGGAATTATTGATAGGGCAGATGGCTTGGGCGTCTCTTTAAGAAAAAGAATACAAAATTAGGAAGCTAATGTTACTTAGAATAATAAAAATGCACAAGAAAGTATAAATTTCTAAAAGTTGACAAATAAATAAACATTCCACAAAAACAACAATATAACATTTTATAAATTAATGACCTACTCTACTTCTTTCATGCTTTTGTTTCTCACATTTTTTGGCTACATGCTCTTTGATCACCTTTTATACAACAATGATTTGTTAATAGATTGTTTTCCTCTAACATGAGTAATGAATTTTAAAATTATTGATCATTTGGAAATGTTTCCTTCAGATTCAAATTTGTTTTTGGTACTTTTGATGTAAACTTTTATGATTGTCATCAAATTTGGGACAAATTCTAATAAATATCATGTATACACATTTTTTTCAAATCAGATATAGACATAGATATGCTATAAGATTTGGAAGATGGGTAAACTTCTGCTGTCACTTCAGTTCATTTCAAACCTTGTTTCTCTTCTGTATTCATCAGGGTTCTCCAGAGAGACAGAACCAACAGGATATATACAGAGAGAGATGAGAGAGGATTTATTAGGGGAATTGGCTTATGTGATTATGGAGGCTGAGAAGTCCCAGGACAGGCCATCTGCAAGCTAGAGACCCAGGGAAGCTGGTAGCATGGCTCAGTCGAAGTCCAAAGCCCACAGAAACTGTGAAGCCAATGGTGTAAATTCAGTTCAAGGCCAGAGAGCCCAGGGGCCACGTGTAAGTCTTGGAGTCCAAAAGCCAGACAGCCTGCAGTTCTGATGTCCAAGAATAAGAGAAAAGTGTACCACGGCTCCAAAAAAAAGAGAAAGCAATCACCTTTTATTCTATTGAGGCCCCTAGCTGATTGAATAGTACCTGCCTGTATTGAAGGCACATCTTCCCCACTCAGTCCACTGACTCACACTTCAATCCCCTCTGGAAATGCCCTCACAGATACGCTCAGAAATAATTCTTTACCAGTTC
Organism: Rhinopithecus bieti; assembly: GCF_001698545.2. NCBI lineage: Eukaryota > Metazoa > Chordata > Mammalia > Primates > Cercopithecidae > Rhinopithecus > Rhinopithecus bieti. The sequence goes on along the minus strand of NW_016815631.1, from coordinate 180,840 downwards.
TCCAGGAAATCCTTAATCCAGTAAAACTGACACTGAAAATTGACCACCACATCCTCTGTTACCCAAATACTTCTGCTGCAGGGTATCTTCTGCTACATATTGGAGGGTAGGAGGACTATTATTATGAGAGTCTGTGAATCATCTAAATACATCCCATAAAAGGGTCCTCAACTCAACTTTTATTTAGCAAGACTTCATAAATATCCATGATTACTACAATGACACTCCATTGAAAGTGGACTTTGGGATGACACTCCACTTCATTATTAGCTTTGGGATAAATGATGATTCCCTTATTATTGCCTGGAAAAGAAAGAAAAATATCCACATAATCGAGTAATGACATACTATCAACAAAATGGAAACATTTTACTATGAGCATAACCTTCCAGAGGACAAATATAGGGGATGCTACTATATTCAATATTTGAAATCCAATCAATGCTACATAAATAATGGAAGATAAATAATAGTTTGGATATATTGTGTTAAGCCATAATTAAGAAACTGATGCCACATTGACTACTTTGGTATTTTCAGGTGACCTATCAATTTATTTAATCAATCTAAGGAATTGCCTAAATTATCTCAATGTTATGATTAGGTTGATAAATGTGAGAAACAGAACAAGTTGAGAAGCAATTTATTTTTGCAAGCAGTGAGAATAATGTCTCATCTCATACTATCTGTTTCTCATATGAGGGGTTATTTTGAGAGAGCCTAGAGTTCCTAGAGGAACTCTCCCAGTGTTTTCAAACTTAGTTCCTTTATACTCTAGATGGAGCACTTCACCTGCTTTCAGTGTTTGTTTCATCAAGACTGAATTACAGTCATGGAGCATTTTGAAAAGGCTTTCATTAGAAGGCTTTATTGGTGGTCTTCAAAAATAATGAAGAAATTTCAACGATTCCATACAAAATGGCTCCTATCCATGCTGCCATGCTTATGTATTTTAATGATTGCATTCCCAAAGCACATTTGACTTTTAGGTTTCTGGTTCATAGCATAAGAAATGAATGTGTTGCTTAGTTCCTCATTATTTAAGTGGTACAAGAACATTTCTCTTAAGAGATTGAAAAATACAACCAACAATTGGGATTGAAATTGGCAAGCCTTGTCATGATTAAACCACTCAGTTGGTGTACGCTTGTGCTTGTGGCAATGTCTACATTGGTACTAAATTTAATGTAAAAGCTGAATGTTCCAGGAGCAATAATTTTCAGTAGTTTTGCAGTGTTTTCATTTCTTTCCTTCTTTCTTTTCTTTTTCTTTCTGTCTTTCTTTCTTTTTTTAAATTGGATTTAAGTATCCTGTAAATTCCCAGTGATAAGATAATACAGTTTCTTGTTTCCAGACACATTGAATTTAAAAAACGTCAGAGCAGAATGTTCTTAATATTCTGAATTAGCAAGCAAACTAGCACTATAAAACATACAGCTTTTAAATTCAAAACTATAAAGACTCTATGTAACTAATGACTCATTTTACTGGACAAAAATAAAATATCTTTTTTAAAAAAGAGAATTCCTACGGCCATACTATCAAGTAACCTAGGATTTATGGGACTTAAAAATAATTATTAATGCTTAGACTAAATTTGTCAGCTTTTTATGTGTTTTGTGCTGAAAGAGTGATTTATTTCCTAAGTAAAAGTGAGATGGAAACTTTCCCTGGTGCATTTCTTTTGTGATCCAGGGGACAAGCTAGCTTCACATGCAGTAAATTACAGGGGTAAGTACTGGGATTTATTCGGCTCAGTTATATAAAATACACCAACACCCTTTTCCAAATGGACTGAGATGCAGCAAAATAGCCATAGTCAGTGCATTCTGCTGCTCCCCAAAATAAAAGAGCCAAGAGATTGAAAAAGAAGCTTCTGTCTTCCAGCATTCAAAGAAGCCAGGTTTGCCCTGAGTGTTTTCTATAAGGCTATGAATGCATTTATCTGAAGTAACTCTTTGGCTGAGGTCAACTAGAATACAATGTCTTTTAAATAAATTGGTCAATACTAGAAAACATGAATGCCTTCTGTGATGCCCAAGGCATTGAATTGAAACTCATCCTTTGCGATCTTTTTTTTTTTTTTTTTTTTTTTT
>NW_016815631.1:130368-178622 GCF_001698545.2 Rhinopithecus bieti | reverse complement strand
TTTTTTTTTTGAGTCGGAGTCTCACACTGTCGTCCGGGCTGAAGTTCAATGGCTCGATCTCGGCTCACTGCAACCTCCACCTCCTGGGTTCACACGATTCTCCTGCCTCTGCCTCCTGAGTAGCTGGGATTACAGGCACCCGACACCATGCCTGGCTAATCTTTTGTATTTTTAGTTGAAACGGGGTTTCACTCTGTTGGCCAGACTGGTCTTGAACTCCTGACCTTGTGATCCGTCCGCCTCGGCCTCCCAAAGTGCTGAGATTACAGGCCCAAGCATTTTCACATCATAATGCTTAATACTCAGTACAGGCATACCTCATTTTGTTGCATTTTGATTTATTGTGCTTCACAGATGTTAACCTTTTTACAAATTAAAGGTCTGTGACCACCCTGAATGGAGGAAGTCTATTGGTGCCGCTTTTCCAACGGCATGTGCTCAATTAGTGTCTCTGGGACACATTTTGATAATTTTAGCAGTACTTTAAACTTTTATTATTATATCTGTTATGGTGATCTGTGATCAGTAATCTTTGATGTTACTATTGTAATTGTTTTGTGGCACCATGAACAGTCCCCATATATGACAACGAACTTAGTCAATAAATGTTGTATGTGTTCTGATTCCTCCAATGACTTGCCCTTTTTCCATCTTTCTCCCTCTCCTTGGGCCTCCCTATTCTCTGAGACACAATAACATTGAAATGAGGTTATTTAATAATCCAACGACGGCCTCTAAGTGTTCAAGTGAAAGGAAGAGTCGCACATTTCCCACTTCCAGTCAAAAGCATTTCTATGATTAAGCTTAGCATGTTGAAAGCTGAGACAGGCCAACAGCTAGGCCTCTTACATCGGACAGCCCAGTTTTAAGTTGAAAGTAAAAGTTTTGAAGGAACTTAAAAGTGAATACTTGGATGATAAGAAAGTAAAGCAGCCTTACTGTTGATAGGGAGAAAGTTTGAGTGGTCTGGAGAGAAGATCAAACCAGCCACAAAGCCTAAGCCTTAAGCCAAAGCCTAATCCAGAAGCCTTAAGCCAAAACCTAATCCAGAGCAAGGCCCAAGCTCTCTTCAAGTCTATGAAAGCCGAGAGAGGTTAGCAAATTCGCAGAGGCTGGTTCATGAAGTTTAAGGAAAGAAACTATCTCTAGAACATAAAAGTGCAAAATGAAGCAGCAAGTGCTGGTGTACAAGCTTCAGCAAATTATTCAGAAGATCTGGCTATGATCACTGAGGAAAGTGGCCCACTAAACAACAGATTTTCAATGTAGACAAAACAGTCTTCTATTGGAAGAAGATGCCAGATAGGACTTTCATAGATAAAGAGAAGTCATGCCTGGTTTCAAAGCTTCAGAGAACAAGTTGACTTTCTTGTTAAGGGCTAGTGCATGTAATGACTTTAAGTTGAAGCCAGTCCTCATTTATCATTCCAAAAATCCTTAAAACATTCAGGCTACTAAAAATTATGATAAATATACTCTGCCTGTACTCTATAAATGAAACAACAAAGCCTGGATAGCAACACATCTGCTTACAGCCTGGTTTACTGAATATTTTAAGCCCATGGTTGAGACCTACTCCTCAGAAAAAAAGATTCCTTTCAAAATATTACTGCTCATTAACAATGCACCTAGTCACCCAAGAGCTCTGATGGAGATGTACAAGGAGATTAATGTAGTTTTCATGCCTGCTAACACAACACCCATTCTGTAGCTGATGGATCAAGGAGTTATTTCAACTTTTGAGTCTTACTAATTAAAAAATAAATTTTGTAAAGTTACAACTGCCATAGACAGTGATTTCTCTGGGCAAAGTAAATTTAAAACCTCTTGGAAAAGATTCACCTTTCTAGATACCATTAAAAGCTTTCATGATTCATGGGAGGAGGTAAAAGTACCAACATGAACAGGAGTTTTGAAGAAGTTGATTCCAACCCTCATGGATGACTTTGAGAAATTTGAGACTTCAGTGGAGGAAGCAACTGCAGATGTAGTAGAAATAGCAAGAGAATTATATTTCAAAATAGAGCCTAAAAATGTGACTGAATTGCTGCAAACTCACGATAAACTTGAAAGGATGAAGAATTACTTTTTATGGATGAGCAAATAAAGTGGTTTCTTGAGCTAGAATCTACTTCTGGTAAAGATACTGTGAACATTGCTGAAATGACAACAAAGAATTTAGAATATTATATAAATTTAGTTGATAAAGCATCAGCAGGATTTCAGAGGGTTGACTTCAATTTTGAAAGAAGCTCTACTGTAGGTAAATGCTATCAGACAGCATTGCAGGCTACACGGAACTTTTTTGTGAAAGGAAGAGTCGATTGATGCTGCAAATTTTACTGTCTTATTTTAAGGAATTGCCACCACCACCCAGACTTAAGCAGCCACCACCCTGATCAGTCAGCAGGTATCAACATCGAGGCAAGGCCCTCCACCAGCAAAGACTACTACTTGCTGAAGGCTCAGATGATCGTTAGCAATTTTTAGCAAGAAAGCATTTTTAATTAAGGAATATATATATTGTTTTCAGACACGATGCTACTGCATACTTAATAGACTACAGTATAATGTAAACATTACTTTTATATGTTCTGGGAAACCAAAAATGTGTGCAGTTTCTTTCATTGAGATGCTTGCTTTGTTGCATTGGTCTGGAACTGAACTTGCAGTATCTCTGAGTTACGCCTGTATTGTAATTGCCCGTTTACCTGTCTGTCTCTCACTGGTCCCACCATAGAGATCATCAAAAGCAGATAATGTGTCTTGTTTATCTTTATTTCACCACTGCAAATCCTGTGGAAGGCACTCATTAAATATGTATTGAATGGGTGGATGGATAAAGAATACAGGGATGAATAAAAGTAAAACCATCCAGAGATAGTCTAGGTTTCAAAACCAAGTAATAGTCATCTTTTTATAGATATAGATGCACATATATTTAAACTGTGATAAACAACTCCCAAAGTGCTTAAAAACCTGTATCTAAAACCAACAAGAAATTTCTGAAGTTTCTACTGCCAGAAAAGATCACTTTGAGAAAAGGCAATACAAAACAATAGTTACAAATTCTACTACAAATAACAACTAGGTAAATTCTACTAAACCCACAACAGTCGTGGGTCTCCCATTATTATTATTAATAATAATGTATTATTAATTGTTCTCATACATTTATTTTTCACAACTCTTATATCCTTATTTACTAATGGTAAAACTGAGGCTACAGAAAGGTTCTATAACTTTCTAAGGTCACAGAGTAAGTGGAAGAGCTAGAGCTTGAATTCAGACACTATGACAAGAGTTTATATGCTTAATCACTAGACAATATTATTCTCTTTAGGTAGAGAGACTAAAAAAGAAATATCATCAAATTTGACTCACAAAGTATTTTCTGCCTGGGAGCCTGAATTACTGACAATAAAAGGAAGATTATTTTAGAAAAATAAAAAAGCATCAGTTTCAATTATTTTCCTTCATTGAAAAATGAACTTGTTGAAATACTGTGATATCACTTGATATTACTTTATAGCAAAACCTGGAATAGATTTGTCCAACAGAAGTTACAGACTGTAATTGCTGTGCAAATAGAGGACATTTTAGGCCAAGGATGAAAAATAAGTTCCAACATTTGTGCCAATACGGTAACTTCTAGAGATGATCACTAAAGACTAATCTGGAGAAAACCCACAGTCAATTAGCACTGCCTGCTGTGAATACACGAACCCTGCTGCTGGGCAAGCACCAGCCACATGCTCTCCTTCTCTCACAAGTATTGTGGGGATACATTCCAGCACACTAGTTCTTCAATCAGATTGTACATCAGAATAACCCATGGAGCTTTCATAAAATATATGTAACAGGGAAAGGCAATCTTTGATTTCTGTAAGCTTACAGTACTGAGAGGTAAAGCAATAGAAGCATCTTGTAGTGCACAGCTGAAAACAAAAATAAATCTTCCCCTGTCCTCACGAATTAGGTAGTCTTAGTCCATCTGTGCTGCTGTAACAAAATACCCAAGACTGGGTAATTTATAAAGGACAGAAATGTATTTGTCACAGTTCTCAAAGCCAGGAAGTCCAAGATCAAGGCACCAGCAGATTTGATGTCTGATGTGGGCCCCTTCCATCCACTGTGTTTTCTCTCAGCAGCATCCTTACATGGTGAAAGAGGGAAGGACAAAAAGGGGTGAATGCAGGGTGAAGCCTTTCTTCTATGGCAGTAATCCCATACAGGAGAGAGGAGTCCTTAGGACGTTATCACCTCACCTCAGCCCACCTCTTAATACTAGCACATTGGTGATTGAGTTTCAAAATATGAATTTAGGGAGACACGTTCAGACCATAGCACACCTCTGGAGTAAAGAATGAAAAATATTTCTACTTGAAGTCATATATGCCTATGCAATTAAATATTTTACCTACTTCAAGCAACAATGCAGCATGTAATTTGATGTAAACATAGGGAGTGTAATACATGTTGTACACAAGAATTCAATTATTAGAAGATATTATTTTAATATATAAGTTATTAGCAAGTAGAAAGTAAAATCAAGATGAGAAAAAAGCAAAGTAGGATATATGGTCCTTTATGGTGGCCAGTTATGTTCTCAGATATCTTTCTGAAGTTCAGTTGTTGGGATAAAGCAATGCAGTGAAAAGAGTAAACTCTCCTTTCCATTTCCATTTCCATTTCAAATGGCAACAACTCAATATTTTCCCTAGTGAAACATTATGAATCAAAGCTCTTTCAATAACTACAGAAGCACTGAAAGAATTTTAGTTACATGAAAGATGCTTTTGAGAATAAGAGAAGAGAAGAATACTGAAGACTCTTGAAAGTTACTTTTCCTTTACCACTCCACCAAAATAATAGATTTCTGAAATATCAGCATGTGAAGGGTAATCTCTGAGACCTTTTGCCACCTCCTAAAATGAAGAAAGGTTGCATACATTTTTTTTCTTGCTGCTATGAATAATAAGAAGCCATGGGATTCCTTGTAGCAATCATGGAATAATTATGAAATAGCTGATTAAGTTCAAAGTTAGTATGGAAATCTGTTCCCTTAAAAGTCTTTCATAATCTATCTCTGGAGAGAGATAATTCTATCAAATTTGAATTAATCCATAGATAATGGCAAGACTATTGCCCACCATTATGTGTCTGTATATGTGAAATGAATACTGCATGGATCCTCAGATTTACCATCAAAATAACTCAGGGCCAGATTACAGAAGGGATTAATTGTAAGCAGTAAGAGTTATGGCAATCACCTCAAGAAAAGGATTAATCAGCTTCAAACACATAACTTGACCTAATAATCATAGCCTAACCACAGTAATTCTTTGGAGAGTAGATTTTTTTTAATGCAGGTCACACAATGATCCTTTCATAGATCTAATAAAACATTTTAAAAATTACCTTACCTCGTATCATTATAAAGTATAATCAGGTCCTGTATTATCATCACTACTGAAGCCTATAGTAAAATTAATTGTTCTTCATTTCAAGTCAAAAATGGCTTTTTATCAGGCAACCTAAATTAAAGCTTTCTAAGAAGGTCCCATTTTGAATAGTTAAGCACATTGTTAGTTGTGGGGATGTAAGCACTTATTCACTTTATCTTTTGTTCCTGGCCAATTCCTTCTTTGAGTTTTGAATCCATATGTGTACCATATACACAGCCAAAGCTGCACAACATAAATGGGGTTTTCTGTGTATTAGGATACACAGTGTTCAAAGGCTATGAAAAACTGATAATAAAATAGATTTATACTTTATGTAGAATAACTGAATTAAGTGGGATAGTTAATGGGCACGAAAATGTAGTTAGATAAAATGAGTAAGATCTAGTATTTGCACAACACTGTGACTATAGTTAACAATAATTTACTGTATAGTTTTAAATAACTAAAAGAGTGGAAATAAAATCTTTTTTCTAACACAAGGAAATGGTAAATGTTTGAGGTGATGGATACCTCAATTACTCTGATTTGATTATTACATTATTACCTGTATCGAAACATCACAGGCACCCCATAAATATATAAACTTATTATGTATCCATAATGATTAAAAACAAACTTTAAAAAAATGAGTTAAATTGTTTTACCTCTTTTTAAACTGTGGTAAAATATACATGAAATTCACCAATGTAATCATTTTTAAATGTACATTTCCAGTAGCATTAAGTACATTCACACAATTGTGGAGCCAATTTCCAAAACTATTTTCATCTTGTTAAACTGAAACTCTGTATCCATTAAACAACAACTCCGCATTCTCCCCTCCTGCTATTCCCTGGAAGTAACTCCTCTACTTTCTGTCCCTATGTATTTGACTATTCTAGGTACCTCACATAAGTTAAATAACACAGTATGTGTCTTTTTTTGTGACTGGCTTATTTCACTTAGCATAATGGCCTCAAAATTCATCCATGTTGTGGCACATGTCAGAACTGCCTTCCTTTTTGAGACAGAATAATATTTCGTTGTATGTATACACCACATTTTGTTCATTTATTCATGAAGGAATACTGAGCTGCTTCCTCCTTTTGGCCATTATAAATAATGTAGCTATAAACATGGGTGTAAAAAATACTTCCTTGAGACTCTACTCGCAATTATTTTGTGTGTATACCCAGAAATGGAAATGCTGGATCGTATATGGTTGTTCTATTTTAATAATTTGAGGAATCTCCATATCGTTTTCCACAGCAGCTGCACCATTTTACATTTCTACGAATAATGAGATTGCACAAGTTTCCAGTTTCTCCACATCATCACCAACACTTGTTATTTTCTGTTTTTTAAGAACTATGAATTAAGATTTTTAACTAGCAACCTTAAATTTAAAGTTTCTAAATTAGGAAATCTTCAATTATAATTTTTTGAATGGTCTATCTAATATACTTGTTGGGGTGAAATCTGAGCTTTTCCTTTCTAGAGAAGGTTGTTAACGGTGAAGGTAAAGAGAATAAAACTTTTCTAACAATGTGGATGACAGGCATGCCCTCCTAGCCTCACCTGGGACCGCTAAATACCTAATGTAATGCTTTTCACAAAGAATATATTTGGAAAATATTTTTTTTTAAATAAGGGAGATAAAGAGTTTCAACTCACAGTTTTAAAATTCAAAGTGAATTTCAAGTTTCTTCAGGATGAAGGACATACACTTTTAGGTTTTTATTCTATCTTCATTGAAATAATGAACATTACCTCATTTGCTCGTTGTAGGGATTAAATAAATGATCCATGTAATGCACCTAGAACTGTCCATTATAAATGTAATAAGTGTTAACTATGAGAAGTTTTATCATTATTTGGATATTATAAAAATTAATCAATAAGCAAGTATTATAAAATGCCTAACAATGTCCTTAGCAATACCTTCAGCACAGTGTTGAACACTGTTAAATAGATAAACATATTAACAATGTTAAATAGATAAAATAAAAATAGAAACGCATTTTTATTTTAAGAGGAAAACAGATAAGCCCAAGACAAGTAAAATATAATGCAGGACAGGACTAAAATCCCCCCCTTCTGAAAGTCCCTTTCTTTAGCATCCTGATTTTGTAGAATTCTTGCTCTCTTAATATTTCTTCCTCATATTTCCCCACCCCCCATTCAGAGATGGTTTTTGTCTGAGTCCTCTAGTCTTCTCTTTTCACATGTTCTCTCCCTTGGTGATTTTGGCTACTTTCATTTCACCATCTCGAGGATGATTACGTCCTGGATCACATCATCTTTCTCAGTATCGCTTATTCAATGGCCTGATGAACAATGAACTAGCAGTGCCATTTTGAAAGCAGATCTAAAACTCAAGGGCCTGTTTTAGTTGTTGTTATTGCTACTGCTTAATAAAATGCTGTAAAATCCTTTAATTATTCTCCCTTATCTGCAGAACAAAACCTGGAAAACTTAGTCAGTGACTTTACTTTTAAAGTTTTTTTTAAGTTTCTAAATCTTCAAAAGTTTTTCAGTTTTATCTTCCCTACATATACTCTAAACTAATAAAAGCAAGTTATATGTAACTGTCCTTAAAGAACATGCCATTTTTTCCTTATGCCTTCAATTGTATTATTTCATCTCTGAATTGCTCTTTCTTCATCTCCACCTGTTGAAATCCTATTCTGATACCAAGATCTAGCTCAAACTCAGCTTTCTACGCCCCAACCTGAAGGAATGTCTCTCCTTCCTGGGCTGCAGAGTACCCACTGTATAATAGACATATATTTTGAGGTGTCATGTTTCTAGCTATATGCACATATGCACTAGACTGCCAGTCCCTGACAATGACTTCTTTGCCTTTGATTCTCCAAAATAAATGAATAGCTGAGTGATTAACTGAATAAATGAATACAAGTAAATGTGTATGTTTTAAAGGAAAATTAATTTTGTAGCAGAATGGATACAGAAGAATCCACATTCAGGAAGTCACTGTGAAGACTGTTACATCATTATATACATAAAATCCAAGCTGGAACTGCCATAGCAGAATGGATAAACAAGTGATTCAAACTACTTAAAAGACATTTTTTACTGTAATGTTGATGTCTCACATGGTACTTTTATTTTATTTAACTAACTGCACATTTTATTTCAAAAATTAGCTATATGATGGGTATCTTAGTCTGCTCAGGCTGCCATTAACAAATTACCATAAACTGAGTGGTTTAACTAACAGAAATGGATTTTCCCATCGTTCTGGAGGTTGGAAAATCCAAGAGTGAGGTCCTACAGAGTTCAGTTCCTGATGAGGCTCTCTTCCTGGCCTATAGACCACCACCTTCTTGTGTTCTCTCATGGCAGAGAGAGAGAAAAGAAAGCAAGCTTTCTGATGTCTCTTCTTAAAAGGCCACTAATTCCATCATGAAAACCCCATTCATGACCTCATGTAACTCTACCGCAAAAAGGCCCCACCTCCAAATATCGTCACACTGGGGATTAGTGCTGCCACATATGAAACTGGGGGAGGGGGCAGGCAGGACACAGTTTAGTCCCTAGCAGTTGAATAAGTGAGGAGATATTTTACCTTTCTAACATAGAGGCATTTGGCCTGAGAATTTCAGAACAAGTTACCCCTTTTTTATTCAAATTTCTATAACTTTATTTGTACATCTATAGGAATATATAAGTGTATATATATACACACACACATACACATATATATGAAAATATCCATACACATACATCCATATAGAAATAGAAACACATGCCTGTATTTCTAGGAAGGAAGAAAATAGAGACCTAGGGATCACATCTTCCATGACTCTTGTACAACACACAGTCTCTACCAGTGACCCTGGATACTCTGAAAGAGTTAATCCTAAGTAAAAAGTTATGACATCCTTACTGGCATAATTTGAGGTTCATACGGTTCTGGATTTATGAAATTCCCACTGTACGCTAATACTTTAGCTACTACATGTTGAAACTTCCTGTTAAAATTTAATATTTATTTATTTATTTATTTATTTATTTATTTATTTATTTATTTTTCGAGATGGAGTCTCACACTGTTGCCCAGGCTGAAATGCAGTGGCGTGATCTTGGCTCACTGCAGCCTCCACCTACCAGGTTCAAGCGATTCTCCTGCCTCAGCCTCCCAAGTAGCTGGGATTACAGGTGCACACAACCATGCCCAGCTAATTTTTGTCTTTTTAATAGAGACAGGGTTTTGCCATGTTGGCCAGGCTGGTCTTGAACTCCTGTCCTCAGGTGATCTGTCCTGCCTTGACCTCCCTAAGTGCCGGGATTACAGGCATGAGCCACTGCACCCAGCCCAAAATTTAATTTCTTACCCAAGGGCAGAAACAGGTTTATTATGAAGCTAAAGATACTTTTGCTAAATGTTCCTTCATTTTCATGGGTTACTAGGAGCAGTATTAGAAATGTGATAACATGATCTGCTTTTATGAATGTTAGAAAATGAGATTTTGAGAAATTATTTTACTTAAAGATAGCCCCTAAAATATATATGTTTGAAGTGTCAAATCATCTTGATGAACCTCTGCTTGGGAAGTGTCAAATAACTACAAAAAATAGAAGCAGATGAACTAAACATCAAAAGATGCTCTGAGATGGCAAAACTACCTTGTGAGGCTACCAACAGCAAACGCCCAGAAGAGACTGCTATCACACAGGCCCTTCAAAGCTCCACCTTGCTCATCTGATCCCGGGCACTGTGCATGCTCTGTTCTGACATTTTATTTTGTCCCTAAGGATGTATTTGCTCACGGATACTTACTCAGATCTGGTTTCCTAATCAGTGCCCTGCTTCTAAATCCCATCCCTGGTTTCCTCATTTATAAAATGAGAATGGAGACAATGCCTATTTCATGGTGCTATTATAAACATAAAATGATATAATGTACATATAAATGCTTTGTTAGCTATTTATTCTATACCTATTTAAGGCCCTCCATGAACCGGTCCCATATGAATTTTCAAGTCCTATATTCCATTAGACCCTCTTATGTATGGTATGTTCTGGCCAAACTTAGCTACTCTTCCATCTCTGAACCAATTTGCAATTTTTGTTAGATCAGTAACCATAGCAGAATAATATGCTCTGTAAGGATTACTTCAAACAAACAAACAAAACCTCGGGATTAGATTAATTTGCCTACTAATTATGTTAAAATCTTAAGTAACAGAAATATTTTTTTGCTTTCTGAATAGTTAACATCATTTTTTAAATCTTTTAAGAGGCACCAATTTATTAAATGAAGCTAGCAAAACCAGAACACAAAAATACGTCAAAGTCTTATTAAAATAAAACAAACAGCTGAAAATTTTTTGTTAGGTTAATTTCACTTTTACGTTACTACAACAATAACAAAATACCAATACCATTGAATACAGTTAGGAGGTTTACTTAAATCATGTTCCTCAAAATTTGGTGTGCATCATCACATGTGTTAGAATCATGGGAGTGAGGGCAGAGGGTTACTTCTAAATATTCAAACTCTCGGCCTCTCCCAGACCGAATCTCCCAGACTGAATCAGAATTTCTAAGAATGTTGCCATAGAATCTGCATTTTAGTATTTCTTTCCAGGTGATTTTTATGCAAATCAAAATAAAAAAAAAAGCATTGACATTTTCCATCCCAGTTTTCTGAAGACTGAAAGTTAACAGCAGGGTTGGGGTGGGCTGGGGTGGGACAAGGTCATGGGAAGTAGCAGCCCAGGAAGCATCAGCACTGTCATCCTCATTGAGGTTTGGATGAAGTACCTTTTCAACAAGCTCTTCTGTATCTCTTGATAAACCGCTATGCGGTAATGAAACTTTTCAAGGTTATTTCCTTGAGAATACAGCTAAGGCAGCTTCTTGTGTCTCTCCAGGCAGAATATTCTGATATTATTATTTATCTTTATCTTGTCTTGCTCTGAAAACAATTTGAGCTATCTTACAAAATTCATAGTCTATATTAGTTTAAGAAGTAAATGAGAGAATAAGCCCAGGAAAATAAACCTATGGGTAAGTGTGTGTGTGTGTGTGTGTGTGTGTGTAAAGAGAGACAGAGAGAAGAATGAGAGAGAGAAGGTAACTCTGAGATTAATAAATACTTTAAAAAATAGGAGTTATATATATTTGAGTTTTTAATTCAACCTAAACCTTCTCTCTGTAAGGTTTCACGATTTTAAAAATGTCTTTTAATTTGACAAAATGCAAACATATATCTCTACTAGTGGAGAAGGTAGTGAAAAGCTTCTCTTGAGAAAAGTCAATGGACAAATAAAGATTTCTCATTTCAGACAAAAGAAAATAACCTAGGAATAGAACAAAAAAAAAAAAAAAAAAAAAAAAAACCAAGGAGGGAGATGGAAAAAAAAACCGAGAGGCAAACACATAAAAAAGATTTACAGATCTGACTAATTAAAAATGTATAAGCCTTATTTGTCAAAAACATCATAAACAACCCAAATGTTTTAGATAGAGCACAGGCTGAAACAGTCTAACTGCATCTGCTGTGTAGGTGGGAATTTGCTGAGCTAGGGCTGTCTCTGGCTGACGAAGGTTAAGGATCCAGTTCAAGGTTACCCAGCTATTAACTGGTAGAGACAAGATATAAGCTAACATTTCTTAGCCCCACTGTACAAGCTCCTAACCATCATTTCCTGTTTTTTAGATTGACTTGGGATTTCTCTATTTCATTCTCTTTTAGAGCTTTATTATTTCTATTCTGTATTATTTCTATAGTTGTTGTTTTGCTTTTATATTCAATATATTATTCAGTTGTTCAATGATTTTGTCGCTATTTCATTGTTTATGGAATAAATAAATGAAGACTCAAGATTCAAATGGCTGATTTTGGTAAACAGACTTCTTTGATGTTTCAAAGCCATGTTATACTCTTACTTCCTGAGATTTCTGTATATTCTCTTGGATTTTTAATCAACCGAATAATAGTTTTGGGAAACAAATATGTTTCCCTTTTCCAAGAATTAAGCTTCCTTTTGCATCCCATTTCTTAATGTCTACACCAGAACTTTAGAACAACATTAAGTCATAGAGGAGATTTTGATACCCTTGTTTAGTCCATTAACAAAATGCTGCTAATGTTTTCTGTAAAATGTGCTAATGTTATCATTTTTTTTCTGTTTAAAGATGCTGCATTAAAGTGATTATTCTCTATCATTTTGAGCATGCATCCTTTTATTCCAGATTTTATGATTTTTAAAAATAGGAATAGTTGAATCTTATAGACTGCATTTTAGCATGTATCTTGCAGATTTTTCCCTCTTTTTGTGTGGGGTTGTTATTGAAGTAAATGTTTACATCATCAGATGTCTTGATGTTGACCATTTCTTGAATTTTTGGTTGCTACAAACACTAAATGATTGCAAACAGATGTCAATACAATATTTTTTACTTTGGTTTTAAGACTCACGACAATCCCATGAGGCAGGAAACCAGCCCAGGAAGGTTAAATGACTTGCCTAAGGCCACATTGCTCATAAGTGACAGAGCTGGAACCTGAAACCACAACTGATTCCAAAATTTACGCTCTTACTTATTCCCAACCTTTTTCTGCAAGTATTTTTTTGGGCATTAGCACAGGGTCTGGTATCTGAGCACTTAATTCCTGCTGGTTAACACATTCACCACCTGCAGTCCAAAAAAAAATGGGCTCCAAAAATTTGTGCTCTTATTGATTCATGACCTTTGGCTGCAAGTATTTTTTAATAGGGGTAGAGAGTTAGGAAGTTAAGGGAGTTGTGTCTAAAAGTCCAACGGTCTCTATAGAAGCCACTGGTTGTGAAACAGGGAAGTAGCCTCAAGGAACAGGTGCAAATGTGGAATATGTGCTGTGGGGATGGAGAAAAGTTGGCCAGTCTCACCGACCACATTCATGGATGCAGTGGACTGCATGCCAGTGACAAAGCACCACGCACTTGCAGTGTACTTAGACCACAGTGTCAGATTTAGCTCAGCTTAAGAGTTTACTCAGCTCAGGATAAGGCACCTGAGCCAGAACAGATGGGTGTTCTCGACTGAGCTCCCTCAGGTCCTTGGAGACCTGCTGGTTGTTGCAGATCCTTGGAAGAGCCTGAACAGGTCTGAGTAAGCCAAAAGCTCTGAATATTTCCCACCACCAAATGCGGTTGCATATGCCCTCCTACTGTGCAAGGCTCAGGGCAACTCTAAAAAGACCCTTCAGGTAACAGGATGCACATTCATACAAACAATACATACTTACAACTTATGTTTCCAGTTTCCTTACACCTCAGGATCACTGTCTTACGGCACCAGCAGCAGTCCAAGTTTTCCTGCACATGAACTCTGCTATTCTAAGAACACACAAAAATAATGGCTAAGAATTGTACCGATGACCATAGGAATAGCAACAAACTGAAAACTTCACATTCTTCTACCAAAATGTCTAACAAAATGTCAACTTTAAAGGCATAGAATTGGAGAATTATGAATAAATGATTTGCATAAGAAAGACAAAGCATGTGAATGCTTAAAAGACCATAAAAGTTAGTCTCAAACAAAACTTTAACATGAGTGACTTCATGGCAGCATGTGAATCTTAAAACTGAAAACACAGATACAGAGCTTAGCCAGGGTCTGGTACCTGAGCACTTAATACCTGCTGGCTAATATATTCACCACCTGCGACAGCAGCATCTGTCCATATAATCTCGCCCCTCCTGAATCAGATAACGAGATGCCTCTGGTCAGTGTTCTTCCCTCCCTATGTGCCTGGAGCCAGTCCTTTCCCTCATGTAGTCAGTGATTCCCTGTGGCTCATCATGCGCATCAACTTCCTTCTCTTCGTGACCCCTCTCCTTTGGGCTTACAAACTTGTGCTAGACTCTTCATCAATGAACAAATACATAAATCAAGCAAGCAACAAAATATTTCCTTGTCACTTTCTCTAGTCTTGGTCTGCTTTCTCCTACCCTTTATAGCCAAGCCACTTGAAACGGCTAGGCAAGTATGCACCACAGTCTCTATTTTCTTAACTTTTATTTCCTTCCAACCCAATCTGCCTTCTGCTGTCACCACTCCACTACAGTTGTCCTGTTAACTAGAAAGGTCACAGTTAACTAACCTACTAACACTACAAAGGTTAGTCTAGTAAACTGGCTAGTTACCAAACTCCTTGTTTTCAGTCATTACTGGACCTGTTTTTTTCTGTGGCACTTGCGACACCCCTTTGAGATGTTCTGTTCCTCTGCTGTACTTCCAGCCTGGTTTTCCTCTTCTCTCTTGACCACCTCCCCCTTTGTTTTTGGAACCGTTAGGTCGCTTCCTCTCTACATAGCCCTTAAATGTTACACTGGTCCAGCCCTGATCTCACATCCTATCTCACTTTTCACGTACTTCCTGTGTGATCTCACCTACACACATATCACCAAACCACTGAACAGTAAAGTGCCCAAATTTTGTCTAGATGGATTTTCCTTATGGCCAAGCAATGTTTGCAGTTATGCAATGCACGTATACATATGGATGTCTATGGTACCTCAACATCCCATAGCATCTGTCTTGAATGTGCTTCCCTTCTTCAAGTCTCCCTTGCTGCATGACACACCATCACTTACAAAGAGCCCTACGCCAAGTAACTTCTACTCATTCATTCCTCAGATCTCAGCTCCAGCATCACTTCCTCAATAAAGCCTTTCCTGACTACAAGTCTAACTCAAATTCCTTATGCTGTCATTTTAAAAAGGTAGAAATGAAAATGTTTCTTTCTTCAGTTGCAACTTACATTAAATAGGGTGATTATTTAATTAATAAAAATCCCAGTATTTTGGGAGGCCGAGGCAGGCGGATCACGAGGTCAGGAGATCTAGACCATCCTGGCTAACCCGGTGAAACCCCGTCTCTACTAAAAAATACAAAAAACTAGCCGGGCGAGGTGGCAGGTGCCTGTAGTCCCAGCTACTTGGGAGGCTGAGGCAGGAGAATGGCGTGAACCCGGGAGGCGGAGCTTGCAGTGAGCTGAGATCTGGCCACTGCACTCCAGCCTGGGCGACAGAGCAAGACTCCGTCTCAAAAAAAAAAAAAACTCAGAATTATAAAATTGATGATAAAAATCATGTATATTTTCACCAAACATTGTAGTCCAATGACTTAACATGGTGATCAGCATATTTCAGCAGCTGCATATGCAATGAATAAATCATTCAATCCAGGGATCCTAGAGTTATCCTAGACTCAAGTATCATGCTCCCTCCTGATATCCTATTAGCTACAATGTCCTACTGACATAATGTATATGCCCTAAATATTACTCAATACCTTTCTTATTTTTCCTATTTTATTTTATTTTCAAATATTTAATTTTATTTTATTTTCAAATATTTATTTTTTTCTTAAGTTCATATTGTTTTGCATCAATTATTCAATAGCCCCTTCATAATATAATATGCTGCATTTAATTCCATGATGTAATTCTACATCCAGAGTGCCAGCTTTTATTGTTACTACCATTTCTCCTCCTCGTGTTGCCATCTCCAGAATAACCTCAACAGGATACTGGAAACCCCAGAATATGCCAATAGTGGACCTGAACGTTCTTCGAAGGCTACCCATAACCTGAGAATGAGCTTATATGTCGAGGGCCATGAAGAATCTGGCCCATGCTTACTTCTCTAGACTGCTCTTGTTACACTTTTTGGGCTTATATATCTATTTTTTTAGCAGTATGGAACTATCTGAGTCTTGAAACCTACATTTCAGCATTATGGAGTTACCTGAATTTTACCACATAGCCCATACTTTTAATATTTAGATACTTCTGGAATTATTACCTCATGTCTGTCCATTTGTTAATGTACAACTTAAGTTTTAAAATTAGCTCAGGCATCTTCTCCTCGAAGCTGCCTGCCTCTATCTTGGTGAAATTTGGCATTCTTCCTCTCTACTGAAACCATTACTACACTGACAACAATTGTCCTGAGGTGATTTGCTGACTTGGATACACCCTTTACCAGCTGTGAATTCCTTGAGATCAGGAATGTATACATTCAGTTGTTCAGATTCTGAATATGCCTATATCATAAATAGCACTCAATAAATGCTAAATGAATGAATCATTAAATGAATAACTATTTCAAGTTTTACTAGGGAAATTGACTATATTATATACATGCTGTTTCCTACACTTATAACAGAAATAGTAGATGACCACCTCTTTAGGTCAGTGGACAGATTACCTACTTTTCATGTAAGGACCTGGATGCAACCAGATCATGTGAACATTTTAAAGGTTCATTTGTTTTTCTCCTCTTTATATTCTCATTTTTCTTTTATTAAGAAAAAATAAGCAGAATTTCTCTCTCACACTGCATATCTCTATTTTCATTTACCGTGTCACCCCTTCCTAGTCTGTCGCTGATGTCTTCCATAGAGACGCTTCCCTGTCTGTCTCTGAGAAAGATAATGCCGTCTTCCATTCTTCCACGTGGGCCTTTCCCAAATGTGTTCACCAACTTAGTCGTGGGTAACACAGAGTATCTCTGTAGGTTATCTCCAAGTGAATGCTTGGTGTTGGAGTCTGAGAGGAGAAGAAGCAAATTCACTTGAAAGTTGATATCGCATACCAAATATCCTCGTAAAAATGTACCCACTCCACAAGCACATTTTTTTCCTCACACAGCACATTCAATTCTCGTATTTCCTTCAATTAAAATCTTGTAGTGCATTTTTATGTTGCTTAATTATTTTGGTGGTGATAAAGTTTTAATATATATTTATAATATTTTATGTCAAATTTGTAATACTGTAAGTACCTTAACTATTTCAATATCCTCTGTATAAAACCATTGTCATCAAATCAGATAAATGCCCCAAAAGCTGAGGTGAGACAACTTTAACTCTCTGCTCTCAAACTGTAGTAAGTTCTTTTAAACATTGTTTTAAAGGTTAGGCTGCACTAAGGAATATAGTCTCTAACTGTGACAGTTTTTAACCTCGCAGTGTTACTAAAGAAAATTTAATGAAAAGCACTATCTTTGCAACAATAACAACATACAGATACCCAGATTTGAGGGGATATTAAACTTATCATAAGAAAATAGTAAATAGGTGAAAGAATAAGTAGTTAGGCCCCACGGAATCTTTCTTCTGATTCAAAAAGATCATCATGAGTTCCTCTTCGGACAACCTAGGAGGAATGATTTCTTTTACTTTTTTTTCTCTTTGAAACAGAGCAATCACATGCTAAAATTAATTAGGGAGTTATGAAATTATGCTGTTTTATATATTTATATTTTTATTTGGAGAGATCTATTTCATTGATGTGTATCATTTAAATAGAGGTCTGCTTTAAAAATCATTTAACAGAAACAATATTCTGATTGTACCAGTAGGATAAAACACAACCTTTCCATTTTGTCATGTTGACAATAGCTTATATACCAGAAACAGAACCATCTCCCCTCTCTGGGTAAGAGCTTACCTGAATGAAAACAAACTAATAGCAAGGTAATAAGAATCCCCTTGTGTGTAAACTTAGAAATCTAACCTACGAAGTGGTAACACTCAGAATTATTTATGTCCCTGATTTTCATCAATTTTCACTGCTCTTTCTGTTTCTTGCTTACTTTTCAACAATGCTTTGCAGATTGAAGCAGTACATTAATGATTCCATTTGTCAGCCTCTATTGTTGCTAATCCTTTTTATTCATTTTCATCTTTTCTGAGTTTTCAGTGCATTATTTTCATCCTGTTATATTGTTATATTTATTGATGCACTGCTTTCAATGTTCCACCAAACGTTTATTTTTATTTTTATTTTATTCACTTGATTTCTTTCTTATGGAATTGGAGTTTTGAAAATTAGAAGTTCTATACAGATTTTTAGGGCTCTTACTTGAACATAGCTCACAAACAGGAATTTCTTTAAGGAAATAAGGTGAAATGATAAATATGTGATCTATGGAATAAGACAGGCAGCAACAGATACTTAACTACTCTGAGCTTCAGTTTTCTTACCTTTAAAATGTAGATAATAATACCTATACTACAGTCTTACTTTGGAATTAAAATTCCAGAATGTCAACTGTCTCACATACAAAAAAAATGGCAGCACTATTATTATTATTATTTTATCTACTATTTCTTTGCACTAGTAATGAAAAGATTCTATGTGGATCCAAATGTTAAAGGTAAAACCTAAGGGCTTCTAAATGAAAGCAAAGGAGAGTATTTTCAGAACCTTGGATAGAAAACACAAGAAGCACTAACTTAAAAGACAAGATCAATGTATTAGACTTAATTAAAATTAAAAACTTTTATACATAAAAAATTAAGAGACCAAAAACATTAGGCGTACACCCACAACATATTAATATAATGTAATATGAATTTTTAACATTAGTAAGAACTAATAGACACTAATAGAAAGACTGGCAAAAGACTTCATAGAGAGAATATACAAATGGTGAATAAGCATATAACAAAATGATCAACTTTATTAGCCATCAAGAAAATGCAAATTAAAGCCACAATGGGATACCATACCTACCAACCAGAATGACTCGAATTAAAAGACTGAGAGAGACAAGGGTTAAGTATGATGAACAGCTGAAATTCCCACACTACTAATGGGAATATAAATTAGTCCAATCACTTTGGGAAACCAGCAGTATCTGTTAAAATTGAACATATATATCTCCAATGACCCATCAGCCTCACTCTTATATGAGCACTAAAAGATTTGTACAGGAATGTTCAAAGTTATGTTATTTATAATATCCCAATACTAGAAAATCCTACATACTGAACAGTATTTGAATTGGGTAAAATAAAGTGTGGTGTATTTATACAATGAAATACCATTCAGAAATGGAAATGAATGAATTACTGCCTCATACCACGTACAAAGGGTCTTCAGAACATTCATAGGAAATGCATATTATGAAAAAAACCATGCATGGATTTCAAAAATTTGTTGCACCAAAATGAACTCACACTAACTTGTTATGACAGATCTGAACAGAGTCTAGTTTGAGACACTAAGAAGGATAATCTATCAGTTTAAAATAACTCCTATCAGATCAACATAAATTCTGCTAAAATTAAAGCAAGAACAAACATCAAATTAATGGTGAAGCTTGAGTAGAGGAATGGTAAGATTACTAATGCTTTATGAAAAGTTTAGGGTGACAATGGACCAAAGCAATCCACCATGTAAATGGAAAACTCATTTTAAGAAGGGACAAGATAAGGTTGAAGGCAAAGTACAAGCAGCAGTCCATACACATCAGTTTGCAAGGAATACATTAATCTTGTCCATATCCAAATCGAAAAGAACTGACAATTAATAGCAGAACTAATAGCCCAAACCCTAAACATCTCAACTGGTTCAGCTTACACAATTCTGACTGAAAAATTAAAGCTGAGCAAGCTTTCCACTTGATGGATGCCAAAACTGTTGATCCCACATCATCTGCAGATAAGAGCAGAGCTTTCAGTCGAAATGTTAAACAAGTAAGATCAAGATCCTGAAGACTTTCTTCAAAGAATTGTACCAGGAGAAGAAACAAGGCTTTACCAGTACAATCCTGAAGACAAAGCACAGTCAAAGCAATGGCTACCAAGAGGTGGGAGTGGCCCAGTCAAAGCAAAAGTGGACCAGTCAAGAGCAAAGGTCGTGGCAATAGTTTTTTGGGATGATCAAGGCATTTTGTTTGTTGACTTTCTGCAAGGCCAAAAACATGGTAAGATCCGCTTACTATAAGAGTGTTTGGAGAAAGCTAGCCACTTTGTTAGCAGAAAAATGCCCAGGATACTTCACCAGAGAGTCCTTTCCCACAACAACACTTTTGCTCATTTATCCCATCAGATGAGGATAATTTTGTGAAAGTTTGGATGGAAAATCACTAGGCTACCGTATAGTCTTGATTTGGCTCCTTCTGTCTTCTTTTTGTTTTCTAATCTTAAAAAACTATTTAAAATGCACTCACTTTTCTTCAGTTAGTCACATAAAAAAATACTGCATTGACATGTTTAAATTCCCAAGACATTCAGCTCTTTAATGATGGACTAAATTGCTGATATCATCACTTACAAAAGTATATTGAACTAGATGGAGCGTCTATTGAAAAATAAAGTTTATATATTTATTTTTATCTCTTAATTCCATTTTCCATGAACTGTTTGAAGTCCTCTTTATAACACTGAGTAGAATAAGCCAGCTACAAAAGCATACAAACTGTATCTTTTACAAAAAGTTCAAGAATAAGCAAAACTAGGCTATGTTATTTGATACGTAAAGTTATGATGGTAGCCACCTTTGCTTTGGAAGGAAATGGTGATTTGAATGGACATGGGGAGTCAGGTGTTAAGACTGTTCTATTGCTTGATGAGGACATTGTTGCCCAGGTACACTCACTTTGTGATAGTTCTAATGAATACTCAGGATGTGTGTGCTTTTCTACATTGCTGCTCTTTTTCAATAAGCAAGTTTACCCTAACAATTATTGCATTATTTAGGCAAAACTGTATGTTTTTGTTTGTCAAGGGGTTGATTCATCACGATTTCATCCCCAAAATAAGTTGTATTTTACAGGAGTAAGAATAAGCTTAATTTTGGAACTGAAAATGGAAATTAATTCTGCTATCTTTTTTAAAAATAAATACTCCATTTTTTGATTTTACCAAGCTCCCCAAGTCTCCAAAGAGAGGAGTAGATGTCCAGAAAACAAAGCCCCAGTTCTAGAAAAGACATGAATTTTTATCAACTTAATCACCTTTATAAGCACTCTATAAGCACAATCTAATTTATTCAAAAACATAAACAATCTGATGCATTTACTGAACATTGAATCAGTCGTATTGGGTCTCTGGGAGATGTAGAAATCTTCTTTATTTTTACGTCATTCTTTTAGAGAAGCCTCTTATCAGTTTCACTGACTTGTGCTTTAGTGTTATAAAGTCTGCCTTAATTAAGGAGTATATAAGGAACACATAAGAATAACTATTTAGGTTGGTGCCAATGGCAAAACCACGATTACTTTTGGCACCTACCTAATGTTTAAAAACCTCTACTGGGTGTGCTGACGTCGATGTTGAGGCTACTGCCTATTAATTTGTTCAGGGTCCCCATAAAATGCTTCTGTGATAGAAATTTATTATAAAAATTAGTCCCAGGAAATCATTTAATCCCCCTGAAATGTGTTTTCTTCAATGTAAATTAGTTGAATGCCTAAATTTCCCTTTCCTTGGACTACCAGGATAAGCAGAGTAAAAAAAAATTATTTCCTTTGCATTTTAGTTTCTGAACTGTTCAGTACTTTTCATTTTAAGTCATGTTTTTCTGTTTCTCATTACATGTTTATTTTATTATTTTTATTTTCTGTAAGTTGCCTCCAAGGTAGAAACAAGAAGATACAAAACTTATTTTCAAACAAATAAATATATAAATGTTTTTGTTATTTGCATTGGTTACAAAAAAAAAAAAAAGTGTTGTTTTGGCTGGTCATGGTGGCTGACGCCTGTAATCCTAGCACTTTGGGAGACCAAGGTGAGTGGATTGCCTGAGCTCACAAACTCGACACCAGCCTGGGCAACAGGGTGAAACCCTGTCTCTACTAAAATACAAAAAAAATTAGCCAGGTGTGTTGGTGTGCACCTGTAGTCCCAGCTAGTCAGGAGGCTGAGGCAGGAGAATTGCTTGAACCCAGGAGGTGGAGGTTGCAGTGAACTGAGATCATGCCACTGCACTCCAGCCTGGGCCACAGAGAAAGACTCTCTCCATTTAAAAAAAAGAAAAAAAAAAAAAGGTTGCATTTATTAGAAAGTACTCTGCGATGAATACACACATCAACAATAGACAGTAAATGTCAAATAAACAAAACAGACAATAAAAGCTATTAGTTTAAAAAATGAAGACTTCACAAGCGCGATGAAGTTGTTGAAGAAATTTGACCTGAGATCTCAAGGGTTTCTATAAAGCTGATAAGCAAGAAAGATTTAATATTACACTGAATGAATGTATTACTTTTGCAGTTACACTTTAAATGTTAACTACAATTATTGAATGAAGGATATGAGATACTCTGTTTTATGTTGACAAACTAAGTTCAAATGAAACATTTAAGGAACAGCTTAGCATTACCACAGCTAAATAAATTTAAATAAATACTAGCTACTACTAAAACTGTGACAATTACAACTATTATTATAATCAGTAACTTGATAGGAAAAGTATTTGTAGTTAAGATAAACATACTAATGCAACTAAAGTCACTCTTGCATGGACAGTTGCCTGTCCCCCCAGTAACTTAGCACAGGATGAAAATACATTTTGTCTTTGTCTTTTCCAACTGCACTAAATCAGAATAGATAACTGGAAAATTGGTCAACGCAATCGAGCTAAAGAGGAAAAAACAATAAATATGTTTGAATCAAATCAGTGCCACTTAAAATCCAGTGACGTGGGACAAGTAAATCATTTAAAATAAGACTATTAATTTCTGTCTTAGGGTTTTGTAGGATAATTACAAATGATCATATAGATGAAAGTGCTAGTGAATGGATAAGAATCTTACTGGCCAATGTACCATAGTTAGATCTCAAACAGTCCTTTACAAATTCCAAGACCAAGTAAATAAAACTGCTGCAAACATGAAGAGGCTAATAAAATAGTCCCTGGTGAGACAGACCCTTTTCTGCTGAATTTAATGTTCCAAAACTTGGTAACAATGGGTACGCCACTTGAATTTGATAATTTCTTACTTGACTCTTCTTGGTTTCTTTGACCTATTCTTTGACCTTCTTACTCACCCCAAATTTTGGCTCTCAGATTATGGATTTTACCTGCTGACTCTTTGAGGAAAGCTGGCACGGCCCTTTGTTTCTATTCACTCAACAAGCATTTATTATCTAGTATATGTCAGGCACTGTTCTAGACTCTGAGTTTACAGCAAAGAACAAAACAAAATCCTCCTCAGATAGAGTGTACATTCCAAGGGGTGTAATTTTAATGAGGAAAATATTTGTTCACACAATGCCAAGGATGATTACAATAATAAAGCAATTTAAGAGATATGAATAAATAGCACAACAATATGTGAATACAATTAGATTTGAAATAAGCAGATTCAATATAGCTGGATATGGAGGAATAATTGAAGGTTATTTCAATAGATGTGAAAAATACCATCATAATGAAGTGTGGCAGATTGTATCTTCTAAAGATGGCTGCATCAATATATATTTTATTCCTCATGAACTTCATTTTTTTTTTTTTTTTTTTTGAGACAGGGTGTCACTCTGTTGTCCAGGCTGGAGTGTAGTGGCATGATCATGGCTCACTGCAGCCTCAACCTCGAAGGCTCAATTAATCCTCCCACCTCAGCTTCCCAAGTAGCTGGAACTACAAACACATGCCACCACACCCAGTTAATTTTTGTATTTTTTGTAGAGATGGGTTTCATCATGTTGCCTAGGCAAGTCCTGAACTCCTGGGCTCAAGCAATCTGCCCACCTTAGTCTCCCAAACTGCTGAGATTACAAGCGTGAGCCACCACGCCTGACCCCATGTACTTCTTTTATTTTTAATTTTTTATTTCCATATGTTGTTGGGGAACAGGTACTCATGATTACTCATGTTTCGTTACATGAGTAAGTCCTATAGTGGTGATTTGTGAAATTTTGGTGCATCCATCACCCAAGCAGTATACACCAGACCCAATGTGTAGTCTTTTATCCTTCACCCTCCTCCCACTCCTTCCCCAAGTCCCTAAAGTCCATTGTGTCATTCTTGTGCCTTTGCATCCTCATAGCTTAACTCCCACTTATGAGTGAGAACATATGTTTGGTTTTCCATTCCTGAGTTAATTCACTTAGAATAATAGTCTCCAGTCTCATCCAGGTCACTGCAAATGCCATTAATTCGTTCCTTTTTATGACTGAGTAGTATTCCATGATATATATATACACACATATATGTATATATATCATGGAATATGTATATATGTGTGTGTGTATATATATTACACTGGGTGCATTTCAGTATGTGTAATACATATATATTACACAGAACGAATATGTATATATATGTGTGTGTGTATATATACATACACCACAGTTTCTTAATCCACTCATTGATAGGCATGTGGTTGCTTCCACATTTTTGCAATTGTGAATTGTGTTGCTATAAACATGTGTGTGCAAAGTATCTTTTTTGTATAATGACTTATTTTCCTCTGGGTAGATACCCAGTAGTGGGATTGCTGGATCAAATGGTAGTTCTACTTTTAGTTCTTTAAGGAATCTCCACAGTCGTTGTACTAGTTTACATTCCCACTAGCAGTGTAGAAGTGTTCCTTGTTCACTGCATCCATGCCAACATGTATTTTTTTTTTAATTTTTTGATTACAGCCCTCATGACCCATATACTTCTTATAATGACATCGATCCTCAAATCTGGAGGGACCTGTGTCACTGTCTTAATCAAAATAGCGTGATGAAAGGGATGCTAGGAGTCTTCCAATAGTTACAGGGACAAAAGGCCAAAAAGCAACCTTCATTCCCAATTTCACAGCCCAACCTGTGCACAAACAAACATATGACCTGAAGTCATCATTCAGTCACTCTCTTGAGGATTTGTTGTTAAAGCTGATTTGGATCGCCATTACATTGGTTTGGGTAAGCCCCATGGGTAGCTTCACTGAGTAACTGTAGCCTTGATAATCACCCGTGGCACAACGTAAGGCCACTCAGCATCAGGAGAATCATATAATCAGTCAGATTGAAACGGGTTGTGTTTGTAAAGGTGGTGTTTGGAAGCTACTGTTGATGGCATCAGGCACAGCAGAATGGTCAAGGCCCGCCATGTTCGCCTGAGTTTTGTTTCATTTTTATAGCATGGCAACAGAGATGACAAACTCAGCCTCAGTTTAGATTGTCAGATGAAGCTGTGGCTTGACTCAGGAAGCAGTGTTGGATCTAGGAAATATGAGTGGGCTTATCATTTCTTTTCCCCTTTACCTCTGGAATCTAAGTTCCCTCCCTAGTTGCCGGGTTTTTTTTCTCTTCTTCTACTACCAGAAAATTAATGCATCCAGTCCCAGAGCACTTACAACTTTATCTTTTCTCCAATGATCTTATACTCATATGTATATTTTTTTTCCTGATCATTACCTGGAAAGTTGTTGAAATGATATAATCCCTTTCTGGGCACAACCTCATTCACACTCTTACTGAGGTGTGTGGACCAGGAGGAGTGAGGGAAGTAAAGTCGGAAGTCTTCCCAAGCTCAACAATACCCAAAATTTATAAATAGTAGGGGGTATGGAATATCCATCCAATACTTCAGTCACTGTCCCATTACTGATAACCTTTGTGACAAAAAGAACATCACTGTCAGATCATAGATGTTTCGAAAAGCAAAAAACTTGGCACAGATTAGTTTCAATGGCCCAAGTATTATGGACTGGACCACAATACCGTAACCTGAAAAAGTGTCAAAAGTACTGAGGTGTCATTGATAATCTTAAGGAAGTGAGGAAGATCCAAGGTAGTCAATCTGCCAAGAGACGACAGGGTCACCAATCCCTGCAGTGCGTCCTCCATCATCTTGAGACAAACAAGTATTCAAGTATTTATTGGCAGGGATCACAGATCCAGTATGCAGTGGTTGCTTCTGGATCAGACACAGAACCTCAAAGCCTGATGGTGATATATTTCCATATTTTGATGTGATGACAGATCCAGGTGGAGAGGCAGCAATTTCAGCATCACAGGTATGAGGAGCAGCTTGGCTTCAGTCAGTGAATAGAGCCTTCCTGTAGGCATTTAGGTTAAGTAATATGAGGTAACATGGTCCATGTGAATGACCCAGACCACCATAGCAGCAGCCACAATTTGTTTCCAGTTTGTGGTCCTAAGGAGGAGTATCTTTACTCTGCCCATGTGTGGCCTTTCAAGTGACGATACAAATGGCTGGACCAGCACAAGAGTCAGTAAAAATATCAAAGGACGTATCGGCCAGAGCTATGAAAACAACCTTTAGAGTTGCCTCCTGAGTGGAGTCACCATGCCCATTTTCAGTTCTGTGTAGCTGGGGCTGAGGCTAAACAGTGGATAACATTAAGTTTCGACTTCATTGAACCATCAGTGAACCAGGCCCAGGAATTGAGGGGAGCTTCTTTGAATTGGGGGCCCCACTGAATAGGAACTTTGCTTCAGGCAGCAGAGGGGGAGATAAGTTTTCCCTAAAGGAGTAGCTGCCAGCCATCATTAAAAAAAATAAATAAATAAATAAGATGAAGCTGAGTCCAGGTTAGCTGATTCCGTGAACACATTGTTTCCATTTGACAAGTAAGACAGTTTAGAGAGGCAAATGCTGTCTACAATATTTAAAGAATCCAATAAAGGGTTAGGCCTTTTTTTTTTTTTTTTTTTTTTTTTTTTTTGTAATAGTGGGACCAAATAAGACAGCAGTTTTTGATCCATTGTTAGAAGAATTGAGCATTTTATTAATAAATCCACTCACATAGTCCTAAGAAACTGTTCTTGGAATGCAGTTCCAAAATTGCACTGGGGTTTATTAACCACCTCTGCCAGATGAGGTATGATAACATTACAGCCAGGCCAACTGAGACTAGAGCTTCTGATTTGCCAATCATCAGGACATCACCTATATAGGGGAAAATCTGGACATCAGAGGAGTGAGGCACTCCTGCTGAATGCTGACTACCCCATCAGTTGCAAATGGCAAGGTACTTTGTCGCTCTAGCGTGTTTTTTAAAGGCCTAAAGCACATAATATCTTCTGACACTTTATGAACACTTACAGCACATGTTATATATTTTGATAACAATGTGTGTTGAGTTGACTAAGAGGGCTTCATTCATAAGGTCACTTTAATGTTCTTTTTTTTTTCAACTGCACATTTTGCTCAAGCGCTATCATTTAAATTCAGGCACTTTCCCCCCACACCATGGGAACACACATCAAGGACTTTAACAGCTATACTTTAGGGACAGCTACCAGGAGATAATGTCATTTCCTAGCAAGGAGCCTGGGAAGTGCAGAAGGATGGTGGAGACTGGTCTGTAGGGATGGCTGGAGTACACAACGAAGCATTTTTTTCCCTGGCTTCTTGCCTGAAGGTGAGTGCTACATCCTCCCCTGTATACCTCCAGCATCTGAGGCCTGCCAAAAACAGGGGCTCTTCTTGCACCCTCACATGTCACTGCAGCTTCTACCTGAAATGTTCAGCAGCATTCTGCCACCCTTGCACGTAGCATCCCCTATCCACACAGAGCCAGCCAGGGGGTGACTTGGACTTCCACATCCTATACCACCGTAAAAGTTTCAGTAACGTCCCTGTCTGAAGTTTTCTAGCACATTGGCTTTCTAGTAAAGCAGCTGAGGATTTGGTAGAGGTCAACAAAAGGCATCAGGGGCTGCTGGTGAAAGAACCTCTTAGTGCCAACAAGCAAGGCTTTGCATTTACTTTCAGTTTTGAGCAGCTGACTTCTCAGTTTCAACAACAACAACAAAAAGACCTCCAGATGTTTAAAGATAACCAAAGCTCTATATCCTTGTTGCTAATGCCATGGGGGATCCTCTAGCAGCCATAATACCTTTCGGCTGAGGACCTACCTGAGGCTTACTGCCCCCATTGCCATGATAACATCCCTTCCTTCTCCTTCCCATTTAGTGGAAAATGAACCTAAGCACCATTCAGGAGACTGATTTCAATCTTACCTCTGACCATAAAGCCTCTAAACATCCATTAATAGGTAGAACATTGGGGGGATGCTTACTCCCACCACTCTACCACTGGGGCTAGAACATTCACTACCAGATCCTGGAGAGTGAGTTTTCCCATAACCCTAACCCAGTCTATAGAAAACCTCATCCTTTCTATTCCAGAAATCCATGCCTCTGTTAGCACACCATACTCATCGCCAAAACTAAAACACTGTACAGAGTTTAGTCTTGTTACCCTAATTTTAAATAACAAGTTATATTCGGTTTGAAGATTTACAATGCTGGAAAGACAAAAGACTCCTGGATCAGAGACAAAGGTCTGTATTATTCATGATAAAAACAGGAGCCAGGACATGAGATTGATTTGCATCAGTTTCCCAGAGGCAAACAAAAGGACTCATTATGGATTCCAGCACTTACAATGGGTTGTGTTACAGGAAATAAAAAAGCAAAATAACTGAAATGAACAATTGACTAGAAGGGCTCAGCAGCAGATTTGAGCTGACAGAAGAATCACTGAACTTGAAGAAAGGTCAATTGAGATTATCCAGTCTGAGGAATAGCAAGTAAAGAAGAAGGAAAAAAGAACACAGTCTTAGAGATATGTGAGATACCATTAAGCAAATCAGTGTCCAAATAAATTGACAACCTAAAATGAGAGGAGATGAAAGATGGAGCAGGAAACATTTGAAGAAATTGTGACTGAGAACTTCCCCAAATTGAAGGAAAGCATTAATCAAACTTTAAGCAAAATAAGCTCAGAGAGATCCATAACTGAAAATTTCATGCTCAAACTGTCAAAAGACAAAGAGAGAGATCTTGAAAGAACCAAGACAAATATGACTCATCATAGAGAAGAGATCCAAAATAAGATGAGCATCTGACTTCTTATCAGAGACTGTGGATGCCAGAAGGCACTGGGATGCCATTTTCAAGATGCAAAAAGAAACAATCAAAACTGTTGACCAAAACTATCTTCCAAAAATGTAAGAGATATAAATATGTTACCAGATAAAAACTGAATGAATTGTTTGATAGCACGCTTATTCTACAAGAAATACTAAAAAGAGTCCTTCAAATTGAAATGAAAGAGCACTAAACATAACTGAAATCCACATGAAAAAAATAAAGAACACTGGTAAAGCTAATTGCAAGGCTAAATATTAAGGAAAGAATAACTGTATCTCTGCTCGTAACTAAATTTTGTTTCTGTTTTATCTAAACAATAACATCATAAAGCAAAATTATAATAACAATAAAATCATAAAGCAATAATTGATGGACTTAAAATGTTAAAAGATGTAATTTGTATGTTTTATGACAGTAATAGAACAAGGGCAAGATAGGAAAGAATAACACTAAAGACAAGTTTCATATACTATTGAAATTAAATTCATATTAATTTGAAATACATTCTTTTAAAATGTTAATGTTAATTGGGAACTTCAGGGTCACAACCAAAAAAAATACTCAAAAAATACAGTAAAAGAACATGGTACATTTTAATTAAATAGGACTAACAAAAATACCTATTTAATAACAACAAAAAAGAAAGTAATGGAGCAATAGAGTAACAAAATGACATAAGACATGGAGAAAGCAAATAGCTAAATGGCAGATGTAAATTCTACCTTATAAGATATTCATTAAACACTGGTAATCAAACATTCTACTCAAAAGGCAGAAACTAATAGAATAGATTATTTGAATGACCCAATTATATGTCATCTATAAGGATATACTTATGAATTCTAAAACACATTTAATTAACAATTTGTCTGAAATTCTTCCAAAAAGTGAAAGAAGAAGGAACACTCCTCAGTGTATTCTATGAGACTAGTTTTACACTGAGGCCAAAATTAGCAAAAACATCACAAGTAAAGAAAATCACAGACAATGTTTCTTAAGAATAAAGATCAAATATCCTTAACAAAATAGTTATAAATCAAATCCAGGTACATATAAACAGGAGCATGCACCATGACAAAGTGCGTCATGGTGCATAATCCAAGGTTACTTAAACATCTGAAAATCAATGCAATATACTATATCAATAGAATAAAGGAAGGACAAAAACCATATGATCAACTCAATAGATGCAGAAAAGACATTTGGCAAATCCACACTTTTATTATTAAAACCCCTCAATAAATTGGGAATTGAAAGAAACTGCTTCTAGATGCTAAACAGTTCCCATGAAAAATCCATAATTAACGTCATATTTAATAGTGAAAGACAACGTTTTCCCCTTAAAATTAGGAAGAAAACAAGTTATCCACTTCTTCCACTTCTATTCAACATTGCACTAGAGGTTTTACTCAACACAATGAGGAAAGAAAGAGAAATAAAAGACATCCAGACTGGAAAAGGAAGAGTAAAAATACTTCTATCTAAAGAAGATACAATTTTCAATATGGAAAATTCTAAGGAATACACAAACACACACACACACAACCTATTAGAACTAATAAATCAGTTCAGCAATGTTGTAAGATATTAATATAAGATCAAAATATAAAACTCAAATGAAGTTTCATGAAACAGCAATGAACAATCCCAAAATGAAATTCATGAGACAATTCCATTTACAATGACATCAAAAACAATAAAATTATTGGGAACAAATTTAACAAAAGAAG
The DNA here is from genome assembly GCF_001698545.2 of Rhinopithecus bieti. NCBI lineage: Eukaryota > Metazoa > Chordata > Mammalia > Primates > Cercopithecidae > Rhinopithecus > Rhinopithecus bieti. Next base: position 147,789 of record NW_016815631.1, on the reverse strand, counting down.
TGCAAGATATGTACCCGGATAAATACAAAATACTCTTGAAAAATGTAGAGAAGACTTAATAAATGGAAAAACACACTATGTTCATAGACTGGAAGATGATGATGTTAAAATGGTAGCGTTCTCTGTGTTGATCTGTGGGGTCAATACAGCCTCAAATTCCCAGATGCCTTTCTGCAGAAATTTAAAAACCAGCACTAAAATTCATATGGATGTGCAAGGCATCCATAATCACCAAAACAATCTTGAAAAAGATGAACACAATGAGAAGACTCATGTTTCCTGATTTAAAAACTCACTACTGACCTACTGTAACCAGAACAGCATTGTACTCACGTAAAGATAAACATGTAGCTCAATGGAATAGAATTGACATCCCAGAAACCCTCACAGTTACAGTCAATTGATTTTGACAATTCTGCCAAGGCAATTCAATGAGAGAAAAAAGTCTTTAACGACTTACAAATAAAAAGACAACTCATTTTAAAATTGGGCCAATAATTTGAATACTTTCTAAAGAAGATAAACAAATGATCAAAAGCTCATGAATAGATGGTCAACATCATTAGTTATTGGGGAAAGTGAACCAAAACCACAATGAAAGCAAAAAACAGAAACAGTATCCACTAGGATATTAAATAAAAAAGAAAATGAATAGTGGTTTTATAGACAAATAGAAACCTTCATGTATTGTTGGTGAGAAAGTGGTGCAGCCACTTTGCAATATGGCTTAATCATTTCTCAAAACATTAAACACAGAGTTACTATATACCCAGCAATTCCACTCCTAAATATGTGGGCTTGAAGGTGTCCACACAAACAACTTGTCCACAAATGCTTATAGCACCATTATTCCTAACAGCCAAAAAATGGAAACAACCCAATGTTCAGCAACTCATGAATAGACACGTAAAATATTGTATATGCATACAATGAAATATTATTTGTAAATTAAAAGGAATGAAGTACTAATACATGCTACAGCATGGATGAACCTTGAAAACTTTATGCTAAATGAAAGAAGCCAGACACAAAGGTCACATATTATATGAATTCATTTATATGAAATTTCCAGAACAGGCAAGTCCAGGGAGGCAGTAAGTAAACTAGTAGTTTCCTGGTACTAGAGGAGTTGGGAAGAATGGGAGTTGACCGCAGGTGGGGTTTTATTTGGTGATGATGAAAATGTTCTAAAATCAGATGGCTGCAATGGTTGCACTATTCTATGAATAAACTAAAAAACACTGGATTGTAAGAGTGATTCTGTTGTGTAAGTTCTATCTTTTTTTTTTTTTTTTTTTGAGACAGAGTCTTGCTCTGTCGCCAGGCTGAAGTGCAGTGACACGATCTCGGCTCACTGCAACCTCCACCTCCTGGGTTCAAGCAATTCTCGTGTGTCAGCCTCCCAAGTAGCTGGGATTACAGACACACGACACTACACCCAGATTTTTTTTTGTATTTTTAGTAGAGACGGGTTTCACCATGTTGACCAGAATGTTCTGGATCTCCTGACCGCATGATCTGCCGGCCTCTGCCTCCCAAAGTGCTGGGATTACAGGCGTGAGCCACCGCACCTGGCATTAAGTTATATCTTAATAAACTCTTGCAAAAACAAACAAACAAAAAACCAACCAGCTCCTGAAATACTACTAAACTATGATAGAAACAGCTTTGGCCCATTGGACAGCAGGTTACCATGGGGTCAGAAGTTACTCTGATGGCTATCAAGTAATAAGGTCAAATGAGCTCAGTAGCAATCCATAGCACCAAATATGGGCTGTACGGTATGTCCTAACTCTCATTCAGGCTAATCTAGCTACTGTTACCACTGAATCTCTGACCTGCCAGCAACAGAGACCAAGGCTGAGCCTCCAAACCATCCCATCCCTCAAGAAGACCACTTGGCCTCTTGGTGGCAGGTTGAGGATCTGTTTTCCACTCAAGTGATCAACTGGAATAGCTCCTGGTACTCCCATATCCAGTTTCAACTAAATGGGTATGCACAGAAACCATAAGATGATAAATCATGCTAAACTGGGCTTATACTCCTCAGAGATGATGATCTGAGTCAACACACCGGACAATCCACCTAAGCCAGCAAATGTGCTTGCTGAGGGGAAGACGATCTAGAATTGGTGAAGAAGCAGTGAAATGATGCATATAAGTTACTGAAGGGTTTCCCGATTTCAGCACTGTTGACCTTTGCGCTGAATAATTATTTGCTGTGGGGACTGTCTTGTGCATTGCAGGACATAATGCCTGTAGCAACCTCCAGATATAGCAAACAAAAATTTCTCCAGACATTGGCAAATATCCCTTGGGGGGCAAAATCTTTCATGATTAAAAACCACTGAGTTACAACCTCAGGAACAATGCAGTAGCAAGGGTTTCAGTTTGTCTGAGTAACCCTTTTCTCTTTTAAGTTTTCTCAAAATGTGTGACCAATCAAAATACTGGAGAAGTTGCACCAGGGTGGATGAACTTGGAGTGAGAAGCAAGTGGATCTGAATAATGCCAAGGATAGACTCTAGTGGGCACTGTTGGTGTCACATCTAGACCAGCTGACTAACAGGTGCACATCACCTCTCCCCACCCAACGCCCACCTACTCCCATGCTACTAGTTTTGTATGACAGCAACTCAAAGCTGCAACCTTGTCTTGAGATTTGACCTCTGCCAAAAATGGGACCTCCCATGCTGGAGAGGACACTCCTGCACACTCCTGCCTCCCTTTAAATGGGACTGATGCTAATGCAACACGAGCTGCAGAGCTTCCCCAGGAAATCAAACTGAAGCTAGTTTCCAGGCAAAATTCTGTGAGCTTATTTCCTCTGCCTTCTCTCCTACATCCCTCTCTTCTCCTAAAAGTACTTAACCATGAACCTCTTGACCACTAATCTTCATCTAAGGCTCTGCTTCCTAGGACAAAAACAAGCACTTATTTAATGTCTATTATACTCAAGCACTTAACTAAGATTTTTTCTTACTTGATCTCATTTAATCCTTTGGGTAAGAGGTAGACGTTATTAATCCAGATTTATCCTGTTTTGCAAATGAGGAAAGAGCCTCTAAGAAGTGAGAGGTTTCCAAAGTTTCACCCAAAAGTTGCAGAGCCACCACTGGAATCCAGTTTGCATGACTTCCAACCAATACGCTAGCATCTCTTTTCAGTTGAAAGGTACTGAAGATTATATTTATAGTCCTTCTTAGAGGGACTGCTCCTGTTCTTGCCAGAGGATTTCCACAGTGTGTAAAAGACTGTTGCTTTCCATTTTATGACTCAGTTCACACAAGTTTAGTGTTGGAGACATTCATTAAATGTTGAGAGCTCCATTTCTTAGTATCAAATGATATGTCCTCAGGCAAGAGAGTATTTCTCAATTCCTATAAGAGCTCATATGCTCTCTGGTTCTCAAGTGAGGAAAGGGAGCTTGACATTCAGTATTAGCTTCTATTTTAAGGAACAGGGGGAGGATAATATGTAAAACTGCTCTCAAATGACTCCTACAATCGAAAATAAAAATAAATAAATGATCGTAAATTGTGTCAACATCCGATATTACAATCTCTTTTACTTAATTATGTAAATAAGAACTTGAAAACACTATGCATTGTGCATAAATCCTCTGGCAGTTGAGTGAAAGTCAAGTGAATTATAAACTTGAAAACATAAGTTCTATGAGATTATCTCTAGGCTATTTAGGTGTTTTGGTGTTGATGAATATAGTTATTTTAGGTAAAAAGTAATGTAACACACTTTTGCTTTAGTGAGAATGTGTGTCTTATTGTACATTTAAAGCAAAGACAGGCTAGTAAACATTATCATACTACTTTGGGGGTAGCTTTGCATTTTGATTGAAATGCCACCAAGAGATACAGTTTCTTCAAGTAGAAGGATATTTTGTTATTGGTGGCAGAGTTCTGGATTTTTTTTAACTCATTTCTGATGTGGCGACTATTTTTAGCATTAGATGCAATATAATTGGTGAGGTATTATAGAGCAGAAAATCAAGGTCAGTACAGATTTTCCCCAATTCTAAGACCAATTTGTTTTGAGGAAAATGTTTTTTTTTTAGGAGTAGCAATTTTCCAGATTTTCACATATTTTCTTACTAGATAACAGGTACTTTTTCCATGGGCCACACAGTACAGGCCTATGAGACCAAACATTGATGTAATATATATGATATGGTTTGACTGTGTCTCCACTCAAACCTCATCTTGAATTGTAGCTCCCACAATTCCCACGTGTCATAGGAGGGACCCAGTGGGAGATAACTGAATCATGGGGGTGGGTCTTTCCTGTGCTGTTCTCGTGAGAGTGAATAAGTCCCACGAGATCTGATGGTTCTATAAGGGAGAGTTTCCCTGAACAAATTCTCTCTCTTGCCTGCCACCAATGTAAGACATGCCTTTCACCTTCCACCATGATTGTGAGGTCTCCCCAGCCATGTGGAACTATGAGTCCATTAAACCTCTTTTTCTTTATAAATTACCCAGTCTTGGATATGTCTTTATCAGCAGTGTGAAAAATGGACTAATACAATATATAATCACAATAGTGGCAGGAAAGGATTAATTTCAAGTAAAAAATAATTTTTAAACAGCCAATTTCTACTTGGCTGGAGGTTTCCCAATGTCCTTCCTCCTCCTCTTTCCCTCATCCTCCCAGTTTACCACACATACTTCAGAGTTACTGCTACCAGACATTACAATGTTCAGTTAGTGTCTTCCTATCCCTGCTGGCTACAAGAATTTCCAAACCCTCATCCATGAAAAATAAAAACCCCATCAACAGCCAACGAGACTTGAAAATATGAAAGGGCGACATGTACTCCTTCCAGAATTCCTGATAATTTGAACAAAAAAGCAAAGAAATAATTTAGATCTGTAAACAATTTGAAACTTTTAGATTAATGCATTATAAGGTATGGTTGTATGTAGAAAATGGAGGATGATAGAGTGGGAAAGAAAATACACAAAACTAGTTTAACTTGAGCAAGGTGGTTTAGGAGACTAGACACCTCGTCAAAACCACCTATTCCAACTTATTTCTCCTCATAATGTCTGACATTTTTACCAGCACCTCCCTTTTCCCAATGCCTGAACCTGAAACTGCATTAGTTAATTGGCACCAAGAGTACCTGAAAAAAATTTTGAGACTGTTTTTGATATCTTAAATCATGGCTCTGTAATTTACTAACTATATTCTTTGAGCAAAGTCTTTAAAGAATTTGCACTCCAATGTTCTTCTCCATAAAATAGTTTTTGGTAGAGATGTGAGATAACAGAACTAGTAAGCCTAACACAGTTCCAGACAAATTGTAGTTTCAACGAGTTTTGTCTGCCTGAAGTGCGTGTTTAATTTAAATCATTCACACCTTATTGTGAATTAATTTAATCAGAATGCTTCCTTCTCTAATGTATATCTTTCCTGAATAAATAAGAGTTTGGGGCCGGGCGCGGTGGCTCAAGCCTGTAATCCCAGCACTTTGGGAGGCCGAGACGGGCGGATCACGAGGTCAGGAGATCGAAACCATCCTGGCTAACACGGTGAAACCCCGTCTCTACTAAAACTACAAAAAACTAGCCAGGCGAGGTGGCGGCGCCTGTAGTCCCAGCTACCTGGGAGGCTGAGGCAGGAGAATGGCGTGAACCCAGGAGGCGGAGCTTGCAGTGAGCTGAGATCCGGCCACTGCACTCCAGCCTGGGCGACAGAGCGAGACTCCGTCTCAAAAAATAAAAATAAAAAATAAAAATAAAGAGTTTGGGTGCATGAGGGGAAAGCTTAATGTGCCCAGAACAGCAAGATATCAGTATCAGTATTTATGCCTGAAGGGTAGAGGAGAGTTGCCCATAGAGATAGGGAGGTAGGCAGAATGTAGTTACAGGGCAGCAATGGGAAATTACACTATTTTTGACTTTAGAGACTAGAAAGGGAGAGCAAATACATTCCTTCTATTCTCTCCCCACTTAAAATCCTCCTGCAACCAGAATCTAATATTTGGACATCTCATTTGGTATAATTCTTCAAATACATTATGAATTACACAACTTTTTCTGAAGTAATTTGGTAATGACTTATCTGAAATGTTCTTTTGATAGAAAACAAAAGCATTCTTTCTTACAAATATGTTTCCCTAATGAAATTTTGATGCACAACCTGTTTGTAATTGGAGACTGTAATTAAAATAGCACCCGATTAATATCTGTAATCTCCAATGCTGATCCCATTTGATGATATTCTTTGCCATGCACATTATTAGATTAGTTCTACTTTGAAAGAGTGTATAGCTTCCATTGATCACTTTTGAGATTAGTTTTGACTTAGATTCTCTAGAACTCATTTCTAAACCATGAAGATACTTGGTTACACTCAAGATACTTGGTTAGCTCAAGAACAGCTTCCTTCTGTTTTTGAAAGTATTGACTCTGCCTTCAAAATCTGAGTGCTAGAAAGAGTGGTCCAAATATGACCACCAACATGTCTTCAGGAATACTCGAGAATTAAAACACACACATTCACCACTCCTCATTTTTTCTAAGGCCAAAACTGAAGAAAAAGGAGTAAGCAGATTCCATGTCTTTATAACTGCTTTATTTCTGGGGAGAACATTTACTCCTTACATCATCCGCCAACATGTTGAGAATAAGAGTTCAATATTTCAGGTCCACTGTCCATCCTCTCCATCACACATTATCATATGTAGGGTGTTATATGAAATCATCAGTATCTGACAACTTATTTCGATTTAGAGATGTCTTCTTTGAAATTCATCCCTATGTAAGGTTTTCCTCTTTGCTCCTTCTTTGTTTCTGTCAAGAATACATTTATATGAAGAATATTTGACAGTGTTCATGTAATGTTGCAAATTCATTTGGTAATGGCACAAATTTCATGGAAAAACTACCAGAAAAACAAGCAAAGTGCAATCATTTAGTGTCATTGCAGTGATAAGATCCATGGAGTGTAAAAAGGAAAAATAATCATTGCACCAAGACCATCAGAACACTTAGTGAGACTCCCTGAGACTCTGCAGAGCAAGAGTACAATGATGGTCACAGTCATGGTCAATGGAAACATTCTTTTTCCCTGGGAATGACTGAACATTACATAAATTGGACATGCTATTTTTTCTTTTTTTCTTTTTTTTTTTTTCTTTGTTTTTTTGAGACGGAGTCTCGCTCTGTCACCCAGGCTGGAGTGCAGTGGCCAGATCTCAGCTCACTGCAAGCTCTGCCACCTGGGTTCACGCCATTCTCCTGCCTCAGCCTCCCGAGTAGCTGGGACTACAGGCGCCCGCCACCTCGCCCAGCTAGTTTTTTTGTATTTTTTAGTAGATACGGGGTTTCACCGTGTTAGGCAGGATGGTCTCGATCTCCTGACCTTGTGATCCGCCCGTCTCGGCCTCCCAAAGTGCTGGGATTACAGGCTTGAGCCACCGCACCCGGCCTATTTTTTCAAATATAAAATAAACTTGAAGAAACTTGGGTATTTTCATTGTTTTCTTAAGCACTAAAAACTGTGCAAAATAGGAATATCAGAGATTGGTATAGCAATTCTGATTTTGAAAGGATTTTAAAAGGATAGTCCATGGAATATACTAAATAGAAAATGATACTGATGATAGGAATTTATTTTTATTTTCCACAATAAACTATTTTAAACAGGATGCCTAGTAGCTTGGCATGCCACCAATATTTGACAAAGTGACAAACCAAATGGCACTAATAGGTAGAAATTTCAGAATCTTATACTAGAGGAAAATAGCTCTGAAAAAAATAAGTCCCTGTAAGTGAAAAAAGGGGAACATGAACAAAAAATAAAGGAATCCTTAGAAAAACAAGTACTGGAAAATATAGGTATAAATCTTGCCAAAGCCCAAAGCAAACAGCCTCAATCTGAAAAAATAGCAATTCAATACTTTAGAGCAGCATCAACAAGGAAAAGTCTGGTGTGGAGCACATTATTAACACTCAGATTCTAGTCTGTTGCCTCTTAGTTCTGCTTTGGTCCCCAACAAAATAGTTCTATTTGTTCATTCATTCATTTATTCAATTGTCATCTGTTTATATATCAGGCATTGTGTTAGGCACCAAGAATGCTGTTGTAAATAAGAAAAAATACAACAGTGAAAGAGACAAATAGGGAGATGCAAGACTGGTCACTCATGCTACACTGGGAATAAATACATGATGCTATGGTAGATCATAGAAGGAGTATAAACTCTAGGCTTGGGCTGTCAGAATGCTTTTTTAAAGAAAAATCAGAAAGAATAGTCCAAGCATATAAAAACACATGTGTAAAGGTCTAAAGGATGGAGACAGAGGTAGAGATAGAGAGAGAGAGAGTTGGAGAGATAGAGAGATGAAAGAAGTATATAATGGCCAGAGTTTTGCATTTCATAATAGTCACAGAAAAGGCAATAGAAACAAGCAGTGACAGGATAGTTTGGAATACTTTAATTGTAAATCTCAGAAACCAATTTCAAACCAACTTAAACAAGAAAGGAAAAAGAGGAATTATTGGAAGTATGTTGGTATATCTCATGCATAAGTTGTACAATCATATTATAAGAAAAAAGGGATATACCTGGGTCTCAAATAACTAAAAGGAGAATTAAATATCATCAAAACTATCTTTTGCTCTCATCGCTGCTTTTACTGTCTGTTGGCTTCATTATTCTCACGGCTTTGGCCCAGTCACAGAAAACAGGCACCAATAGCTCTTGAGTTTTATATCTAGGATTCAACCTTTAAAGAATGAAATAGATTATCTTTCTTAGTTTCAGCTTCAGAAATTTGAGGAAAGGGCCGGGCGTGGTGGCTCACACCTGTAATCCCAGCACTTTGGGAGGCTGAGGTGCGCAGATCACGCGGTCAAGAGATCAAGACCAGCCCGGCCAACATGGTGAAACCCCGTCTCTACTAAAAATACAAAAATCACCTGCATGTGGTGGCGCATGCCTGTAATCCCAGGTCCTTGGGAGGCTGAGGAGGAGAATTGCTTGAACCAGGAGGCTGAGGTTGCAGTGAGCCAAGATCCTGCCACTGCATTCCAGGCTGGGTGACAGAGTGAGACTCCATCTCAAAAAAAAAAAAAAAAAAAAGAAAGAAAAGAAAAGAAATTTGAGGAAAGTATGCTAATACAATTATTATTTCTCTTCTTTAGTTCACTCTTCTATGTGCCAGGCATTGTGCTGGGTACATGTGACGAACAAGACAGGTAAACCCATGCTCTCATAGAGTCCATCTTTTAGTGGGATAAAAGAGGCAGTAAACAAGCAAACAAATGAATGCATGAACAACACAATTGTACTTAGTGCTAAGTGTCAATAAAGAAATAAAACAGAAAGGTGATAAAATGATTGTGTGGATAAGAGAGAGGAAAGTGATGGGTATCACCAAGGAGGTGATATTTGAAATGAACTCCAGTCAGCTTGAGATAATATCAAGGGGCAGTGAGTTTTAGGGCAAGGAAGCAGCAAAAAAAAAAAAAAACTCCGAAAGACAAAACAGATTTCACTTGTTCAAGAAACAAAAAGAAGGTCAGTTAAGTCCAGTGAATGAAGAGAGGGGTGGTAGGAAATTGGGCTGAGACAAAATCAGGAGCCAGAAGATGTACGATGTATGAGCCTTATAAAATCAATTCTATTCTAAGTGAACTAGAAAATCATAATAGGTGACAGGATGGGGAGAAAGAGTCAAAGCAGAGATATCAATTGTAAAGCTCTGGCAGTGATTTCAGCAAAAGACATCGGGTGACTTGGACTATAATAACAGCAGTGGAGGTGGGGAGAAGTGGGATGGATTTGCAAAATATTTGGGGGATAAGACCGAAAGAGCTTGGTGATGGATTGGATGTAAGAAAGTAAAGAAGAGAGAAAATTCCTAGGGTTGAAGCTTAAGTAAGCAGCTGGATGGTGAATGAGACCATTTACGAAGATGCAAAACTCCAGAAGAATAGAGTAATGTTTAGAGAGTGGGCTGCATGAGCCGGCGTGAAGAGGCAGGAATTGTTCTTGGCTATGTTAGGTTAGGTTGTAATACCCATTACACATTCAAGACAGTTATTAAAGATGCAGATAGATACACCCCTGGGAAATAACACCTGTAAGCATTCACATTTTCCTACTCTTCTTATGTCTCAATGGATAGTAACTATATCAATTGGAGTAAAGCAGGGCAACGATTTTCGGAAGAAGGATAGGAAGATGGCAGATAAACATGCCAAGTACAAATGTATACACACACACATGCGCACGCATGTGCGCACATATTGTGGCTATATAGCTATCTGTATCTATGTATATGTATATAAATTCAGTTTGGGCCATGGCAGGAAAATAGCTCACAGTGGAAGCAAAAGGAGAGGCTGCACACACTAGAGTAAGGAAAGTGTGTGACTGGGTCACACTACATGCCCCTTCTAATAGCATTGGAGTCAGCAATTCACCCTTAACGCAGAAGCTGTCAGCAGTAATGGGGGGAAGGGTTAGATGAAATAAACATGTATTGAACACATACTATGAGCTCAATTGGATGCATACCCTCACCCACACAACTACAGGTAACTGAGTTTAAAAGTTCAGTCTTTCCCTGAACTTTTAAAATATCTCCTCTCATCCAAAAAAAAAAAAAACTTGCCAAAAAAGATGGTTACCATTTTAAATCCTGAGGACTTGTCAGGAATGTCCTACATAGTCAACTCTTTCTCCCTCATCCACCAAGGACATTCATAATTCTGACAAGATGTCTCTGTCTTTCAGAACATCCCTGCAGGAGGTTGTCAACTTTTAAAATGGTGCCCTAAAAGAAGGGGCGAAAGTAGCTAATGTGCTTGTTTTCATGGATCAGAGTTCATGGAAAAACTCTGGACTCCTCCCCAAACATCACTGAGAACTGGTGTGACATGCAATTCATCCTGGCTCCTGTTATTTTCAAAAACATTGCTCTTCCTTAGAAATCTTTTTAATGAATGCTTGCTCCCTGGGCTGATTGGGCTGATTATTCTCTCCCCTGGCAATCCTTTTTGCATTTGTGTAATTTAGTTAAAGGACATATGTTAACTATCTATATTTGTGCTTAATACATAATAGATGTTCAGTTGACAGTAGCAAATTGGGAAACTTGTGTAGTTAGTGTCATTTTCTTAGATTTTAAAATGTGAGTTTTATAAAAACTGATTCCCCAATTACATATCATATGCTCTATGGTATGTCATAATTGTTGGCGATTTATCCTTTCTGCCTATTTTGTTAATCACTTTTTCCAAAGCTTTCCTGAAACAACCCATGGTGGTAAGCCACATACATCTATTTTGCAGACATTAATCCCCACTGCCTCGTTCAATACCATACCAGAGATGGTGCTGATATTATCTTTTTACCTGAAAGGAGCCAGGAAAAAATTAGTTATTTCCTTTTAAAATTTTGTAAGAAGTGGCCAGGCATGGTGGCTCACGCCTATAATCCCAGCACTTTGGGAGGCTGAGGCAGGCAGATTGTGAGGTCAGGAGTTCAAGACCAGCCTGACCAACATGGTGAAACCCCATCTCTACTAAAAATACAAAAATAAGCTGGGCATGGTGTCACGTGCCTATAGTCCCAGCTACTGAGGAGGCTGAGGCAGGAGAATTGCTTGAACCCAGGAGGTGGAGGTTGCAGTGAGCCAAGATCATGCATCTGCACTCCATCCTGGGTGACAGAGCAGGACTCTGTCTCAAAAAAAAAAAAAAATTGTAAGAAGTATTTTTTTCTTATAGGAAGGATATGATTTCTAGTAATATTTTGAAATAGAATTCTGTCTTTTCCATTTACAGGAGCTTTTATCAGTCTACCATAAGAAAGACAGAAAACATAAAGCAGTAAAACCTGGAGTCCACTGCATATCAGTCCTCTTCTTTTTGAGGCATGGAGGCCAGTTCTCCTGGCCCCTACCCTTAAGAGTGAGCAAACTCATCAAAGCACCACAGGACATAGCATAGCCTGTCTTTTGACAGATGGGTGCCTGAGAAACTTGTACTTTTAAAGCTCTATTTACATTACAAAGCCATAACTTGAATTTTGACAGCCAGGTTTTGTAGCAGTTCACTTTAGTTGTCACATTAGGAGTTCATTTTTGACCCGACAGTCTGTGCCAATATTTGCTTGTGTCAAGTTTGACTTGTCAAAGTGGAAACTATATCAAAACTCCATAACACAAGTGACAGCAATTAACCCAACTAAAAAAATAATTTCAACTTGTAATGCATTTTGCTCATATAAATGTGTATAAATAAAATATCCTTTGAAAAAATAGTCAGACAATAATGAATAAAATGGGATTTAGCAAGATTCAGGCATAGAAAGGATGAACCGGGTATATTATGTATGTATTTCCAAAATAAGAATTCCTTGAATAAATTAAATGGCTAGCTGATTGAAGGATATTTTAGAGAATTTTGCTACTTGGATTTGTGCACATTTGTAATAATAAACACATTTAATTTGTGTGAATTCCATGCATCTAGACTTATGGCAAATCTACATCAAGAGTTTGCATTCCGCCACAAAAAACAAACAACTGAGAAATCTATAGCCATAGTTGCAGACATGTTTTAAGGAAGCAGTAATAAGATATTTAACTTTTCACTTTAATACACAAGTTACTATTTCGTGACCCATCTATAAATTTGTCAGTGATACGGTTTGGTTTTGTGTCCCCACCCAAATCTCACCTTGAATTGTCGTAATCCCCGCATGTCAAGGGCAGGACCAGGTGCAGGTAATTGGATCATGGGGGCAGTTTCCCCCCATGCTGTTCCCATGACAGTGAGTGAGTTATCACAAGACCTGAGGCTTTTATAAGGGGCTTCCCCCTTCACTCAGCACTCATTCTCTCTCCTGCCGCCCTGTGAAGAGATGCCTTCCTCCATGATTGTAAGTTTCCTAAGGCCTCCCCAGACATTCAGAATTGTGAGTCAATTAAAGCTCTTTTCTATATAAATTACCCAGTCTCAGGTATTTCTTCATAGCAGTGTGAGAACAGACTAATATAGTCAGCCTGTAAACTCCAGGAAAAATTTCATTCTGCAGCATTTGAATTAGGTGCTTCTGCTGATAAGTGGCTTCTCTTACAGGAAATGAAAATGAAATGAGGTTTGGAATCAACCATGATTCATAACCATCATTTGCTCACAGATAAGCAAAAACAACCAAGTTGCTTTTATAATTAGGCCACTAGGTAAGACAGTATTTGAGGATTAAGACTGAAAGCTCATAGAAGACAGGAGCCAGGTCTCCTTCCTTTAGAGAATGAATTTGAATGAGTAGTTAACAAATACATAAATGCTATGTAGAGGTGCTGTTTTTCTTGTTTTTGTTTTCTCTAGAGAGCTTTCATTCTTAGATGAGCATGGATAACAATAACTTCCTAAATTTTCCTTGACCAACCATTACAGTTCTTCACCAAGGACACAAAGAGGAAAATTAACTCAAAGAATGTTAATTAAATTTGGTCATTCAGAATTTACGCATCAAAAACAGACAATCAATATGCCAAAAAAACAGGAATGGAATCACAAATTATAGGAGTGCAGCAACTGAGAATTGACATAACCGTGAGAGAGGCTAATTATCAGCAGAAGTAGTGAATTCAAATACTGCAGAATGACACTTTTCCTGTAGTTTGTAGACTGGCACATTTATGTTACAAGTCACCAAAAAATAACATGTTTATTAAAGTAAAAAGTTAAATATATTATTACAGATTCTTTAGTATAATGATTTGGTAACTATGGCTTACATATTTATATAGCTTGGATATAAAGAAAAAAGAGAATATATTTTATATATTTCTGTAGGAAAAACTGTTAAAATAATTAGAATTAAGTGTAAAAAAGATAAGGAATAGTCTAAGAGAAAAATATCATTTTAGAACTCTATTCAATTATATAGAATTATATTCTATTTTATGATATATGTGTATTCTATTACAATCACATTTTATATAAGTGGTTTTCAAAACATGCCATAAGTTTTTCTCTTATGTCATAGAATGAATATACTCCAGTGTGAGATACACAGTATCCCAACACACAATCTGTAGGCCCTGGGTCATATTGTGTTGCATCTGAGTGTGCTTTGAAATTATACTGTTTGAGTCCAAATCCTGATTCTGCTACTTATCTTGTACAACTTTGGACAATGTCCTTAAAACTCTCTGTACTTGATTTTTTTTAATCTGTAAAAGGGGAATAATAATATTACATACCTCACAGCATTGTTGGAGAGGTTCAATAATTAATGCATTAAAGAGTTTAGAACTATTTGAACATTAAGTACTCAATGGTGCCATTATCTTACAGAAATAATTGGGTGTTATTTTCATAGAATAAAGGAATGACCAAAAATTTTAACGTACATGTAATGCCTAGAAACACAGCTTATGTCTCAATCCTTTTGCTAATATTTGATCAGTTTTTTTTATGGTAGTTTCACGCTGTAATTCTTTAATTAGACACTGTAGAATGCAATATTTGACTGGTTATTTCTGCCTATGGTTTTTAGAGTCCTAAGCATAAAAGTGTCCTGCAGAAATTCCTCCTTTGTTTAATAGAGGTATCAGTAGAAGGAAAAAGTCCCTGTGTCAAAACACAATTAATAATCCTTTAAGAGATACATGGGTCATACTGGTCACAAAATAATTCTAAAGTTTCAAGTTCCATCAGAAATCAGATGGAACCCCTTAATTTTACAAGTGAGGAAAAAGAATTAGAGAGATTAAATAGCCTGCCCAGATTCACTCAGCTGGTTAGTAGGAGGCAGTGTGTCACAGTTTATTAGGAACATTTTATCACTAACTGGGTGAACTCCAGCAAATTATTCAACTTCCCTGAGTCCCCTTGTCTTCATTGGTATAATGAGTAAAACCAACCAATATGGTTGTTGAAAAGACTAGAATGATATACTGCACAGGTAACATTCGAGCAAGCTTCCATGCAGCCCCATGCCCTCTTGTGATCCAGAAAGGAAAAGAGGAGTGTCCTCTGCCAGATAGAGAAATAAATGAGTGCACATTGTCATAATTGCAGAAAAGGAATGCTGCAAGCTGTCAGTAAAGAACTGGGAGGTAGAGTTGCTCTAGTGGTTTAGAGATCACCAAAAAGCGAGAACTTTCTGTAGCCTTTCAGCAGATGTTTATTGGGCACTCACTTCCAGGTGCCAGCTACTGTTCTAGGCACTGGCAATACAGCAGTGAAGAAAACAAAAATTCTGCCCTATGGAGTTTGCGCTTTAGTAGGGGAGGAGATAGAGATCATAAGCAAATAAGAACTAGATAATGTGTTAAATTGTGGTAAGTGCTCTGGAAAAACAAGGTAAAGAAAGGGGTAAAAAGTTACTGTGTAGAGGGAGGAAGGTGTGATGAATTCTAAATGAGATGGTCAAGGATGAGTGAGGAACATCAAGTTTCTTGAGTAAACCGTTTTAGAAGTCATTGCTTCACAATGTAGGGAAAATATCTCAGGAAGATGTAAAAAGCTCTTATTTCTCATGTATTTAGAGTTTTATCTATAAAGATGTTTAGCCAAGCTTTGTTTTATGATAGCAAGACAATGTAAATAATGTAAAGCCACAACTGAAGAAGAGTGTGATTCTTCATAACACCATGCTAATGTTTTTAGATTATGTCATATTTAAATTACATATGTATCCTTTCTGTCTTATTGAAGGCATTTGGAAGAGTTCAGTTTCTGGAATTTTATTTTTTTTTTTTATATATATAGAGACAGAGGAGTCTTCCTTTGTAACCCAGGCTGGAGTGCAGTGGTGCAATCTCGGCTTAAGGGAGGAGACCACCCCTCATATCATCTTATGCCCAATTTCTGCCTCCAAAGAAAGAAGAAGTAAAAACTAAAAGGCGGAAATGAAATTCGCAGGCAGACAGCCCGGAGCCACACGCTGGGCCTGGTAGTTAAAGATCCACTCCTGACCTAATCGGTTCTGTTATCTGTAGATTACAGACATTGTATAGAAATGCACTGTGAACATCCCTATCTTGTTTTGTTCCGATCTAATTACCGGTGCATGCAGCCCCCAGTCACGGACCCCCTGTTTGCTCAACCAATCACGACCCTCTCATGAGCATCTCGTTAGAGTTGTGAGCCCTTAAAAGGGACAGGAATTGCTCACGTGGGGAGCTGGGCTCTTGAGACAGGAGTCTTGCCGATGCCCCCCAGCCGAATAAACCCCTTTCTTCAACTCAGTGTCTGAGGAGTTTTGTCTGCCGCTCGTCCTGCTACAGGCTCAATACAACCTCTGTCTCCCTAGTTCAAGCAATTCTCCTGTCTCAGGCTCCTGAGTAGCTGGGATTACAGGCACCCACCACCACACCTGGCTAATTTTTGTATTTTTGGTAGAGACGGTGTTTCACCATGTTGGCCAGGCTGATCTCAAACTCCTGACCTCAAGTGATCCACCTGCCTCAGCTTCCCACAGTACTGGGATTACAGGCGTGAGCCACCATGCCCAGCCTAGAACTTTTCAGTCTAATATTTTAAATAGTTTAATTTTAATAACTTAACTTCAAAACAATACTTGTTTCTGGTAGAAAACGTAAGAAAATAATGCAAGTGTTTTTAAACAATCAAAGTATGTAGGAAAAAAAATCACACAACCTTTTAATGTTCTGTGATGGAAAAATAACCCATGTTTATGTGCCACATCCATAGATTTGAAGCCAAATGTAACTTACACTCCTGAGTTCTTAAGTACACTTTTCTCAAATTAGAAAAGAACAGAATGGTATTCCGTAAAATGTTGATAGCATTTCTGTTATGAAGGTGTGATAGAGATTTTTATTTTTTTAAAAAATCTTATCTTCTTAAAGTTTTCTACCAGAAAGAAGTATTGTTTTGAGGTGAAAAAAAAGTTATTGCAATTAAAATTTTAAACTGAAAAGTTCCAGACACCAAAACCCTTCCAAACGCCTTGGATAAGACCTAAAACTGAAGTGTATCTAAACATGATATAACTTAAAAAGAACATTAGCCCAGTGTTATGAAGAATTGACTATTTAAAATTATGTTGACAGGCCAGAAGAAGGGCTAAAGACATCAAGATGAATGTTATTAAAAATTAATGTAGGCTGGACGCAGTGGCTCACGCCTGTAATCCCAACACTTTGGAGGCTGAGGTGGGTGGACTGCCTGAGGTCAGGAGTTCGAGACCAGTCTGGCCAACATGGTGAAACCCTGTCTCTACTAAAAATACAAAAAAATTAGCTAGACATGGTGGCGTGCGCCTGTAATCCCAGCTACTTGGGAGGCTGAGGCAGGGGAATTGCTTGAACCAGGGAGATGGAGGTTGCAATAAGCTGAGATCGTGCCACTGCACTCCAGTCTGGGTAACAGAGCAAGACTTGGTCTCAAAAAAAAAAAAAAACA
>NW_016815631.1:77962-130015 GCF_001698545.2 Rhinopithecus bieti | reverse complement strand
AAAAAAAAAAAAAAAAAAATATATATATATATATATATATATAAAACATATAACAAAATATATATATAACCTATATATATAAAACCTCTCTATATGTATAATTTTATATATATATAACCCATTTGGATTTTTTAAAATATCAATTAAAGAATTACAAAGCTGAGGATTCCATCTTGACAACAGCACGTGCAAAGAAAAACCTGAGGGTATTAACGACCACAAGCTCGACATGAGTTTCTAGTGGACGCAGTTGCCTGGGAACTAATGAATACTTACATTCATTAATAGGATTCTGGGGCCAGCACAGGAGACATAATTGTCCTACTGTGGTGTATATCGGCCAGATAAAATTGGGTCCCCAAACAGGCACAACACACTGCATGTTGCTTTTCTCCTTCACAGCACTAGTCACAATTGCAAATCATTAATTTATGAAACAGCTTGCTTAACATCTTTTCTCTCTGCGGGTCTGGAAGTTCCCTGAGGACAGGGACTGTGCCTTTATTGTTTACTGTTTTATCTCCAGTGTCTAGCATAGGCTGTCACAAAATATTGCAGCTTGTTGTTTTGAGTATTGTTCAGTTCCAGTAGCCTCATTTATTTATTCTATTTACAACACTTAGATGGGGTTTATATGTGCCAAGCATGAGTCTAAGTCTTATAGATATTGACTCATTACTCTTCACTACAACTATGTGAGGGAGGTAGAAGAGATCACTGCGATACACAGAGATTGAAAACTGTATCCAAGCTGGTCAGCGCTGGAAGTAAAACTCTGAACCTAGGCACCCCACACTCTGCTCATACTCCAAAATAAAACTTTAAAAATTAGATTCCACCTCTATGAGGCTGACCAGAAAACGAAGATTGAGAAATATCATATTTGAAATGTTTGAAAGAAATGGACCTATTTGGCTAAAAGCAAACCAAAAACAGAGATAATATGGTCATTTGACTTCAAATTTAGAAGAGCTTCCACGTAAAACAGAAATGACTAAAATTAATGAAGTCTCCTGTGTTCAGTCTGAACCTGCATCCTGATTGCTGAGTCGGTCCCAGTTTGTGCCTACTGTTCCAACACAATTGTTAATAGAATCCTCTTTCATTCATAAAAATGTTCTAATTTGGATAATCGATTATTATATGGTCACCAAATTCATGGCTTAAAAGATAACACATTTTTAGCACATTTGACTATCACAAAAGTCCTGTGTAGTTGGTATTAATAGTATTATACTATTCTCCATTCTTTAGCCTGAAAAAATACAGACTTGTTCCAAAATTCTTCCACCAATGAGTGGCAGAGCTGTGACTTGAATCCTGATATGCTGGTCCAAACTATTCTCTGGCTACTCTGCTGGGTAATTTGACCAGTTCTGCCGTGCTACAGAGTGCCAAGCTAGGATAAATGGCTGGAAATTCCAGAGAAAAAGATTTATCTGCACATGAAGTACCATATGTAATGAGTTTTTACATTTAAAAAATTGACTTAATGAGTGCACTTGCCTGGCCAAAAATCCCCTGACCATTTTCTGGATGGACATGTGACAAGGGTTTTACCCAGGGACCTCTTGCACCCATTGTTACTTGCATCACTACCTCTGAGCTTCTCAGAATGTGGAACATACATTGCTAATGGTAAATGAACTATAAGAGTGTCATGAAATGATTTTTAGAACTCCACGGATGCAGCATTCAGAATCACTGACCTTCCTAATGAGATTTTTCAATTCCCTTTTCAATTATAGTTTCACTCCTTCCATTACGGCCTAAGGGAAAGCCTCAGATCGGTGCTATAATACTTTTTAAACATGCTAACCTACCTTTCAACCAAGAGAGCAGCAGGTTCTAAATGCAGGGGGCAATAATATCCAGTTAACCAGATTGGATACTATCGTTCTACTTTCAATGAATTTATTCTAATTTTAGTTTTCCATTTATAGCAATGATAAAAAATTTCTGTAAAAAAGTCAACTTAAATAAAAATATTTCATACCTTATATTAGAAGATGTAGAAGGCGAAAATTGTTCCCCACCCCAAGATGTCCACATCCTAATCCCCAGATCCTGTGAATATGTTATCTTACATGACAAAAGGGATCTTGCAGATGGGATTAAGGTTAAGAACCTTTGACATGGGGAGATTATTTTGGATTACCTAAATATGCCTGATGTGATCATATGAGCTCTGAAAAGTGGAAAACTGTTCTCAGCTGTGGTTAGAAAAACATGTGAGAACAGAAGAGTCATCAAGATGCAATGTTGCTGGCTCTGAAGACGGAGAAAGAGGCTACCAGCCAAAGAATGTGGGTGGCTTGTAGAAGATAAGTCCAGGAAACCTATTCTCTCCTGTGGCCTCTAGAAACGAACAAAGCCCTGCCAACACTGTGATTTTAGCCCATAAGATCCATGTCCAACTTTTGACTTATAGAATTACAAGACAATAATTCCATGTTGCCTAAGCTACCAAGTTTATGACAATTAGGCAGCAGTAGGAAACTAATGAAGAAGGGTAGAGGCACTACCCAGTATATCCATGTAACAAAACTGCACTAGTAACCCCTAAATTTATATAAATGAAAAAAGACAGGTATAGAGATAGGTGAAGTTGTGAGAGTGGTGTTTAAATGATTGAAGTTTGGAAAATGATTATTCTAGATGTTTCATAATGTCCCTTCAAGTTTAGAGATGCTCTGATCATGTTCCAGCGCCTGTCAGACCTCCCAATAGCTAGTTGTGTTTCTTGTACTTTGATGGATGTTCCAAAAAGTCATTTTAAAACAGTGAGACTTATTCACAAGAAACTCGATCTTGTTTGAAAAAGTAGATTGTTTTTCAGGGATGCAGTGTTGGCAATGCATATGCGGTGGTCTTATTTCCAATTACACAATTTTTATGCAGATTATCTTATGTTAGATTTATCTATTTGCCCAAATTAGTGAGTTTTATTGTCCACACATCACAATATTTGTTAAAAGTGCAAAACTATGCTCCTGGATTCTGGAGATTCTCAATTTCTAGGTTAATCTAAGAAATTTCTACTCTGACTGTTTGAAAAGCAATCAAAGTTTACCAATAAAATGGAAGTTGGATTTGATGGTGTTTGGTTTGTTAGCATTACATTGAAGGAGAAAAAAATAGGTTTAACCAAGTCTATTTTCTCCACATTGTTTGGTTCTGCCATTTTGAAAATTCACAGCCTACAAACTCATGTTGATTATGTTAATACCTGAGGACACCTGGGTTTATGTAAGAATTAACCATTCACCGTTCATCACTTTCTACTTTGATTTCATTACCCATGTTGAGAAATGTGAAAAGAAAGATT
This sequence comes from Rhinopithecus bieti, assembly GCF_001698545.2. Lineage (NCBI taxonomy): Eukaryota > Metazoa > Chordata > Mammalia > Primates > Cercopithecidae > Rhinopithecus > Rhinopithecus bieti. Next base: position 126,687 of record NW_016815631.1, on the reverse strand, counting down.
AATCAGTGAGAGGAAAATGTGTGCCCTCTACATCGTATGATTATACCTTACACATGTAATCTGTAGACCAATAAAGCAGAACACACAAATAGCCAGTGAATACATAATCAAATTCATTAAGAGAGAACCTGTCATCTCATAATGTTAATATGTCAAATGCTATTCAACCAATTTGTCTCAAGGAGCTAATGGAGTAAATTATTGTTAGCTGATCTTGAATCTAAAGGGAGGCAATATTCTACAATTAAAGGGTTAAAAAATTTTTTCATCATCCTTACATTTAATTCATTTATCTTGAACAAATGTATTTTAATGCTAATGTCACTGAGATAATACCCAAAAGCAGATTTGAAAATGGCAAGCTGTAATTTATTGTGACTCTGGAGGGATGCAATGGCTACAAGAGCTCCAAAAATGCCTGCTAACAAATGGTCAGAAAAGTGTTGACTAGGATACCATACTGATTCATTGTGTTCAGAGCACTACAATGCCATACCTCACTCACACACCACAAATTGTAATAAGAATAGAAAATTGATCTTTTCCCCGGAGGAAAAAAAGAAAAACTTAAGTCAATCAATGTTCACCTCAGTTTGAAGAAGCAAATGTCAGACTCCTTTAGTCAAGAGTGACTGGACTATGTATTATCCTTGATCCATATTATTAGGAAATATATATTCTGGCTCTCTAACAACTGAACTATCCACATGATACAAGGCTAATTTTCAATTATCAGACTTTCACCACTGAGAAGAATGTAAAATATCCTTTTGCTTTTCTTTTTAATATGTGTTATTCCTGTCATAAGTAGTAATTCCGTTGAAACCATTTGGCATTTGTTTTAGAGCAGAGCTAATATTACCAGAATCCTGGGTTCTAGCATATCATTTAATTGGTTGATAATTCATATAGGATTTGTGGCAGTAATCTTACAGATTACTTCTAAATTATTTTTAATAAGTTGAACTTTATAAAATGTATTTTTATGGCCATTGCCTCTTCCTAACATATCCCCAGTTTCAGAGAGAACTAAGATAAACCTAATACAATCACTCAACACTGCCCATCTTCACCAGGTTTATATTGTGTTGTAATATTAGATTTTCATTCCCAGGAAGCAAGAGCTTTCTGTTTAGACTTATATGCTAGGGCTTGTGTTTCTTGTGTCACTGGATATCCTCAGTGGATAGTGTTAAAGAAACTATACACATACAGTTATATAGGCCTACTTTAAAAACACCTGAGAAAGTTGTCTATTTTATATTTAAAGAAAGAAAATGAGTTGACTTAAAAGTGAGCAGGTAAACATCTTCTCAAGACCACTGCTTTTGGCTCAAAGACTGAAAATCAGTTTGCCTAGACAGCCTCTTCTTCTCTGCATGTGTAAAACATCCTTAGTTCCAGGAGTTGTGCTGTATTAGTTGGTTTGAGGAAAAGCTGATCCAATTGTATTTGTGTCTTTAAACATGAAATTGAAAAATATCTTGAGGGTTGAGGTGCTCACTAGAGTCAGGGGACACTTTTATTAACTTCTAATTACTTTATGGTTCATACACTTGCCTAGATAATCAAGTTTTTTGGTGAGAATACACAAATACTTAAACACATATATTATTTGATTTTTCTTTTATGTCAGTTTGAAGTACTGGAAGCCTCTCCCAGAAAAAAAAAAATTCTCAAAGATGGTTCTTAGTAATATATTTGATAGAAACACCAGATAACTCCTATAAGCCTTAGAGATTCGTACTTATTTATGGTTTTTTAGTATAAATCAATAGTTATGTTTTCAGTGAGGATAAGATACTAGATGCATGCTATGTTTATAAACTATTAGCACTCTTTAAAAAGGAAATAAACTCACAGCTGCTTCCAAGACAGTATATAATTAGATGTTAATATTTAACTTAGTTTGCTCACCAGCATTGATTTGCTATTGCTGTTATTATGACTGCTTCCAGGTGGGTTGTCTGCTTTAAAGAAATACGTAATTAAATTAATTCAGGAATGATCTATGCCTAAATTATATTTGCACTTTTATTTTCATTTTGAAATGCCTGAAGTGAATCATTTCATTTGGCCCCTGAAAGTAATAGCATGGCTTCTGCTTGCCATGTGTCTCGTTTCTCAGAACATCAGTCAACAGAGAAAGCAATGTGATGGGCCGGGCGCGGTGGCTCAAGCCTGTAATCCCAGCACTTTGGGAGGCCGAGACGGGCGGATCACGAGGTCAGGAGATTGAGACCATCCTGGCCAACACGGTGAAACCCCGTCTCTACTAAATATACAAAAAATTAGCCGGGCGATGTGGCGGGCGTCTGTAGTCCCAGCTACCCGGGAGGCTGAGGCAGGAGAATGGCGTAAACCCGGGAGGCGGAGCTTGCAGTCAGCCGAGATCGCGCCACTGCACTCCAGCCTGGGCAACAAAGCAAGACTCCGTCTCAATAAAAAAAAAAAAAAAAAAAAAAAAAAAGAAAGAAAGAAAGAAAGAAAGAAAAAAAAAAAGAAAGAAAGAAAGCAAGCAAGCAATGTGATGATGAAACCTCTCCAACAGAGATGGCTCTTGCACAAATGTTCTCCTACACAGATTACCAAACTGGGGCTGACACATTATTATTGAAAACAATGCTGCATTTCTGGCCTTCTTCACGACATCTTCTCCAGTTTTAATATAGAGAATCCTTTCTTATACCAGAAACATTATCCTATGAAGCAAAAGGAACAGGCTTTATCATGGGGGTAATTTAACATTATGCTTCTTACATGGATTTTGACAGATTTTACTCAGACTTAAGGTGAACATTCCAAAACTCAGTATTCTTTCAAGTATTTCACATCTCTAAGGGTCGTTCCATAATTCTGCACACTGCATTCTTTTTGAATCCCAATCTCTTAACCCAGCTCAGTTTAGAACCCGTGAGCAATTTACCTTTGGATCTGCTCTGTTCCTGTGCACTTCTTCTTGGAATATAAATTTCTGAGCCTCAATGTGCCCTGATGCTGTTCCTTTCTAGAAGAAAGAAAACATTACTATGATGAAGCTAAAACTACAGGAGTTATATGATCGTGTATTGCTGTTTCTTAAATTCCTTGCCTTGGCTTGTTTTACAGGTTTTGCCCATTTGGGTACTGACTACATACACCGTCTTTATGGGACTAGCCTGGTTCATAGTCTAAACAGGTAACATCCTAAAAGGTGTGACTGCAGGACCCAAAGATGGCCACCCTCCCATCACCAAAAGACCCTTTTCCTCAACCTCCCTACCTAACCTCTTCACTGCTGCCTGGAATGCCTGTTAGCAAAGGATGAATTTATTTTCAGTGGACAATGAATGCCAGGTTGAAAATCTAAATAGTCTTGCAAAGAATCACAAACACTGTAAAAATTAGATGTGCAGCCAAGTGTGGTGGCTCACACCTGTAATCCCAGGACTTTGGGAGGCCGAGGCAGGTGGATCGCTTGAGCTCAGAGGTTTGAGACCAGCTAAGGCAACATGGTAAAACTCACTCTCCACAGAAAATTAGCTGGGTGTGGTGGCAAGGGCCTGTAGGAGACTGAGGTGGGAGGATCGCTTGAGCCCGGGAGGTCGAGGCTGCAGTGACCCATGATAGTGCCACTGCATTCTAGTCTGGGTGACAAAGTGAGACCTTGTCTCAAACAAATAAAAAGAAATTAGATAATTAGATGTGCTCTTGTGTGTAGATTTTACTGAGACAAGATGTGAGGGCATAGAACGCACGTTACTTCAGATGAGAGAAACTGGCATTAGATAGGTGAAAAGAGAGACTAAGTGTGAAACAGCCTGCTCTTCCAGCTTTTGCTTATGGTCTATCCTTGTAATTTTATTGTCCTAAAAGAACAACATTTGCTGTAAAATATTCCATACTACCTGTACAAAACCCTTGATTTTCCTCTTTGGTGGATAATTTTTGAGAGCACGCGGAAACATTTTGACATTCGAGTTTCTATGTTCTGTTATAGTTTAAAGTCTATCTTGCTTTTTGTATCATGGTCTCATTACTATCCCTCTAGTAGTTGTACATATATCCTTAAATAATTTAGATGTCAATGAAAGGATTGCTTTACATTGGATTCTAATATACATATAATCCCAAATAACTATAACTTGTAAATTCATTAGTGTTACTATTGTTAATGAGTTATACAATATAGGCTAATTAACATATTTATTGAACCTCAGCAGTACAAGCAAAAATAAACATATCCATTGAATTTTCTGAGCATGTACCTTATTCATTTTGAGTCTAACTTTCAGAAAACGTATTATCAGCATGTGAACCATTTTTCAATCAAAATTTCACTTTTACTTGTCTATTTATTATAATGAACTATGAAAATCAAGCATAGTTAATTTTCCCTCATAAACTTAATACTTTCATATGATGGCATTTACATTATTGAACAACTAATTCAGATTACTATAGACTGGAAGTCAGCAAATTATGGCCTATGGGTCAAATCCAGCTGCTGGCTGTTTTTGCAAATAAAGCTTTATTGGAATACAGCCACACTCATTCATTTACATGTTGTCTGTGGCTGTGCTGCCACAGAAGACTTGCGAAACTGTAACAGAAGCCATGTAGTCCACAAAGCAGAAAATATCTATTATCTCACCCTTCATGGGGAAAGTTTGCCAACTTCTGCTATACACTATAAACACTTCAGCATTTGAAAATTTTTGATAACTGTGTAAATTATCTTCCTGTTAGTAAAGAAACAATAAAAGTGGTACTTTCAGAAAAGTATAACCAAAGATCAAATGTTTGCCTAATCCAACATGACACTGAAAAGATAGAAAAATCCCATGGTGGAATTTTAGGCAATACCACAATTAATTTATTTCACTTGGATTTTCTGAAAGCTACTTTTTATTCTTGTAGACAGATTATTTGGTGACTATAATTTTTCTCTTTTAAAAAACGTGATTGTAAAAAGTAAAGTAGAGGTTCCTGTTCAAAGACTTTCCTCCCCATCTCATTAGGAGTAAATAATAACTTCTCTTAGAAGCAAAATTTATTCGAAGACCTGTGCTAACATTCTTAAATATCTGCTAGCTGTAACAAGGAAATTGTCAGGCCTCTGAGCCCAAGCCTGTATGTATTCATCCAGATAGCCTGAAGTAACTGAAGAATCACAAAAGAAGTGAAAATGGCCTGTTCCTGTCTTAACTGATGACATTACCTTGTGAAATTCCTTCTCCTGGCTCAGAAGCTCTCCCACTGAGCACCTTGTGACCTCCACCCCTGCTAGGCAGAGAACAACCCCTTTGACTGTAATTTTCCACTACCTACCCAAATCCTATAAAACGGCCCCACCCCTATCTCCCTTCGCTGACTCTCCTTTTGGACTCAGCCCGCCTGCACTCAGGTGAAATAAACAGCCTTGTTGCTCACACAAAGCCTGCTTGGTGGTCTCTTCACATGAACGTGAGTGAAAGAAATCAATGAACTTTACATTCTTAGCTCCCACAATTTGGCCTAAACATTTGCCCTGGCATGCTTATACTGGTCCAAGCAAACATTAGGTCATAGCCTGTTCCTCTTCCTTATTTAGAAGTGTTTTTACCTTTCTCAGCATGCCACAAGTTACTTCCTCCTTCCTTTGTTTTCCTCTACCTTTGCCTTTTTTAAAAAGTTCTAAGTTGCTAGCCAATCAGGACAAATACAAATATGAGGTCCCATTCCAGCCAATGGAAACCAGACACAGCAGTAGGGTGGACACACCAGGTTGTAAATGACCCTGTCTCCTTTGTTCGGTGTACTCTTGTGGCAAAACTGCTGGTGATGTACCCTTTCCGCAGGAAGTAAAAATGGCCTTACTAAATAAATTAAATTTATGTTCAAGTGCTATTTCTTTATGGCACTGGGGAACAAGCATTTCAAACAGTGATTATGAAACTACTAGACAATGTAGGACAGTAATTTCACACTTACACGATCATATCTGATCCAAACACATAGGAATGATAAAATACAGAGAGAAAGCAAATATATATAAATATGATCAAAACGAAGATAAATATCAGTAAGGACTAGAAACAGAAGGCAAGACTCATTCATAATAAAAATAATTTGCAAGCTAATATAAAGTTATTTTTTTAAATGATGATCTATTACGAACATAATAGTGGTTAAACTTTAGAAGTATTCCAGTAAGAGTTCAGAAGACAAAGATTTCCCTTATATCAATTTCTATTAAATATTGTAATATATTTCTGAGATAATAAGTGATTAGAAAGAAATATGAGGTATTGTAATGCCCAGACCCGCGATGACCCGAAAGCAACCACCAGAGTCCAGAGACAAAGCCAAGCGGCAGGGATCGCTTTATTTCGAGTTCGAACTCGGTTCCCTCCAGCTGGGTATCAGATCCTAGGGAGAGACCCCGAGCTCGGTGTTCAGCCGTCTTTTATAGTCAGACACAAACAAGTTACAGCAAGTTACAGAGTCACTGGGGATTTTTACAGTTGTAGGTTTACAATTGGCTGACATTTAAAGTTAAACATTAGTCAGTTGTTCATTGGTTCCCCCCCTTTGACCAAACCACAAACGGCCGCTTGCCCTGCTAGGGGCTTTCCAGATAACCTTGTTGTTTTAGCATTAAGGGGAGTTTCCTGACTTTTCTGACCTCTGATATTCAGTATTTTTCCACTCCTCATTCCCCCCTCTCTCTAGTATCTTGAGAGCCAATCTTGGGTCTTATATGTCTGACTCGGAAGTCTCGGTGAGTACAGGTTGGTACTGGGCTCTCAGGACCATAAGCTGGACAGTGTTGAGTCTTTCTTTTACAAAGTTTGTTAATCTGTTTATTATACATGGTCCTATAGTGAGTAAGAGAAGTATACTTATGAATGGTCCTATGAGGGGCACTAGAAGGGAGTACATGGAGGAATTCCACCAGCTGTTGGCAGCAGAGGTGAATTGTTGTTTCTGCAATTCTAGGCTGAGTTTATGTAGTTGTTGAACTCGCGTTTCTACGAGTCCAGATTCATTTATGTAGAAACAACAATCTTCTCTGAGGAAAAGACAGGTCCCTCCTTTTTCGGCCGTTAACAGGTCTAGTGCACGGCGGTTTTGTAAAGTAACTTGGGCAAGGGAAGTCAATTGTCTCTGTAATGAGGCAAGGGATTCGGCGGAAGCTTCCATAGCTATGGAGAATTGATGAGAGAGTTTTGCAGTGCTGATAAGGGAGTGACCTAAAGCTCCCCCGGCTAGTCCTGCAGCAACTAAGGACGTGGTGAGTGAGACTCCGGCTACTAGGGGGAGGAATATAGCTCGTTTTGGTCTAGGGAAAGGGGCGGAGTCCCACCTGGAAAATTCTGCAGGGGTGCGCAAGGTTAGTTGGGGGACTAGCGTGACAGGGAGACACAGTAGGGTTATAGTGGCCTGAGTGGAAAGGTTCTTATATAGGGTCCCATTGCACCAGAAGAAAGAACCGGGAGGGGCAAAGAGGGTTGAGTTGGGAGTGGAAGTTGTATTACAGAGGGTAGTGCCGGCATTTGAATAACAAAAGGAAACTTGTGTCTGTCCAGGGTTTAGGAACAAGGGGACGTCAGGGATCGGGGGTTGTATGTGGCTATTGTTAGGGCTTAGGCTGAGAGAAGCGTTAGACCGGCCTGGAAGTGGAACTGCGGTTAACAGCGGTCACCCTAGAGCCGCGCAGAAGAAGCAGGCGGAGAGATTGCCTAGGCCAGTGGCGTTTGCGATCTCTAACCCTTCTCTTAATAGGGATAACCAGGAAAAGGGGCGGGTAGGAGTTAAAGTTGAAAGCTGGACATTTAATTCCCTTTCCTGGTTCTGTATAGCCGCGTGTAGGGTGGTCTGGATCTGAACAAGGGAACGCCAGAGAAAAAGACGGCTACTAGGCCAGGTAGTTCCTGAAGTCAAGTACATGGCCCCTTTTGCTGGGAAGTCCAGCGGGGTCCCAGGGGTCCCAGATAACCCAGGTGTAGCCTGATGTAGTTTTAAAGAAATTGTGTGACTGCCACGTTTGACTGGATAGGGACTCAGAAGTTTTAGGATTTTAACAGTGTGGATTTTGCAGGACCTATATGGACAGCCGACACTTTGTTCTACCCATGAGTTATTACAATAAGAGAGTGTTTGGTCAAAGAGGAAACAAATTGCGGGTGCTGCTTTTCCTGGCTGGTGTTTAAAATCAGTGAAATTTAGATGGATGGGAGTGCTACAACCCCAGGGGACAGTCAGCAGTGCCTAATACATAGCCCTTTTGTTCTGTCTGAGCATAATTGGTCCAGTTCTCAGTCAGGAAGAAACGCCAAGCGAAAGGGGATGTTGCCGGGTTCGCCTGGGTCTCCCCACAAGGGATCCATAAGAGTAGAAGAGTTATAAAGGAGGTAGGTGTCATAGTTACAGTTTAGGTTGCTGACGGCGTAGAACAAGTTTTAGAGGGTTTTCTTTGGTCCGGTCAACTGTCCAGGTTGCTGCCTCTCCCGTCGAGGATGTAACAAGGTCCGAGAGCGGGTCTATAGGCTTGGCGTGGGTGTGATGAATCCAGGCGGCGATGCCTTCCACTTTGAGGGCCGTAGGCGTAGTCAGGATCACCTGGAATGGTCCTTTCCACCGGGGTTCTAGGGTTTCTTGTCGGTGGCGCTTGACGAGGACCCAGTCTCCCGGTTTGTATTGATGTGGAATGGGTGGAGGCCCAGCTTCATATAGTTCTTTTAGCTTGGGCCAGACTTCCTCATGAACTCTCTGTAGGGCTTGTAAGGAGAACAAAAGTTCAAGACCATTATCTGTGTCAGCTTTGAGGAGATTGTCTTTAAGGTTAGGGAGGATAGGGGGTGGTTTGCCATACATTATTTCATAAGGGGTAAGTCCTAGTTTATAAGGAGAGTTACGTGCCCGGAACAGAGCGTAGGGGAGGAGGACTACCCAGTTAGTGCCAGTCTCCATGGTCAATTTTTGTTTGCCCTAAATATATAAAGAAAAAGATATTTAAAACTTTTAGGGAAAAAATAAAGGGGAATATTTTGTAACCTCGGGGCAAGAAAGACTTTCTTGAATAAGACAAAAATATCACAACCATAAAGAAAAAGATTGACAAATGTGACTATATTGGAGAAGAAAAAGACTATTCGAAAGGGCACTATAAATGGAGTAATGACTGAACAAAACAAAAGAAACCAGCCACAGGCTTGAAGAAGATATTTGCAAGACACATAACCAACAAAGGATTTAGATTTGAATTATGTTAACAAAACACAGCTCCTACACACTCATCAGGAAAAGGCCAACAGGCCAGGTGTGGTGGCTCACGCCTATAATCTCAGAATTTTGGAAGGCCAAAATTCCCAGCCTGGGAAACATGGCAAAACCCCGTCTCTACAAAAAAAATTTGGAGTCTGTGCCTTCAATCACCATACCATTAAAACCACTTTGCAAAAATTATGGCATGGGAGAAATCTGATGTAGCTAATCCCTATCTTGCTCTTAGCCTTCAAAGCTGTCCTTAATTATTCCTTGATTGACAAGCTAACTTTGGGAGACATGTAGCTTACAGTTTAACTGATAATAGCCCTTCCCCAAAACTCCTGGTGAAGCGTTTGTAAAGGTAATGAGCCACCACCAGGATAGGAGGATGGAGGAGCCTGAATTCTGCTCTGGTGTAGTGGTAACCTTAAGGGATCACTAGCCATTATTCCGCAGGTCACAAGATATGCAATTTACACAATTACTGCTGCAGATAACGTCACTATTGAAGAGCTAAGATTGGGCTTTTGAGATCTCTTTTCAGGTTTTTTGCATGTCTGACTACCGATGGCTCCACCTGGACCTGCCAGCTGCCCCGTGGCCCCACCAAGAACAACTCAGCACAAGAGGACAGCTTCAATCTCCAATGATTTCATATCCAACCCAACCAGTCAGCACTCCCCATGGCCTAGCCCCCTGCCCACCATCTTTGAAAAACCCCTAACCACTGAGCTTTTGAGGAGATTGATTTGAGTGATAACTCCATCTTTCCCATGGTGTGGCTGGCCTCGCCTCAGTTAAACTCTCTCATGGCAGTGCCATGGTGTCTGCGAATTCATTTTGTTTGTGCAGTGGGCAGAAAGAATCCGTTGGGCAGTTACGCTATACACCCTTGCTCGTTTGCAAATATGGAAAATCCTGATATTTGATAGAGGTGGAGTACATGTTTTTTAAAAAACTCTGCTACATTTTAGTAATTTTATTACACTGTAAACATTTTAGTTGGAAGAAAGTATATTAATACGCTAAAAGAATGGTATTTATAAGAATAAGGCTTCCCAATGATTCAATTCCAACCATTTTAATCAATCATAACCTTAATAATCATGAAAATAACGATTTTCAACTTTCCCTTATTTCATAAGCATTCCATTTTTGTCTTCAATACTCCTAAGCAGAATTTTTTTAAAATAGAAGTCAGTACTACCATTATGTGGAAACCAAATTCAGTTATTATTTGCTCATGAAGGGAAGCCATTATGCTATATGTAGTTGTAATATCTTAATCACCACTGTGGCATTCAGAATTCTCTGCAGGAATGTACAAGAGCAGCTATGAGGAGATTTTTGTGTGTAGTGAATTATAAATAAATATATTCAATAACGGAGAAAACAGAAGAAGGAAACTGCCTAGATTCCCTTCGTTTGTGATAACATTTGCTTTCCCTATACCAAAAGCTACTTCACCGAATTCATGAGCTCTCTTAAAAACAACTAAGATCTAAATTATGTCCTGTTTACATAAGATCTTTGTGGAGATAAACAGACAATGGCAACTTTGTTCAGGGCTCTGAGTCTTGAAGTATGGAAATGAGCTGGCCCTCTAAAGATATTTTAGATGATTGGCAAGAGGAAGGAGGTGGGGAGAAAATCAGACAATAACAATTTCTGGAACTGACCCCCACATTGAGAATGAATCAGATTTGCTTCCATGGACACCATTGCTCTTCTCCCTGGGGCTAAGCATGTGTTTCATTTTTAACGAATTTTTTTTAGGTTAGCCATCAACAGATCCATGTCTTAGAAACATGGTTAAATTCTCGATCCAAAAAATACATTTCATGGTCCTAAATTCTAGCTTCAAAACCCAATGAATAAAGCACCAGTGGTAAGAGAAATAATAGTGCCAAGGCAGGGAGGTAGTATGGGCTGATGAGACCTCAGGCTCCTAGAGTCTATGCGTGTGCCCATTCAGAGTTATATGTGCCAGTTTGGTTTTGACCATTCTCACTGTCCCATGTGACTAGGTAAACATTTAAAGGGTGAAGGTAATAACATAGCCAAACAAGTGATACTGCAGGTTTATCTACAAATTCAAAAGGAGTCAAGGGTTTCAACATTAGATGTGTAAGGTTCTTGTATCGGTTCAAACCCCAAGAGCACACCACAGACAACACGAGGCGATATGGAGCAACATGCTGTTTTAATGAGTGACTGGGTGCAGGTGGGCTGAGGCCTAAAATGGCGTCAGCACCAAGTGAGGATGGGACAAAGGTTTTATAGTCTCCTGTAAACAGAAAGTGTCCTCGTCTGACCTAACTGCTTCCTTGTACCTGGATGGCCTCTTTCTCCATCTTTAGGAGTACGTGTCTTCTGGCCGGCTCTCTTCCTGCTTCTGCTGTCATGCTGGTGCACGCTGATGGTGTAGGCAGCCTTGCACCTTGGGACTGGGCCTGAGAAGGGACGAGTTATTCATCTCCTTAAGCTTTCAGGCCTGGGGAAGAATCTTACAAGATGTACCTGCGAAACTCTTGCTTCCTACACATCAGAAGAAAAGCACTTCTCTAACTTTTTAGTTATCTGAGCCTTGTTTCCCGTTTGTTTGTTTGTTTTGAGGGCAGATATATATGCCATTGTACTAATGCCAAATTGAAATTATTATGGTGATGACTTACGTGTAGATGCTATTTCATGTTGTTATTATTTTTTATGTTAAAAACCACTGGATTCTGGCCGGGTGCAGTGGCTCACACCTGTAACTGTAGCACTTAAGGAGGCCAAGGTGGGTAGATCACCACAGGTCAGGAGTTTAAGACCAGCCTGGCCAACATGGCAAAACCCTGTCTCTACCAAAAGTACAATAATTAACCAGGCGTGGTGGTGAGAGGTGAAGCCAGCTGGACTTCCTGGGTCGAGTGGGGACTTGGAGAACTTTTCTGTCTAGCTACAGGATTGTAAATGCGTCAATCAGCACTCTGTTTCTAGCTAAAGGATTGTAAACGCACCAGTCAGCACTCTGTAAAAACACACCAATCAGCACTCTGTGTCTAGCTAAAGGTTTGTAAATGCACCAATCAGCACTCTATAAAATGGACCAATCAGCGCTCTGTAAAATGGATCAATCAGCAGGAGATGGGCAGGGCCAAATAAAGGAATAAAGCTGGCCACCTGAGTCAGCAGTGGTAACCCACTGAGGTCCCCTTCCACACTGTGGAAGCTTTGTTCTTTCGCTCTTCACAATAAATCTTGCTACTGCTCACTCTTCGGGTCCACACTACCTTTATGAGCTATAACATTCACCTTGAGGGTCTGCGACTTCATTCCTGAAGTCAGCGAGACCATGAGCCCACTGGGAGGAACAAACAACTCTGGAGGCGCTACCTTTAAGAGCTGGAACACTGACTGTGGAGTTCTGTGGTTTCACTCCTGAAGTCAGCAAGACCACCAACCCACTGGAAGAAAGAAACTCCGGACACATCTGAACATCTGAAGGAACAAACTCCGGACATACCATCTTTAAAAGCTGTAACACTCACCGTGAGGGTCCGCGGCTTCATTCTTGAAGTCAGCAAGACCAAGAACCCACCGGAAGGAACCAATTCCGGACACAGTGGCACATGCCTGTAATCCCAGCTACTCGGGAGGGTGAGACAGGAGAATTGCTTGAACCCGGGAGACAGAGGTTGCAGTGAGCCAACATTGTACCACTGCTCTCTAGCCTGGGCGACAGAGCAAGATTCTGTCTCAAACAAACAAACAAACAAAAAAATTGGATCCTCCCTATTTAAAAAAAAAAACTTTAAAGCACATTATTACTTTTACTAGCATGTAAAAGATGAACTATATAAAAATGTAGACAGACCTGGAAAAAATGGCAGATAGGAAGCAGGACTAACTTGCAGCTCCCACTTGAACAAAGCAGCACTTGGAGACTCACACTGTGAACTTTTGCTCCAAGAACTACCACAGGAACATACCAGAAAAGCTGAAAGAATCCACAGACACTTTAAAGGAGGTGGATTGCTGCTGCAGGCTGCATGGGACAGCCGAGGAACTGTGAGTCCGCTTGCTTTCTCAGCTGGGAGGCTTGTAGCATGGAGCAAGTTCTCAGCCCTGCTCACTGGCTGCCTGGAAATAAACTCGGTGCTGTTGTGGGGGCACAGTGGGAATGAGACTGGCCTTTCAGGCTGCAGGCTGCGTGGGAGCTGGGTGAGGCTTGAGGCTGCCGGCTTTCTCCCACTTCCCTGGCAACCTGTGTGACACAGCAGAGGTAGCCATAATTTCCCAGGAACATAACTCAGTTGGACTGGAAACCACATCTCATCCCCCACAGCAGCCACAGCAAGCCCCACCGAAGGACAGTCTGAGCTCAGACATGCCTAACCCTGCCCCCACCTGATGGTCTTTCTCTACCTGCTGTGGTAGCCAATGACAAAGGACACAACCTCTTGGGAGCTCTGTGGACCTGCCCACCACCTGAGAAACCTGAATACTTATCCAAAGGCAACTCTAGGGAAAGCTTGTATCCTCCATCTGATGCACTCTTTTTTTTTTTTTTTTTTTTTGAGACGGAGTCTCGCTCTGTCGCCCAGGCTGGAGTGCAGTGGCGCGATCTCGGCTCACTGCAAGCTCCGCCTCCCAGGTTTACGCCATTCTCCTGCCTCAGCCTCCCGAGTAGCTGGGACTACAGGCGCCTGCCACCTCGCCCGGCTAGTTTTTTGTATTTTTTAGTAGAGACGGGGTTTCACCGTGTAGGCCAGGATGGTCTTGATCTCCTGACCTCGTGATCCACCCGTCTTGGCTTCCCAAAGTGCTGGGATTACAGGCTTGAGCCACCGCGCCCGGCCAACTGATGCACTCTTGAAAGCTCCACATCCTGGCAGGAGGCCAACGAACACAAAACCAGAGCATTCAACAAAAATACAACCAAGGACCCTCCCAGAGTCCAACTGACTCCCCTGCTACCTCCATCAGAGCAGGTGCTGGTATCCATGGCTGAGAGACCTGAAGACAGATGACATCACAGGACTCTTTGCAGGCATTCCCCAGTACCAGCTCAGAACCCAGTAGCTCTGCTGAGAGGTTAGATCCAGAAGAGAACTAACAATCACTGCAGTTCAGCTCTCAGGAAGCCCCGTCCCTAGGCAAAGGGAAGAGCATCACATCAAGGGAGCAACCCAGGGACAAAAGAATCTGAACAGTAACCCTTTAGTTCCAGATTTTCCCTCTGACATAGTGTACCCAAATGAAAAGGAATCAGAAAAACAATTCTGGTAATATGACAAAACAAGGTTCTTTGACACCTCCAAAACACCACACTAGCTCCCCAGCAATGAATCCAAACCAAGAAGAAATATATGAATTGCCAAAAAAAGAATTCAGAAGGTTGGTTGTTAAGCTAATCAAGGAGGCACCAGAGAAAGGTGAAGTCCAACTTAAAGAAATCAAAAAAATGATACAGGATAGGAATGGAAAAATCTCCAGTGAAATAGATGGCATCTTAGCAGACTTGAGGCTCAGTATCTGCTCATGAAGCTGGGAGTTAGAATCCCTGAGTTCCTCATTTTCTTTCATCACTTCCTCCAGTGAACTTAGACGAAACCAACCAACTACATTATGTTCCTTGGTTATCGACATATAGTCAAATTTAGTATGTATGGAGTCACTAAACTCCTTGCCTCTCACAAGCAGTGAATCAGAAGTGTCAAATGCATTTATTTTGCACAACTCTCTGAACAGTTCACGCCAAGTACTATCAGTGTTCTTCATACTATTAGAAGTAGAGTCCTTGGCATTTTGGGGTCCAACAATATTAAGCAGCCAACTCCAGAAACCCCCAAACCAGCAAAAGAACCTCATCCTTAATATTCTGTTCCTCTAGAATCACTCCTGGTACCAAAATCTGTATTGTCAGGGTGCTCTAGAGGGACAGAACTAGTAGGAGATACACACACACACACACACACACACACACACACACACATACATATACATACATATATATGTTATATATATATGTAAAGGGGAATTGATTAAGGAGTATTGACTCACACAATCACAAGGCCCTACAATAGGCCATCTGCAAGCTGAGGAGAAAGGAAGGCAGTATATGTCCCAAAACTGAAGAACTTGCAGTTCGACGTTCAAGGGCAGGAAGCATCCAGCACAGGAGAAAGATGTAGGCTGAGAGGCTAAGCCAGTCTTAGTCTTTTCATGTTCTTCTGCCTGCTTTTTATTCTGACCATGCTGGCAGCTGATTCAATTGTGCCCACACAGATCAAAAGTGGGTCTCCCTTTCCCAGCCAGCCCATTGACTCAAATGTTAATCTCTCTCCTTTGGCAACACCCTCACAGACACACTCTGGATCAATACTTTGCATTCTTCGATCCAATCAAGTTGACACTTAGTATTAACCATCATAACCACTATGGAAAACAGTATGGAGATTCCTTAGAGAACTGAAAGTAGATCTACCATTTGATCCACCAATCCCACTCCTGGATATCTACCCAGAGGAAAAAAAAATCATTATATGAAAGAGATACTTGCACATTCGTGTTTACAGCAGCACAATTCACAATTGCAAAACTGTGGAACCAGCCCAAATGCCCATCAATAATAAAGTCGATAAAAAAAATGTGGTGTATATATACCATGGAATGCTACTCAGCCATAAAAATGAATGAAATAATGGCATTCACAGCAACCTGAATGGAATTGGAGACGATTATTGTAAGTGAAGCAACTCAGGAATGGAAAATCAAATGTTGTATGTTCTCATTCATAAGCTGGAGCTAAGCTATGAGAATGCAAAGGTAAAGGAATGATACAATGGGCTGGGCATGGTGGCTCATGCTTGTAATCCCAGCACTTTGGGAGGCCGAGGCAGGCAGATCACCTAAGGTCAAGTGTTCAAGACCAGCCTGGCCAACATGGGGAAACCCTGTCTCTACTAAAAATATAAAAATTAGCCAGGTGTGGCAATGGGTGCCTGTAATACCACCTACTCCAGAGGCTGAAGCAGAAGAATCATTTGAACTTGGGAGGTGGAGGTTGCAGTGAAGTGAGATCACTCCATTGCACTCCAGCCTGGGCAACAAGAGCGAGATTCCATCTCAAAAAGAAAAAACAAAGGGTCAATGAACTTTGTGGACTTGAGTAAATGGGTGAGAGGAAGATGAGGGGTAAAAGACTGCACAATATGTACAGTGTACACTACTCAGGTGATAGGTGCACCAGAAATCTCAGAAATCACCACTAAAGAACTTATTCATGTAACCAAACACCACCAGTTCCCCCAAAACCTGTTTTAAAAGACTTAAAAATATAAAAATATAGAAACTCTTATGCAAATGTGGATTAGAGATAAAGGCCTTAACCCCATCTCCTCACCAGATTGTGACCCTAATTTCATTCAGGAGCCTGTAGGGTAGCTACACAGCTCAAAGCAGGTCACATTTTAATGCCCCCTTTTTCTATACAACGAAGTTATTTTCAGTAATAATCACGAAGCAGCACAAACACATTTCTCATGTGGACAAAAATTCATACTTACCAAACTAAAATAATACACTTTACAATGTTCATTCATTCTGTCACCGTTTTAAATTTTAAACATGAATGGTCCCATAGAACAACAGAATTGTAGTAACTCTGTTTCTTCTTTATAATCTTCTCTGTGCTAAAATGTGTATTTCAAATCTACTGTTTAAATGCAGGAATCTATAACATACCACCAGGATTGGAGATGGAAATTTCTCTTGACACAAGCTCAGATGATTCTGAACTAAATGCTTGTAGCTGAGTCCACATGTACAGAGGATGGGGACAACAGTTGAGTGAATCCATTTTCATGCCAAATACAATGTATATTAAAGAATAAATATAAAAACATCAACAATACTCACAGTAGTGACTTAGTAGACCAATAACATTGTTTTCAGGGAAGTTTTTTTAGTTGTCTTACATCTTTTTTAAAAAAAGTTAATTGGCACATAATCATACATATTTTTGAGATGCATAGGGATGTTTTGCTACATATAATGTACTATGATCAGATCATGGCAATTAGCATATCCATTACCTAAAATATTTATCATTTATTTGTGTTGAGAACATACAATATCCTCCTAGCTATTTGAAACTATATAATATTGTTAACTGTAGTCATCCTACAGTGGTATCGAACACTAGAACTTATCCCTCTTATCCAGCTGTAATTTTATATCTTTTAACAAATCTCTCCCTATTCCTCTTGTCCTCTACCCTTCCCAGCATTAATGTCCTCTGTTCTACTTTTTACTTCTATAAGAACTTTTTATTTTTCATTTCCACCTATGAGTGAGAACATGTGATGTTTAACTTTTGTCCCTAGTGTATTTCTCTGAAATTAATGTATTCTAGTTTTTTTTTTTTTTTTTAACACTAACATTGTTTAGAAATGTTACTATGTGATAAAACAAAGCACATTAACTTTTGGTCAGTTTTATTATTTTTAAAAATTCTCTATAGTCATTGAAACTTCTTATTCCCAGAAGGTGTGTAGACTGTACCCATTGCTCTAATCTTGATAAGCCACTGGTCCACCCCATTTAGAAATTCTGGAGCCCAGAATTTCTGGCCAGTCTCCTGAAGGGCAGAGCACTGGACAAAATTGCTGTCTGAGGAAACTTGTCCTGATTGGCTATGCCTTTACTCTGGTCTTCACACCTACTCACCTTTTTTTTTTTTTTTAATTTATTTTTTTTGAGATGGAGTCTTGCTCTGTCGCCCAGGCTGGAGTGCAGTGGCACAGTCTTGGCTCACTGCAAACTCCGCCTCCCAGGTTCAAGTGATTTCTGCCTCAGCCTCCCGAGTAGCTGGGACTATAGGCACGCACCACCACACCTGGCTAAGTTTTGTATTTTTAGTAGAGACAGGGCTTCACCATATTGGCCAGGCTGGTCTCAAACTCCTGACATTGTGATCTGCTGCCTCAACCTCCCAAAGTGCTGGGATTACAGGTGTGAACCACTGTGCCTGACCCCTTTTTTTAATCTCATCTTTCTAACGGAAATGCACAAAATGAGATCTCCTGCCTTGTGAGGGCAATAACCTCCCTAGCTGATGCTTTTGGGGTGAACAGATAGAAACTGTATTGCACAAACCCAGGTGATAAGATAAATCTGTAATAAGGGTCAAACTATTCTGTGTAAAAATTGCTGCTCTAGAAAATAAATGGCTAGAAGTAAGGTCTGATTAAAGAATATGCTTTTCTCCTCTCCAGTAATGATTAAAGTTGTTTTTGAAAGTCTGACAATTTAAAGCAGTTAGAAACCGCTGCATGGGAAAGGGACAAACATTTATTGAGCACTTATTGTATATTAAGTACTCTACTTACTTTATCTCCATTCATCTTCATAGACATTATTTCTATTCTTTAGAATGCAGTGGTACAGAACACTGTAACTTACTCCTCCTATCTTGTTTCTGTAGGACTCTCTAACCAGCTGCCCCCAGTGGGGGCTGTAATGGTGTTTTGGGTTCTCTAGTATCAGTTTCATTCAAATGCTATGATATGGTTAGGCTTTGATTCTGCACCCAAATCTCATCTTAAATTGTAATCCCCATAATCCCCACGTGTCAAGGGAGAGACCAGGTGGAAGTGATTGAATCATGGAAGCAGCTTTCCCCAAGCTGTTCTCCTGACAGTGAGTGAGATCTCACGAGATCTGATGGTTTTATAAGGGGCTCTTCCATCTTCACTTGGCACTTTTCCCTCCTGCTGCCTTGTGAAGAAATTGCCTTGCTTTCTCTTCCCGTTCCACCGTGATTGTAAGTTTCCTGAGGCCTCCCCAGCCGTGCTGAACTGTGAGTCAATTAAACCTCTTTCCTTTATAAATTAACCAGTCTCAGGCAGTTCTTTATAGCAGTATGAAAACAGAAAAATAATGTTATATCTAAGAGTTTTAAAAGGTTTTGGGTATTTCCTTTTACCTGTGTTCAGGTACTCTGAATATGGTAGCAGCTCCCTTTGAGAAAGAGTTTGGGGAATTTTTCCAGATGACTGCTGTAATGAGTCAGTTTTCCCTAAAATTATAAATGTTTTGAAAATTAGAAGAAGGTGTTTACACACAGAACTAAGGTGAACAGAAGAGAAAACTTAGCTTTCATTAGGGATACATTATGTGCTGGGCATGAAAGAACTTGTTTTGAGTAACATTCCAAAAAGACTTTGCAAAATACATATTGTATTCTCAGAGTACAGAGAATGAAACTTGGTTCAGCGTTTATGACGCTCAACTCAGCTCTGAGTGTATGATACTCACCCTTCATTACCATAAAATAAGTTAGTAAGACTCAAACCCAAGACTATCTATATCCCCCTAGAAAACCTGCCTAATTTACTACAGTGTGCTTTTACCTGTGGAAGTAAGCATGGGCTTAAGGCACTAAAAATAAATCAGGCTAGACCCAATGAAAGTGAAGTTCAGAGTCTGACATAAATTTAATAAATTCTGTGTCCTGATTATAAGAGTTGGTGTCTATGGGAAATGTAGATGTATGCTGGCTGCAGACAAATGTTTTGCTATTCTAGCCCAGTAAATGGAGTGGAACAAGGCAGGCATGCTTAGAAGAGAAAGAATTGATGTTAACAAACTGACAAGAACCCATGCGGTTATTACAGTATGATTTAGTTTGGTTGCCCCGGAAGCAAGCCCTCACTGAAGAATTCCAGGGTGAATAGTTTATTTGGGAGGTGATCCCGGACATACTGGAAGGGAAGTGGGCAAGTGAGGCAGGGAAAGGGAAGGAGTACCTTGAAGAGGACATTCAGATTTTCTCTCTGGCTATGTTAGTGGTTGATGTGGTGTAGAGGAAATATTGCTGGATCCCATGATTATGTGCTCTTTGTCACACCTCCTCCCTCATAAAGTGGGTTCATTTATTCAAGCAGTGTTATGTACGATTCCATGGTAATGCACCAGCATTGTGTGAGCTCTCAGAAAGCAGTGCAGGGTGATGTGCTGTGGAGGTGAAAGACAACCCAGAACATGTATCAGTCCGAAGAAGCATGAATTGCTGCCCTACAGGGCCCTATGTAATCAACTTGGCGCCAAGTGCAGTATGTGCTATCTCCAAAATTGGAAGGAGTCTACTAAATACTGTGCCTCCTTCTTAGGAGGTGCAAGATGTAACACTTGCCCTGGGAATCTGAATAACTGGACCTGTTAAAAAACTTCACTCTGTAGCCCACCTCTTATACCTGAAGGGTTTTCAGGTGGAAGTGAGAGACCAGGTGGAAGTGATTGAATCATGGAAGCAGCTTTCCCCAAGCTGTTCTCCTGACAGTGAGTGAGATCTCACGAGATCTGATGGTTTTATAAGGGGCTCTTCCATCTTCACTTGGCACTTTTCCCTCCTGCTGCCTTGTGAAGAAATTGCCTTGCTTTCTCTTCCCGTTCCACTGTGATTGTAAGTTTCCTGAGGCCTCCCCAGCCGTGCTGAACTGTGAGTCAATTAAACCTCTTTCCTTCTAAATTCAGGCGTGAATGTTTCTAATAAGGACGTACATGGTACTTGTCCATTTCTGCGTCTCAGGTGAAATTAAAATGATGTCATCAGTGCGTGAAACAGTGCGATGCTTTAACATTCACATGATGAAGTTGGACTGTACTGTGAAGGATAGCGGAAGAGTCAACATAGCCCTGGGATGAGACTTTTAATGTGTACTAGTGTCAATTCTAGGTGAATACAAACACCCAGTTCTTCTTGATGGGGATTGAAAACAACCCAAGTACTAGATCAGAAGTAGCATTCTTTTCAGGAAAAAAAAAAAAAAAAAAGAACCTATCTGGCACTATGGTTGAGATTGGGGTTAACAAACGGTTAAATTCATAGTAGTCTTTTGTCATCACCATGAGGCACCACAGGAGACTGATGAATTCAATAGAGACCTAATGAGGATGGCTAATAGGTTGTGAGGATGCCTCTAATCTTGACTTTTTCTCCCAGTGTACAGGTTTGTTTCTGATGTCCTCTCCTGGCCAGAAGGGAGGTGGCAGCTTCAGTGGTTTCTACTTGGCCTTTCCTGTATTTATAGCTCTTACTCCACAGATCAGATGCTCAAGTTGAGGTTTCTGCCACCTGCTAAGCATATCTAATCCAATTACACACTCCCAGTCTAGGGAAATGATCCAGGTGGTATGTGGGTTTGTTAAACCCACTGTGAGACAGACTTAATCCAGGAATCCACTTTCCACCTGGTTTCTATAGGACTCCATACTCACCTCCCTGCTGTGGGAGCTGTGATGGTGTTTTGGGTTGTCTGGTATCAGTTTCATTCAAGTGCTATGGCTAGGAGTCCTAAAAGGATTTGGGTATTTCCTTTTACTTGTGTTCAGGTACTCTGGATATGGTACCAGGTCCCTTTGAGGAAGAGTTGGGGGGATGTTTCCTGATGCTTGCTCTGATAATTCAGAGTTTTCCCTAAAATAATCTGGCCTCCCTTTAGATTAATGTGCTCTTCATGTAAGAATTCGCTAGGTATAGAAACTGGGCAAGAATTCAAAAATTTCAGTTGCAGGAGCTGAAATCACCCACTCTTGATCCTTTCTGGATATCATGGTTAAACAGAACTCTCATTAGCTGCCCATTTATCTTCCTTCTAGGAATACTATGGTCTATTGGCCATTGCTAAAGATCCTTGCTACTCAGAGCCCAGCTACTAATCCAGCCCTGTTGCCCTTTTACAGAATTTCATTCCTTTTTCCTCCAATGATGAGGGGCAACTACCCATCTCTATTGTTCTGAAATCATTCCATCTTCTGTGACGCTATGGAGCCAATTTTATAGTGGCATTTCCTATCATCAACACTGGCCTGTTATACAAATCATCTGATTTATAAAAAACAAAACATTCTAGCACACACACAGACACACAAAACATTCTGTTAAATTTGAATTTCAGATAACAAGTAATATTTTTAACATAAGTATATCCCAAATATTGTATCCTGTATTTTACTGGGCATCCTCCATACAGAGAGTAGACACCACTGAAATTCTCAGTGATGCTAATGCCCCCTCAGTAGTGAAGTCTCTATTGCTTTAGAGAAAGGAGTGTTCTCTGGGCCCTCCCAATATATATATATAGGCAACTGGTGAAAATAATATCTGTTCTAAATAGTATTTGTTTTAGCGTGATCAGCTCTCTTAGCTTTTTGACCAATCCTCAATATTCTACTAAGAAGTTCTGGCATCGGCACTTAATTTATGGTTTGCCATTGTTTTTTCAAAGCTGTATGAAGACATCTCAGCAGTAGAGATATCCTTGTCAGAATGTTAAATCCTCAGTCCCAGGAGAGTGCCCCCATAGCAATAAACTCTCTTATCCAGTCTTACATTCCATTCCCCACTTCAGCCTAGCATCTTCACAATCCCCTCCCAGGCATGTTCTCCTGGTGCATCGCGGTACCTTTTAGCCAGATCCTGTGGCTCTTTGGGTAAATAGTCTATTTTTTCCCATAGTAGACCATGCTGTGATGCAGCCCTAGTTATTAGTTCAGAAACAAGGAGAGCCAGGAGCAGATCTTGAGGGAGATTGATATCACCTTGGGAGCTATCTGTATCAGGTGTGGGCTGTGCAAGCTCTTCACACAGGAGGATGCTATTGCTTTCCAGCAAGGGGCAGTGTGCCACTTCTCCTAGCCCTGTGGGTTCACTGATACTGTGGCACAGAGTGCTCAAGTGCATCCTCTAATTTCCTCAGCCCAGGTCTCAAGGTCCCAATCCTCTCTTATCAGAGTTCTTATTTGACTGTAGAAGGCCATTAATTTAGCCTTCTGTGTAATGCTACTACTTGTAACATCAGTTCCTTGGTTGATTTCGTAGCACAAGCTATTTTCCAACTGCAGACAAGAATCCCTTTAAACACTGCCACAGAGACTTTCTGGATTTCACCATGCCTTGAGATAACAGTTGATGACCCAAAGCTTCCCTCAGTCCTTCATTTAATCTTAGCAACAATCAACTCTCCCCACAATCTGTACAATTATCATTGCCCCTTTATCTCTCAAAATGCTAGAGATTTTTCACAAGCCCAGTTTGTCCCCTGGAATCTCTATCTCATTCCATAGGTGAAGTCTCCATCTGATGATGCTATGGCACACCAGAAATTACCACTTTGCCACTCAACTTCCAACTATCTTAATGTGGGTTCCTCCAGAAATAACCCTTGCAATGAGGATTGGAGTACAAGTAGTTTGTTTTGGATATAACATCAGGAAGCATCAGTAAAGGAGTGAAGAAGTGATCACACCTATAACACCAGCACTTTGGGAGGCCGAGGCAGGCAGATCACAAGGTCAGGAGTTCGATATCAGCCTGGCCAACATAGTGAAACCCTGTCTCTACTAAAAACACAAAAAGTTAGTCGGGCGTGGTGGCATGTGCCTGTAATCTCAGCTACTCAGGAGGCTGAGGCCGGAGAATCACTTGAACCTGGGAGTCGGAGGTTGCAGTGAGCCGAGATCACGCCATTGCACTCCAGCCCGGGTAACAGTGCGAGATTCCTTCTCAAACAAAACAAAACAAACAAAGAAGTGAGAGAGAAAAAGGAAGGCAGCCAACAAGGGATGCATGATCAAGCAAGTCACCATCTTCAGCGATATCACTTAATTCCAGGGTAGAATACAGACCTCACTGTATTCTACCTGAGGGATGGGGCCTGGGTATGGACTGTACCACCCTCTCCAGTGATTGGTTATGGGCCGCTTCTGAGGTAGGAGATTAATTCCCCAGTACTTCTGGCCTGCTCCATAATCAGGTATAGCAGAGACTGAAGCAGATGCTGATGGTTGAAAATGGAGGCTCACACTAAAGCCATAAAGCCAGGGGGGATTAGATCAGGCAGGGATAGCATCTTCCACAAAATATGCCAGAATTATCAAGGACCTAATTCATCCAACAAATCCTGGTCCCCTTACAGGTGATGTGTATATGTTAGTCACCTTTTTTTTTTTAAATTTTAAAAATTACTTAATTTGTGCCTACCGAAAATATTCACAAGGTTCAAACATAAACGTAAAACATTGTAAGTGGGGACAAGAGAAAAGCCTCCTCCCATTCCTTTCTTCAGATGCTTATTTTCCACCTTGCCCCTTACCACTATTATTAGGTGTATTGTTTCAAATATATTTTTCCAGAGATCTTATTTATTTATTAATTTAATTTACTTTTGAGATGGAGTCTCACTCTGTCGCCCAGGCTGGAGTGCGGTGGTACGATCTCAGCTCACTGCAACTTCCAACTCCTTGTTTCAAGCGATTCTCCTGTTTCAGCCTCCTGAGTAGCTGGGATTACAGGTGCCACCAACACACCCAGTTAATTTTTTGTATTTTTAGTAGAGACTGGTTTCACCATGTTGGTCAGGCTGGTCTCAAACTCCTGACCTCGTGATCCACCCACCTTAGCCTCCCAAAGTGCTGGGATTACAGGCTTAAGCCACCGCGCCCATCCCAGAGATCTTATTAAATATAAATATATATTCTCCCTCCCTTATTTACATACAAATGGTAACATACAATATGCATTATTCTCTATCATGTTTTTTCTACCCAACAATATCTTGGTAATCTATGTCAGTACATCAGTATATCCATTGCATAGTAATCCAAAATATAGTTGAAACATACTATGAGAAGTGTACTGAGGATGAACATTTAGATAGTTTTCATCATTTGTTGTTACAAAGATTCTTCTATAAATAATTTGACGACAAATCTTTTCATGTATGTGAAACTATAAGTGTAAGTATACCTATCAAATAAATTTCCACAAGTGAAATTTCTGTTAAAGGCTATATGTACTTTTAATTTTGATAGATATTGCTAAATTGTACTTCTAAGTTTTTTAATAAATTAAAGCTATCTAACATTTTAAATAAATATTCCATTATATTTCCTCTTTGTGAGAAAATCTTAACTTGTTTAAATTGATGGAACAGGTGAGTTAACACTTCTAGAATAAATTCATAGTCTGTAAAATACGCAAAGACATTTTGAAATTGTCAGTGGTATTTTTATGTTAAAGGACTGTCCAAAGCGGAGAAGAAAATAATTTAGTTGCTACTGTGCTTAAATAATTGATAAGGTCCTTAGAAAAAAAATTCTATTTTAGATGATGCATATTGAAAATATGAGAACTTTTTTTTAAAAAAATGAACGAAGTCAATTTGGGCATGTATGTCTAACAAATTATTTAAGAGTTTGGGGGATAAAAATCATCTGTGTGAATCCTTGCATTTTGAACAACACCGGAAATAAATATTGCAATTTGTAACAATTCTGAACACACGTTTATCAATCAGTATTTGAGTTTGAATTTAACAATGGCAATAAAAAATCACCTGCTATTTTATTGTTGCCAAAGAATTATTTTCCATAAACTTGTGCATTCCAGAGGTTTTACTTTCACTGTTGACATCATTGTCAAAATCCATCAAAAAGTGTGTAGCCAAAAGAAATTTTAACTGCATTTTCTTTGATTTAGACAAGTTGCTCTCACTATCCTCTTCTTTTGGAAAAGGGAAATTAATTTCTTACACTCTCCTCAGGCTGAAAAGATACTCTATAGCACACCAAAATCCTTCTCTTTCCACCTGCAAGATTGATTAATCTATAGCATAAAAAAATGTAAATCTTTGGGGATCTTGTCACTTTTATGGTCTGTAGAAGATGAATTCAAGCAGGATTTCAATATTGCTTGGCCTCTAGTCCCAAAATAATATAGCCATGTCGCCAGGGAAAGTCTGCGGGAACATGCTGTGCTGTAATAGTTTACAGATTCATAAAAAGTATTGATCAAGCTTTGTCTCCTGTAGTTCTAAATAGAGTATTAAAGGATTTTTTCTTCTTGACTGTAGCAACCCAATAATGCTAAGCATGGCGATGAACAAACACATGAAAATCAAATACAACCAACAAACACAAAAGCGTCTGGCCTTGTGTTTAACTCTACTATCATCAAGTTAATGGTGCAGTCATGTAAAGCTTCTCCTTTTAATGAACTAATTAGCCTTTTTCTGATGGATAGCTTTATGCTTGGCCACACTGGCTGTTCCTAGAAGCAGAGCTGTCAGGCATGCCATGGCAGAATAATTCGTATAGCTTCAACAAGGTTTCAAAAAGCATCTATCCACTTCCTTTTGGATGTAATCTCCTGTCCATTTTTTGTAAGTTTTTGTGGATACATTGGGTTATTAGACTATTAGTCTAATAATAGACATATAATAGACAATAATAGACATATAATAGCATGACAACAATACTAAAATTCAACCTGGTTCTGATTCTCAAGTTCAAAAAGACAACTCTGGACTTTTATTTTCTGAAATAGGCTTGCAACAAATCACAGCAATTTTTACTTACTTTTCTGAAGCTGCAGCTACGATTTTTTTCCCTAAGAAATGCAATGCAACTTTTAGCATTGACACAAAAGTTCACTGCATGAGTAAGGTATTTCTCCTTTCTTGACTGCCCTTTTGATTGTAGATGTTTGTATAGATATTTTTGAAGGGGTAGTAAGAGATTCAGATCAGAATGCTAAAATTCTTTCATCATTTTGTGATGAGAAAACTTCAGGAAGATGAAATAATACCTATACTACTATCAGTAAATCCTGTAAATAAATGTATAGCGTGTGCTATTGTAAAAGTCCTGAATTCCCTAGTTCTTTCAAAATGAAAGAAAATATAAAGATATCAGTCTGCTTGTATACGTAAACCCTAACACCCAGTGTCTGTGTGTGTGTGTATGTGTGTTGGGGGTTGGGGGGCGGTTCAAGGTACAGGGAATTCTGTAGAAAAGATACATCTTCATTGTTTTGTCAGTCAAAGATTTAAAATCTAATTGCTAAAATGTTTGCATTTTTGCAACACTTACTCTTCAATGGTGGTTAATGGGTATTTAAATGTTTCTCTAATTAAATTGGGAAAACAACTTGTCTTTGTTATGAATGACTTCTTAAAGAGGCTTTCAACAGAGCCTCAGGGTACTTAGTGACAGCATGTTTACCCCTATAGATGAGGGAGATACTATTATTTTCAATAGTCATTTTGTGGTCGATTCAGATTACAGTTCTTATTTTATTGTTGATGAGATCAGGCCTCTTCCTGGATCTACGTGAGAAAATAATTTCCAACCAGGCTGTTTAGACATTGTATTTTTTGTTTTGAATAAACTTTCCATCTAATAATGCACATATTTTTAATAGAAAGTCAATATCTCTTCAAGAAATAAATCTTTTATTCTCAAGGACACATTCTGAGCTTCAGGTAAACAATGAATTAACAGCCTTAACTTTACTAATATAAAAAATTACCATGTAGATGTTCAAACAGTTCAATAATGTGGTATTCAATTACACAAATCCAGTAGGAAAGTATGGCTTTTTTTAAAATAAAGTTTTCAACCATTTCCGTGAAAGTCACTACATAAATGAATATTCTTGAAAAGATAGTGTGTGAATTACATATGGTGCACACACTGTAGAAATAGACATAAGCTGGATTGTTTCCTCTTCTGTAAAGTCAGGAAGTTAAGCTTGAGGTTTCCCAAGATCCCTCTAATTCTATAAGTAGTCTCATTACAAGTTGCGACTCATCACAAGAACATGCACTGTTACTGTACTCTGGTCCAGAGGTCATTCACTTGGATATCCCAGGGGAGGCAGTGTAGCTGTGTTTCTATTTCCCTTTTGGCATTCTTAGGCAAATCTTGCCAGGTCGACTTCAGACTCCTAATTCCATAGGGGAATCCCTGATTCCACTGGAAGCCTGTCTTCAGGAGGTTCTGCATTTCCCCATACCTTGGAAAGGCATCAGTCCAAGGCACAAACATGCAGTAATTTAGGTCCCTAGAGATCCACTTTCCAAGAAGGCCTCTGATTTCTTGCTCTCTCTCCCTTGGCTGGGCAATGAACATTCCTGGAGGAGAGCTGGGAAATTGGATACACGGTTCCTTGGTTATCCATAGTTCTTCAGCTTCTTTTAAAATGTAGTAATCAGTAGTGCATAGAAAAAAGTTTATCAGTTGATTTCCAAGACTTCTAGGACATGTCTAAAACTAAAAGAAATGTTCTCTACTGTTTCCATGAAATGACAGCAGAAATTGTGCTAAGGATTAATAGGTGCCGACAACTCCTTTCAATCATGTTCATTTTGATATTTTGATTTATTCTACCTGCTTAGTTAAAATTCCCCTGGCTTAATAAAGAAGAGTTAATTCCATATTTAATTACTGCTACGGTTTGAATGATGGTATCCCCTTCAAAACTGATCTTGAAACTAAATCCCCAATATGGTTCCTATTAAGAGGGTAGCCTCTGGGAGGTAATTAATTCATAAAAACTCCACTCTTATTACTGGTATTTGTGACAAAAAGGGTAACCTTATAAAAGATTAAAGGGAGCACTCTTTTGCCCTTCTGCCTTGTACTATGTGAAGACACAGTGAGAAGGGGCTTTCTTGAGAGCAGAGAGCAGTTAGCACCAGACACCACTGCTGGCACCTTAATCTTGGACTTCCCGGCCTCCAGAACTATAAGAAAGCAATATCCGTTCCTTATAAATTACCTAGTCTAAGGGATTTTGTTACAGAAGCACAGATGAACTCAGACAGTTACTAATATTATTACTCAGGTTACTGGGAAGTAACTGAGAAGTACAAACATCTTAGCCTGGGTTAGAAGCCCCATCCTTTAAACCCATTTGAATTTCTCTGGAATTACTTACAAATGGATAGTTACTTTTGTTTCATAACTTCATGACTAGTACATACTAAAGAAGCATCCTATGGGAAATACTTATCAGTCTCTGTCACTGCCCTCTGCAGCTAAAGTGAAGACAAAACGGGAAATATTTAATATGCTGTTCATGAGTCTTTGAGTTATTAATATCATTTAATTTTTTTTTTTTTTTGAGATGGAGTCTCACTCTGCTGCCCAGGCTGGAGTACAGTGGTGTGATCTTGGCTCACTGTAACCTCTGCCTTCCGGGTTCAGGTGATTCTCGTGCCTCAGCCTCCCAAGTAGCTGGGATTATAGGCGCCCATCACCATACCCAGATAATTTTATTTGTATTCTTAGTAGAGACGGCATTTTGCCATGTTGGCCAGGCTATTCTTGAACTCCTGACCTCAGGTGATCCGCCTGCCTCAGCCTCGGAAAGTGCTGGGATTACAGGCATGAGCCATTGCACCCAGCCCTAATAGTTTTCCTTTTAATTTTTTCTTTTGCATGAGAAAATCAGTATGTGGTAGATCTGGAAATGCATACATGAGAAAAATCAACTTTAAATACTTGTCTGAATAAAATTATGAAAAATTAGAATATAAAACCAAAGTAGAATTTTGCAATTGTTTATTCTATTTGATAATTAGAACAAAATAATGATGCAAGATACATAAATGTATTTAGAATGCAGAATATACCACAGTGAAAATAGTGGAGGGTTTTTTGTTAGCCATAAAATATCTTTATTCCCTTATGAAAGTGGAAGAAAAATTCTAACTCAGAGGCATTGCATTGGGTAAACTGGGAAACAAACAGTTAAAAATATGTCAACTTACATATTCCTAGGAAAAAGATATATGAAAGGCTGAAGAATGATCAATATCATTCAATGGATTATCAAAATCCTGAGGCATTTGTTCCAGCGCTTTATATACTTGCAAGCCTTTGTCAGTCACAAAATTTTGTCAATAAATAGACTCCAGTGAAATAGAGAGAGAGAGAGAGAGAAAGAGACTGTGTGTGAATGAGAATAAAAGCTTGGTTTATTTTGTTTTATTTTCTTCCTTTACTTAAATTTTAATTTCATGAGCAAATGTTCCTTCCTTGTTTTTAGCCCTTACAAAAGCTACTTAGATGTCTGTTCTTTCTGAGCACCTATATCTCTGGGGTTAAGTGATGATTGAGCCCCCAGAGGTCACATTATCTTGCAAGATAAACTTGCTTGATACATTATGAATACATTAAAAGAAATAATTGTTGGAAATTCAGCTTCAGCTTGCACTATAGACCATATAATTCACTCTTCAACTAAACAAAACCGGTGCCAGAACTTGGAAGAAAATAGTAAGATGCTCCCAGAACATGGGGATAGATAGAAAATGTATAGCTGAGGAGATGTAGGAAACAACTTATCTAACACCCATAAATGTATCTATAATTTATGACCAGGATCCATTGGTAAAACAGGTTGCTGGAGCTTAATCAATGGTATTAATCTATCTACAATAAAGGATAAGTCAGTAAAGAAGGTGGTTATGCATAGAATTCAGGGGGAAGATATAGTGGTGATGGATGAGGAGCTGGAGAAGAGAAAATATAAAATTTGTATCCGTGTCTATAATAATTTGTTTCCCAGTTTAGGAAAGAGGGCATCCTGATAAACTCTAGCCTGTGATTCAGGCTATTTGTCAGGCTGATGTCTTTGTGTTATGGATGGATACATTGCCTCTCCCAGCATGGTGTACTCTAGCCATAGTTGGTATGTAAATGTATCCTGTTTCTTTTCATAGTTACTAAATAACTCTCTGAAAATTATATGAATTACCTTGTATATTTTTCCTAGCTTTCTGTCCCACTCTATACGGACAGCTCTATTTCTTGTTAAAATACATACACAGTAGCATTCTAGTTTTTACAAGCACATGCTCTTATCAGCTCTAGATGCACTAAAAAAATGAAACGTCTAGTGTAAGCTCAGGACTGGTACCACCACTGTGATGGTCATTTCACATAATGCCATTCTGAGACATGCTGTCTGATTTTATACATTTGGTCTATAGAATATATGTAGTTTTAAAAGCAACATTGTTCATCCTCAGGTATACTCTGGAGCTCTTTGAAGTTCATACCACAAACCATCTATCACTACCTTCCTTCCTCTATCTTTTCTCATTACTGCCTCCACCTGAACTTCTAGACACCTGGTGTTTGACTCATAGCCTCTTTTTACCATGCACTCTGCCACAGCCTGCCAAAGCATTCTTTGGATAAGAGCTAGGCAAAATTCGTGATTCAGGCTCAGTTTAGGGCTCAGAGGAACTTTGATTAAAACAATAACAAAAATTGTAAAACCTCAAACTAAGCACTACAGAAACTGGAGTTTAGAAAGACAGGCAAAATGACATGGGTACCTGATGCAGGGATTGAGAAAACTTCAGGTCAGAGGCATGGCAGCCCTGAAATGGCTGGTTTGTAGGCTGCTTGGCTGAAGGAAAGAACAAGTCAGCACTTGCTCTGCCCCGGGGAAGGCTGAGTGGGCACTGAGGTGTTCTGTTACACAGCATATAAGCAGGACAGCAGCAGCCATGGCTTACCAGTGCATCCCATCTGACAGCCACTTCCTTTCTAAATTGAACAACAGCTAAGAAAAGTACAGCTTGAGATTCTCCTCTCACTCATGTTCTATTTTCCTTAGTCCTAGCCAGAGATCTTCCATTCAGATGCCTCAGTGCAAGCTGGACTCCTCTTTTGCGCAGCTGCAGCCTGATTGAGAAGAATTCAGTGCCATTGGCACCTCCAAACATGAATTAATGTAACACCAATATCCCCTGGGTCCAAATTTTCCAAAGGTTAATAAAATACACAAGGACCTTGATGTATCAACCAAACACCCTAAACATTGAGAATTAAATGCAAATTGACTTATTCCAAGCTGGAAAACATCATATATACAACTTAGACCCACACTGCTATTGTAGTCATGCTACTGGAAGAATGAGATCACCTAACTGGCCAAAAAACCAGATCTTTTATGGTTCACCTTATTAAAATACCAGCAAATCTAGGGCACTTATACCAAATCCCTTAGACCTGTGAGGAGCCAATGATTTGGAATTCCCACTCACTGCATGATTAGGATTGCCTTTCTGTAGACATGTTTTGTTTTTTTGTTTTGTTTTGTTTTTCTGGTTTTTGTTTGTTTTTGTTTTTTTGAGATGGAGTCTCTGTCACTGAGGGGTGGAGTGCAGTGGCACGATCTCAGCTCACTGCAACCTCTACCTCCTGGGTTTAAGCAATTCTCCTGTCTCAGGCTCCTGAGTAGCTGGGATTATAGGCTCCCATCACCACACCCAGCTAATTTTTGTATTTTTGGTAGAGATGGAGTTTCACCATGTTGGCCAGGCTGGTCTGGAACTCCTGACTTCAAGTGATCCACCCGCCTTGGCCTCCTAAAGTGCTGGGATTACAGACGTGAGCCACCCGTGCCCAGCCAACATTGTTTTAATCCATTTCATGTTTTGTACCGAATAATAGGCATCTCATTGTATTTTGTATCTCAGCCATTGGCCTATGCCCCTGATGCTCTCCCTCAGTAAATCAGTCTGGCTACTGTTACCAAAGTGACATAATTGTTTAACATTCTCAACCTCTGTCTGAAGTGCTAGACGTTTGGACTGTAAAGTTCCACATCTGAATCATGCATATTCCTATAGGCTCTAACTATTCCTGTTAGGATTTCCTGCCTCAAAATCTGGAATTTCAGCTTGTGCAGCTCTTCTGCAAAACATGGTCTACAAAAATACCTGTAGCATTTCTACAAACTGCCTGTAAGATTTAAAGACTTTATAGACCACCCTGAGGTCCCTGAATGTTGGTGGAGAGAGAAATATCTTCCAGGCTTAGTGTTCTCCTTCCCAATTTACTTTATTACTTTGGAGTCCTGTATTCTCTGGTTACTCTTTTGATAATGTCACAGTTCACAAAAATATAATCAGTTTGGAGAAATTTGGGTTGAAAACAACAATCAATCAGCTTTGCTGTTCAAATGTTTCTTATCTAGTCACTTGCTGTTCAACTTTTCAGTCTATTTGCTGTTTGTGGGAAGCAGAATTCTAAGATAGCTCACAAAATTCTCAGCCCCTTGTATATGCACACTATGTTCTAATTATTCAATGAAACACTAATTGAGGTGTTGCTGTTGAAAAGATCTTGCAGATGCAATTAGTTCCAAAATCCATTGACCTTCAGATAGGGAAATATCTGGGCAGGCCTGACCTAATCACATGAGCCCTTTAAATGTGGGTTCAGGGGTCAGAAGAGAGAGAGAGAGAGAGAGAGAGAGAGAGAAGTCAGAGAGATCTGAGGTGTGATGAAGAATTAATAATGACTTTGGGCCAGGTGTGGTGGCTCATGCCTATAATCCCAGCACTTTGGGAGGC
This sequence comes from Rhinopithecus bieti, assembly GCF_001698545.2. Classification (NCBI taxonomy): domain Eukaryota; kingdom Metazoa; phylum Chordata; class Mammalia; order Primates; family Cercopithecidae; genus Rhinopithecus; species Rhinopithecus bieti. The sequence continues at coordinate 93,247 of NW_016815631.1, read as the reverse complement.
TGAGGCAGGCAGATTGCTTGAGTCCAGGAGTTCAAGACCAGCCTGGGCAACATGGTGACACCCCGTCTTTACAAAAAATACAAAAATTAGTAGAGTGAGGTGGTGCATGCCTGTAATCCCATCTACTTGGGAGGCTGAGGCAGGAGGACCATTTAAGCCTGTGATGCAGAGATTTCAGTGAGCCAAGATTGTGCCATTGCACTCAGCTTGGGTGGCAGAGTAAAAACCTGTCTCTCTCTCTCTCTTCCTCCCTGTCTCTCTCTCATACACACACACGCACACACACACACACACACACACACACACACACACACATACACACACACAACTAACAATGACTTTGGAAATGGAGGGGGCCTCTTGGCAAAGAAGTGCTTAGTTTTTAGAAACAGAAAATATCCCCCAGTTGGCAGCCTGTAAAGAAACGGAACTCTCAGTTCTACAACCACAAGGAAGAGATTTCTGCCTCTGGAAAGTGGATTCTGAGCTTCAGATGAGAACACAGCCTGACCAACACATTGATTTCAGCATGTGGGACCCCAAGCAGAGGACCCAACCAGACCATGTTTGGACTTCTGACCTAGAGAACTTTTAGCTAATACATGGATGTTGTAGTAACAGCATTCTGTTGCTACAGAATACTGTTCAACTATTTCTTACCTATCCATTTATCATGCAAGTTCTATAGAGTTTGCCTTCCAGGTTACTTTTTAAGGCTATTGCCCAGAATTTGAATCCATAATTGAACTTCACATATAGAAGACAGCAGTAGGGTGAGAATGTAAGGAGTATAATGTAAGGAGCATATCTGAGTCCACGGTGTTTCCATATAAGGCCTTATAGCACTTATAATGATCCATCATGACTTACATTTTAAAGGAAGAGAAATCATGACTTTGTCTACTACCCAGATGTTCAATATAAACCAGTTTTTCATTTATCAAATGCATAAGAGCTTTCACTGACAGCTTTGGAATAAACCATATTTCCTTTACAAATTCCATTGTATGTATGTGTGTATACAGTCATATATCACTTAACAATTGGTTCTGAGAAATGTGTCATTGGGTGATTTCATCATTGTGTGGGCATCACAGAGTGTACGTACACAAACCTAGATGATATAGCCTACTACACACCTGGCTATATAATATACCCTATTGCTCCTAAGCTACAAACCTGTATAGATGTCACTGCATTGAATACTGCAGGCAACAGTAATACAGTGAGAAGTATTATAATATTATGAGATCACCGTTATATATGTGCCCTATTTTTGAAATGTCATTACATGGCATGTATATATATGTGTGTGTGTGTATGTGTGTGTATACATATGTGTATATGTGTATAGATTTCTCTTATGTGTTTTGCAACTTTCCATTATCTTTCTGGGTAAATATTAGTCTTAAGCAAGAATAAAATACATTACTTAATATTTTAAAAAAATTTTATCACAGTTGTTTGTGGTGGGAATATTGTTTCAGTAATGCATTCAACAAGTCTTCACAGAACTACTCTTTTTTAAAATTAAAATTAAAATGTTATCTTTATGATTGTCAGATAATATGTCTTCCCGTGTCTATTTTTTAAGACAGTCTAGCATGCTTTGAACTATGAGTAAGACATATTATACACACATGTATACACACATATACACACACACATATACATTTGAGAATTTTTTAAGCTGTGTATTTTATTTTCTAAAATTGATATATTAACTATAATTTTGTATTACATGTAGATTTCAGGTTATAATTAGTCATAGTGAAAAAAGTCAGCAATATTTTAATTTGGTACATAATATCATTTATTGTTGAAACTACTCAACACAACAGGAAATATTTTAGATACTAATGTGGGTGAGAGGACACATAAAGGAAAACTGAGATTTTCAAGAATTGAGACAAGAATGAGTTAGTACTCCCAAGATATAAGTGTTTAAGGCATAAACGTTCACTGAAAGAGAAAATGAGACAAAAGGTCAAGAAAATAAATGGTTTTCTTTTCTAATACATGGAAAAAATAAATACGTCTTACCAGTGTATTATGATGGTAAAAAACAAGGAGGAAAATGTCATCAAGGACACAACATGTTATCCACTGATTAAACCTCTCTAAGGACCTATGGGCATACAAGGATGACCCAGAATAGGCTTGAGAGAGAGAAACTGTGGATAGAAATATAATAACCACCCACAAACATTTGAACATTACACCGGAAATGGAACTATATATCATTTCATGCCAGCTACAACTGAAAGTGATAACAAATTTACAAAGAGGTCAGTTTAGCTTAATCTCATATAAAAGTTCTCAGTAGTAATCTATTATCTTTGCGGTTTGGGAAAACTAATAATTTGATGATGTGGATTTGTTTTGTCAAAATAAATTCATGACCCTGGTTAAATTTAAGTTTTTTTTTTTTTAAGGTTTTACTACTGTCACATTTTAAAACATCTTTACATTTTTTATTTCCCCAGTACCTTTTATCTAAAAAATATTTTGATGATTATTTGTATTTACAGTAACTGTTTCAGACATTTCTGAAAACTAGAGACATTTTTTTCAACTCACCAAGGTGATAATCAGTACAAAAAATCAGTGTAAAAACTTAGCAAACTAGAAAGTGATATTACTTTGTCCTAAAAAGTATAATAATTTTTTTATGTTGAGCAAAGCATTTTGCTGACTAAAATATAATATGTCTTACTCATAGTTCAATGCATGCTAGACTGTCTTAAAATATAGATAAGGGAAGACATATTTAGGTGCTGAGAATCATAAAGATAACATTTGTAATAATTTTAATTTTAAAAAAGAGTAGTTCTGTGAAGGCTTGTTGAATGCGTGACTGAAACAATATTCTCAGCACAGCCATTGTAAATTTTTTAAAATATTAAGTAATGTATTTTATTCTTGCTTAAGACTAATATTTACCCAGAAAGATAATGGAAAGTTGCAAAACACATAAGAGAAATCTATAATCACTAAAGACATATTATAACCATAGTTTTAAGAAAGGACAGCTGATTAATTCACCCAGGAAATATTTACTTGGGGCAGACTGTATTAATGGCCCTGGTTCAAATTGCAATAAAGTCAACAACAGTAGTCTTAACAAAGGCTATTTTAGCAATAATGAAAATGCTTCACTGAAATTCTTGAAAGGCTATGAAAAGTTTAAAGTTCAGCTTTAACAGTGATAAGCAGAGCTATGTATATTCTAAAGTTCAGTTTGATATAGTATTACCTGTGTTGCCAGTGGCAAGTTTCCTGTAGATTACATCTCTCCATTCTCTCCACTTTTTTCGCATTTCGACTGCTAAGACATTTGTCCAGGCCACTATCATCTCTTGCCTAGATTAATGTGTCAGTTTCCTCACTCATTCTCTGCCTCCAGCCTTGTGCAGTCACCTCTCTACCTGCAGCCTTGCACAGTTTCCATGCTACAGACATTATGAGTTTTCTGAAGTGCTAATCCCTTGCTTATTACCTCATTCTTCCCATTGCTTTTGGAATAAAGTTCACACTCTTAAAACAACATGCAAGACCCCTGGTACCATTTGCGACCTCATATTACTCACTCCATCGTGGTCTATGCTGCAGCCGTGCTAAGCTGCTTTTTGTTCTCCAAATATGCCATGCTCTCTCTCACCCCTGGAGCTGGATAAATATTTTTCTCACTGACCAGAAAGTCCGCTTTCCTTCTCATTCCCTCTCTTTGTTTCCTATCCCTCCCTTCATGCTTGAAATTAATTGCTCCTTGTAGAAATTTTCTTTGATTCTCCTTAACTACTACCCCAAGGTTAAGTGGTCCTCCTAGTTTCTTCTGAGGCATTGCCTTGAATGAATACTCAGTACCTTGAGACCCACTGACCTTATATTCCCAACACCATACACCCAGACTATAGTAGATAATAAATATGTCAAATTCAATAAATGGTTAAATACATGTATCAGGATGAAATCCTGTACTATTCCCTGTATTATTTTATTTATTTATTTTTTGAGACAGGATCTTACTCTGTCACCAAGGCTGGAGTGAAGTGTTTTAATCCCAGCTCCCTACAGCCTTGAACTCCTGGACCCACGTGATCCTCCCACCTCAGTCTCCTAAGTAGCTAAGACAATAGGTACATGCTACCATACTGGTTACTTTTTAAAAACGTTTTGAAGAAATGAGGGTCTCACTATGTTGCCCAGGCTTCTCTTGAACTCCTGGCCTCAGGCAATCCTCCCACCTTAGCCTCTTAAAGTGCATTTATTAAATGATGTGATTGAACTGAAAATATATTTATTCTTTGGTCTGTAGAACCCATCTTTATTATTTCTGTTTAGCAAACAGAGGAGTTCAACATTGAGAAAAGTTTAATAAATGGGCTATTTGCAAAGATGTGGGTGAGTTTTAAGGAAATCACCCAGGAATAGTGTAGAATCTCAGGGATTATTGAAGGGAATTGAAGGGGGCCCAGAGTTAATATTCTTAGGACTGAGAAAGGAGGGGGTGGTTTCAGGACCCGGCACTGGTAGCCAGCTATTGAAAGTGCCTTTGGAAGAGCATCTCAGCTCTCTGTCCCATCCCCCAACCCCAACCCTCTCCAACAACTTGGGAAACTGGGAGCCAAGGGAATAAATATCTCTTCTCTTTTCTCTTGTTCTGACCTCCAATTCCACCATTCCTGTTAGCAAAACCCAACCAGAAGCCAGAAGGCAAGGAAATCTGTGAATAGAGTCCATGCAGATTTGTGCTCCAACAAAGGGCAGGGTGGGGAGGGTACTGTTTGGGTGTGGAGAGGCAAACAGAAAAAAAGTCATCCCAGTGATCTAGTATTTCAAGAATTAGACAACTTTAACAATTTTTCAACATTACAGCAAGACAAATGCCTAAAGGAAGAGAAACATGTCCTAACACCAACTTGGAACAAGTCTTACAATCAGCATGTTTCAATGAATTAAAATAACCTAATCTTCTAATGAAATGGTTAAAATTACTTTGCCTCATATACTCCTTTCTCCTATGTTCCCAATCTTCTCATTTCTGATAGAAATGTCACATAGTAATGCCATTCATCACCTTTCAAGCCTCCTTTCTTAAAGCCATTGCTTTAAGAAATTTAAAGCCCTTACATGAGGGATAAAAGAAGGTATCTCGGTTTTGCAAACTTCATTTAAATTTAGTAGAAGAAACTAGAGATGTTTGAGTTGGGTAGTTCAGTGTGGGTAGAAGGTAAGATTTTGAAAGTCTAGGTGACATCAAAATCGTGAGGTTCAGAGTTGAGTGCGTTTCAGTGAGGTCCAATCTGCACAAATACATTTTAATTATCTTTCCTTTGATTTTTTTTTCTTTTGCATTTCTTATCCCCATCATATCTCCTGCAATTTTAAGACTACAAATTTTCTATATAACTCTAGGATGCATTCTCTCTCCTGAATTATGTTGCCTCCCAAGGTTTTTGGACAGCCCACAATTTTATAACATGATTAAAACAATAACAGCAAAACAGTGAAAAAAAAATTCCAAATGCGGTGGAGCACAGTCAGCATCCACTGGGCAGTGGGATGAGGGCCTGCTGTTTCCTGTCATCAGGGAACAGTCTGTGGGCTCCACTTTTTGGGTGTGCAGCTCAAGCTAGAACTTTTCTTTAACAAACCTTAAAACCAACCAAGTCTCTGAGATTACTGTTGTTTCAAGATGTAAAAGTCCAAAGAGGTCAACAATTTTAGTGGAAATACCAATGATAAAAATGGAAAGAGATGGAAAGAGATCTTCAATCTGCAGACAACTTTTTAGCCACATGAAAGATATATTCATCACACATGAAAAGCTCACCAGAATTAATTATAGGACTGATCCTGGATTTCATGATGAACCAATGGTGTGATTTATGATTTTCATTAAAAATGTACACTAGAAACAAGTAATTGACTTGCTATCTTGTATGTATGTATGTGTGTATGCATAATGCAGGCATAAGGGGACCCACGTTATGATTAATAACATCCTTATTTACACACACCTAGAGATAGGCCCAAATATGGAACATTCTTCAAGGAGAAATTTTTCTATTTTAAAAGATCTTTAAAAGATGGTAGGTCATGCCTGTAATCTCAGAACTCTGGGAGGATAAGGTGGGAGGATCACTTGAGTCCAGAGTTCAAGACCAGCCTGGGCAACATAAGGAGACCCTGTCTCTACAAAAATATTAAAATAAAAACTTAGCTGGGCAGGATGACATGCATTCGTAGTTCCAGCTACCCAGGAGGCTGAAGTAGGAGGATCGCTTGAGCCCAGGAGCTTGAGGCTGCAGTGAGCTATGATTGCATCACTGCATTCCAGCTTGAGTGACAGCGCAAGTTCCTGTCTCAAAAAATAAAAAAATAAAAAATCTATATTAACTCAACTGTTGTCTATTGACATTCACTATCAACATATATAAATCTGACTATCTATTTAAAATATTCTGGAGGCTTCCCCTACACATAAAATGAAGTGTGGATGCCATGTCCTGTCCCAACCACCCTCATAGCTGGGCCCCTTCCACGTCTTTAACCTCAGCTCAAGGTGTCTCGCCTTGCCACAGTATTTGGCTTCCTTTCTTTTCTTTAAATATGCCAAACTCTTGGATCTTCACACACGCTGATCCTTCTGTCTGAAACACCATTCCCCAGGCTGTTGGCTTAGTTTACTCCTTCTCATCTTTAAGGACTCTGCTCAAACATCACCTTCTTTCTTGTTACCTCAGTATCCTCTCCTCCTATTAACTATTGTAGAACCCTGGTTATTTCCTTCATTAAAATTTTAGTCTTTATTTCTCTTGTTTATTTATTTGTATGTTTATTTGGTATTCTTTTCCTGCTAGAATTAATTAACATGAAGGTGATTTTCTTGTTTATGTGGCAATCTTCAAAGGGCACTGTAGACATGGAGAAGCTCAATAAATATTTGTTAAATGAACAAAAGAAAAGGCTTCTCATATATATATGTACATATATACACCCATATATAACATATATGTAATATATAGTACTTGGTGCTTTACATTTTAGCCCATTTCTTCTTTTTTCAGTAGTTACTATGGCTTTTTTTTTTAAATTTTTATTTCAATAGGGTATAGGTGGTTCTTAGTTACACGGATAAATTATTTACTGGTGATTTCTGAGATTGTAGTGCACCTATCACCTAAGCAGTATATACTGTACCCAATATGTAGTCTTTTATCCCTCACCCCCCCGCTCAACCTTCCCCTTTCCTGAGTCCCCAAAGTCCATTATATCATTCTTGCGCCTTTGCATCCTCGTAGCTTAGCTCCCACTTATAAGTGAGAGTATATGATATTTGGTTTTTCCATTCCTAAATTACTTCAATAAGAATAATGGCCTCCAGCTCCATCCAAGTTGCTGAAAAAGACATTATTCCTTTTTATAACCGAGTAGCATTCCATGGTGTATATGTACCACATTTTCTTTATCCACTTGTTGGTTGATGTAGCTCATTTTCTTTTATATTTTAAAGATATTTTCTTTCATAAATCTTGAAGACAGCTTAAAATGCTAGATTATTTGGTCTTTTCCACGGATCTTATTTTATATTCAATTCTTTTTTTTTTTTTCTTTTTTTTGAGACGAAGTCTCGCTCTGTCACCCAGGCTGGAGTGCAGTGGCGCGATCTCCACTCACTACAAGCTCCGCCACCTCCCAGGTTAACGCCATTCTCCTGCCTCAGCCTCCCTAGAAGCTGGGACTACGGGACTACAGGCACCCACCACCACGCCCGGCTAATTTTTTTGTATTTTCAGTAGAGACGGGGTTTCACCGTGTTAGCCAGGATGGTCTCGATCTCCTGACCTCGTGATCCGCCCGCCTCGGCCTCCCAAAGTGCTGCGATTACAGGCGTGAGCCACCGCACCCAGCTAAATTCAATTTTTTTTCTCTTCTTTTTTTCTTTTTGAGACAAGGTCTCACTGTCACCCAAGCTGCAGTGCAGCAGCACAATCACAGCTTACTGCAGCCTTGGCCTCTCAGGCTCAGTAATCCTCCCAACCTCAGCCTCCCAAGTAGCTGACATTACATGTGTGCACCACAATGCCTGGCTAATTTTTGTATTTTTTGTCAAGATGAAGTTCTTCCACATTGCCCAGGCTGGTCTTGAACTCCTGAGCTCAAGCAATCCACCCACCTTGGCCTCCCAAAGTGCTCTGATTACAGGTGTGAGCCACCACATCAGGCTTACAATTTAAATTTTAAAACAAATGCTTAGCAGAGGCCGTGTTTATTTTGCTAAAGTGACAGACCACTTAAGGTATCCATGGTATCTATAAATATTTACTAGTTCTTTTCGTCAACAGACATGCTTCAAAATATTCAAGTAAAGTACGAAGTAATAACAAACACTGAGCTTTTCTTTAACCTCCCTAACTTGATGCTTTTTCGTTACTCATTAAGGTCACTTCTTTGCTGCTTTCTATTTCATCCTATGTGATATAGTCATTTGTGTATTCAGCACCTGTGATAGCTCATTATGGTTAAAAGTAATGCCATTTTGCTGCATTGAATCTGAAAGGTGATTTAAAAGTTTATTTATGGCTAAGGAGTGGTCGTTGAACATTCCATTTTCATGCTTTAATTCCTGATATTTTCCACATTTACAATAAAGTTGTCAATTGGGGCATATTTGTTTCTAGATTTTTTTCTTTTCTTTTCTTTTTTTTCTTTTTGAGACAGAGTCTCGCTCTGTCACCAGGCTGGAGCGCAGTGGTATGATGTGGGCTCACTGCGACCTCCACCTCCTGGGTTCAAGTGATTTTCCTACCTTAGCCTCCCAAGTAGCTGGGACTACAGGGGCATGCCACCACAATCCAGCTAATATTTGTGTTTTTAATAGAGACAGGGTTTTACCATGTTGGCCAGATGGTCTCAATCTCTTGATCTCCTGATCCACCCACCTCGGCCTCCCAAAGTGCTGGGATTACAGGCGTGAGCCACAGCGCCCAGCCTGTTTCTAGATTTCTTACGCAATACCTTTGCTTTCCTTCTTGCTACTTGTTCACATTGAAACACATTTTACTTTTCTCTGCTATTAAAATCTTTAGTCAGCATAACCACAGACAAGGGCCAGCTCCTGTGCTGCGAAAAATATCTGCACACCTAACCCAGAAGTGTAAACAGTGTTCAGAGGTAATAGGTATTTAATTCATTTGCTTTTAGTTGTGGTTGAAAAAAGATGGCACACGAGTTCTATAGTTTCTTGGCAAATAACATAGACGTGATTTAGTACTCCATGAAATGCAGTCGCATGTGTCTAAACAATGGAGATCGGATATCTAGGTGCAGATTTGTTAAATGGTCCCTCTAATCAAGATGAAAAAGAAAGCTTGAAGGATGTATCAACTGTGACATTGTGAAAGCTTATAAAATTTGTGACCCAACATCAAAAATTAGACTGTATCACAATGTAACTACAATAGAGGAGTTTCCGTGCATGGAGATTTTTACAAAATAAGATTGATATTTGAAAATCAAGAATTAAAGTGCCCAGAACAATGGCTAGCTACTACATAGAACATGAGGCAACAAGATAGAAGAAGAAAGGGAGATTTATCAATGTAATAGTGATGTCACTTCATTGAGCTATTTTAATTCAAAAATTAATTCATAAATGCCTAAATCTAGGATTTCCCATAAACTGAAATATGAAAACGTTCTAAGGTAATTGCATTAGGACACATTCCTCCTTGGAAATTTTATTCTTAGGTGTTACCATGTGTATTAAGAAATGTATTGAAGAACAGACTTTAGCAAGAGATTGTATCTTGAACTTACTTTTTTTTTTACCTTATTAACTAAGCTTCAGGTTATATTCACAATTATAAGCCAGAAATAGCATCTTTGTTTTCCCTCTAAAATAAGGTGGCCTTTCAAGTTCTAAATCCCACTGTCATTACCCCTTACAAGTACAAGATGTAAATATCTAATAGACACTTGCTTTTCTAACTGTTAGAAGAGGATTTTAAAAAATTTTATTACAAGGGGAAAAAAAATTTTTAAATAGACCAACTATCCAAATGTTATTTAGAATAGCTATATGTAGACATAGATTCAGATGTAAATAACTAGCTAAATAAAAACATAAGCTTAATGATACTAAGCTGAATTGGTTTCATTTTCAACTCACTTTAAGTATTATCATTAGAAATAATATTTGTAGCATACTGCTAATATACTTATTTTATGATGCTACTGAGCACAAATTTTCTTTTACAGTAATTTTTCATCATATGTATTAGTCTTCAAAAATCATTATTTACCTTTATTTGAAAAAAAAAAAAATCCTTCCATTAAGGACAACACACTTTGAACAGTAAACAAAATCCCTTCCCTCAAAAAGGCTAAGTCAGTCACCACGCTCTGTGTCCCTCTGGGCTGAAATGATATTAGATTTGGTGAGGTGAGCTGTATATCACAAGTACTCCCAGTGCTGGAAGAGGAAATATTTCATTGCATGGGGTGGCGGATGGATTTAGAATTACTCTGTACCCACAAATGCTATATTTTATCTTAGGATACATCATTGACATACTCTCTATTTCATCAAATTTCTTACCAGCTTGCCTGTTACCTGCATTCTCTCTTTCAAGTATACGTACACACACACACATACATGCGCGCACGAACGTGCACACGCACATCATTGATAGAAATCACAAAGCCATTTTTTCTTTTTCCTTTTATTCACTCCCAGCAGATCTTTCTTTTCCCTGTAAGCTTACCACTTCTACATTTAATGATATGGGTTTTGAGTTAATTATTTAAAGGAATCACATCTTGCTAATTTTTGTATACAAGACACCGGCACATAGTGTCTATACTGACTAAACAGGCCAAGCTTTCTGAGTTAATTAATAAAATATTTGGTAAGAAAAGGTCCATCAGTATCTTATCCCTTGACCTGACAATGTCAAAACATACAGGATGGAAGGTATCTCATTAATTCAGACCATTTCAAATCAATTTTATTTTGACTTAGGGTCTTGAAATAAAATATCATTATCTTTGACTGGCCATATCAAAAACTGAACCCAGTTGGAAAATATATGTCCAAATATTGGTTTAGAGGAAAGCATAGCATTTTTTTGGTAAATTGTTCACACAGAGTTTTCCCTATTCCAACCACCTATCAAAACCATCAAAGATGTAAAATATAATTTCTTTCTACAGAAGAACATTTATATTTCCACATTTTATCTATTTCCAATTTAGGTTTTGCTATATACACACATTATCTCATAAAATTATTATAAGACTTCATTGTTTAGGACTTAAAAGTAACTATTAGGAAAGGTTTTATTTTATATTATTTCAAAAGGAAATTTATACTTGCTTAGTTTAAGAAATTACGTGCATAACTTCCTAAGCAACTTTGATTTTCCTAAACTAACTGCAAGCATTTCTTATTCAATCAACCAATCAATATATATGTATTGACCTGCTCTTTTTACCAAGACTATGAGGTGCTGACTGTTCTAAGTTGTTTGACCTTGAATTATTGCTTTGCTGGGGCAGCTGATATATAATATTAATGGCAACACATCTTGTTTCATTTTTATTTACTTATAATTATCTCTTAGTTTTTCTGTTTGATCAGTATTATTTTCGTACAACTTAAAATTTATAATTCTTTAGGAGTCATAGTTCTTCCTCATTGACTACTAATTCTATGCTCTTTCCATAAGGCATTTTCCCCTTTGCATTCTTTTTCTTCCCAATATTCTTCTGAACACTTAAATTGTGCTTTAGTTATAGATATTTGGTCCTCGATTTGTTCTTGCTTTTAAGAAAATACCTTCCTTAAAAGTGTTAAAGACAGAATCAAATCTTTTTTTAATTATGTCTTCCTCACACAATAATTTTGATCTACCCCAAATTATAAAATTTGCTATACCTCATGCTATGGCAGGAGGTAAATCATTATGTTTCCAGATCTCTCCTTGACTGGAAAATCTTAATGCTTTCTCTTTTCTCCTATTTATTCCTGATGCTACAATGATTTCTTCTTAAATTCCAGAAAGGAATTTCTACTTTGTACAATACCACATTCTGTATCCTATAGATCGACTTCTGGTAGTCAGGCCTTTGTTTCTCTCTTGTATTCACATTTTTTGTTGTTGTTGTCAATTTCTTCTACTGAAGAAAAGTCTGCATCAGCCTTTTATTTCCTGATTACAATTCACTTTAAATGTCACTACACAGATAAATCAATATGTGAAGGTGAAAATGACTTGAAGAGCTTTGTCAAGGTAAGTGTTCTTTATCAGACATCGTGGGAGTTTTGAAACCAGAAGGATCCTTAGGGCTTATGGAGTTCAATGACCCTCATGCACTGCAGATGAGGAAACTGAGCCCAGGAAGAGAAGACTTAACATGAACAAATCCTGTTCTCCAAGACGCTTTCTATTTCATAGCACTAATGGAAGCTTTCTAAAAGTGATTTAAAATTTTAATAGTTGTTTGTTTTATTTTGGTTTTCCCCAGAAATATCTGGATATGGTGGATTTTATCTTCTCTTTCAAGAGTTTTGTCACTCTTTTCTTCCGGTTCAGTGGGCTAGCTTGTGTTCACTTGACCACGAATCAGCATAAATCACATTCTATCATTTTTTTCTAGTTTTGTTCCTATGCTGCAGAATAAAAGCAAGATAACATAAAGGGAAACTACTGTAGCTACTGGACTATATTGTCTTGTGTAAAAATATCTTTCCAGATAAATATATCCCTGCTTTCCCTGAAAAAATAGTTGGAGTCATAAAAAGGTTTACGGGTATTTGCAATACCCACATGACCTGGCATATTGTGCTAAATGCATTTCTGCTGAATTTTGACTTTGGCCATTCATTAAGCCAAGTCATCATTAACACCTGCATGATTAAAGAAAAGTGTAAACTCAAAAATAGCAAGATGTATCCCTTAGCAGTGTCATGCTGATACCTTAAATTAGTTGTTTTGTTTTTTGGCACATAAGGAAACCAGGAAAATATCCTTTCCTACTCTTTTCCTACCTTTCTAAGTCACCTTACACACATTTTTCATCTGTGTGAGCAGCTCACTGAAGTCATTCTTTATACTACTAGTTACACTTTCAAAGTTAAGTTTAACTTTGTTGTTGTGCTTAGCATAACGGTATCAGCATTGTATATCTTGTCCAAATAAACCTGAGAATGATGACGTCTTCCTTCTATAAAGGCACTCTTGCTATTGAATATACCTTGAGTTTTGATGTAGAAACCATGTTTATGGACCATCATTGTTACTAACCTATTCATTAAAGGAACAATGATCCATAAGCTTCACACTTGCCCAGAAGCAGTCAATAGTTAAACATTTTAAGAAATTGAAAGAACTAAACAAAATAAATAGACTGGAGAGTTTAGAAACATGCTGTGAATCAATGTCTTAGAAACAATTCACTGTGTAAAATTAAATTAGTTTAACTCCAAAATTAAAAGGTAATATTTTCACATAGCAATATAACTTCCAATCAAATGGCATGAGAAGATGCATCTTATACTGGTGCTTGGTATATATTTTAGGTAATTTTTTGTTCCTTTATTCATCAACATTGGATATTAATAAAATTTAATTTTCTATAATAGTAATTCTTCAACTTTTTAAAATCAGTTATAAACAGAGGTCTAGGAATGAAAGACAGCCACAGTTATAAGTATTTGATTTGCTGTGATACATAAGTGAATAAAATAGATTCTAAAGACTGGAAAACCCCATAATGGACTAGCAATGTCTAGTAGCTCATCAATCAAGCAAATTCAGTAAGTTGACCTGACCATGCCCATTTCCCCCGTTAGCTACTAAAACTTTTCAATTTATGCTCATTTTGAGCATAGAACTATATTAAAATACAGTTCTAATGATATTCTTGCTCAACTTCAGAGAAGGCACAGGCCACAAAATTTGCATGTCTTGCAACAGGCAAGAAGTAGAGTTCACGTATTGTGAGGCTGGCCTGAATTTCCTCACTGCTGTGATATCATGGATAGTACCAACTCCAATAATGCATAGAACATGGATGGATACACAGGGAACCAAACCAAGAGCGAATAAGTTAAATGGTTAGTTCATTCAAGGAGCACTCATGAATTGTCTACCAGGCATGTGTCAGTTAAATACAGCTCAAGGAACACTAGCTTGTTTCTTTAAAAGTTCAACTCAAGAAACATGTATTCTATTGGAGAATGAGGATCTGTCCTATATGAAGGACTGACTCTGGGTTAAAAGTTAATAAATCAGCAAGTTGTATTACAATGGTTTGCTTTTGTGGAATGATTTGTTTACTTTTTTTTATTTTCCAAATTTTCAATAATGTGTTTATATGGCATTCATAACTTTAAAACTCCTTTACAATTAAGCTGAAATAAAAAGAAATCTACAAAACAGAACAAAAAACCCCAGCAAATATACAAATTTAAAAAATTAAACTCTTATTTCTGTTCAAGTCCTTTGCCCATTTGTATCAGGTTATTTGACTTTTTGTTGTTGAGTTGTAGGAGCTCTTTATATATTCTGGATATTAATCATATCAGAGATCTAACATTGTCAAATTCATAGAAGCAAAAAGTAGAATGGTAATTACCAAGTGCTAGAGGGGAGAGGGAAAAGGGGAGCTGTTTGATGGATAATGTTTCAAGTTTGCAAGATGAAGAAATTCTGAAGATCTATTTTACGACAATGTGAATGTATGTTAACGCGACTGAACTGTACATTAAAATGGTAAAATGTTTTTTCCCCAATTTTTAAAAATGCATGAAAATAAAACACTTGTGACAGAATAATAAAATCAGGCTCTGTTTAAAAAGAAACCAGCATCAGGCAAACAAGTTCTATAATGGTAATTCTTCAAAGAACCAAAGTTCACTACTACCAGATGTGTTATTCCTAAACCATTAATAAGAATAAGACTTGCTGGAAATGCATAAGGCTAATATTTCAATTTCAGCAAAAACAACAACAAAATTCTAATGTCGTAATAAGGTAGGTTTAACTAGTTAATGCTTTTTTTTGAAAAAAAGTTGAGTTTTTTTCGTTAATTTATAGAAATCATCTGAATGCAAAATAAGCAAACAAGGATTCATTTATTTTTATTTGCCCTAGTTTGGTCAAATTGTTGCTAGCATAATGTTTAGGACTAATTTTTAAACCTTAGTGAACCATTTTTATTTTTTCTTTTCCCTCTCTCCCTCTCTCCCTCTCTCCCTCTCTCCCTCTCTCCCTC